>NC_059326.1:117687692-118004230 GCF_018350155.1 Leopardus geoffroyi | reverse complement strand
AAATTAGAATTCTCCAGGGTGGTTTTCAAAAACAATGATCCCCCTGATCCCACCTCGGTCCCAGGGAATCAGAATCTCTGATAATGAAGCCTGTGCACTGGCATTTTTTTGAGGGTTCCCTGGCTGAGTTCAGTGTGCAGCCAGGGTGAAGAGCCAGTAACCTATAATCATTCACAACACTGAGTGTTTGCCATCTGTCTTATAATACGCCAAATAGGCCATGCACATATTTAAGTTACAGAGAAAAACCCTACCAAATTAGATGGGTACTGTTATTACCTCCATTTTACACATGAGGAATTGGAGGTACAGAGAGGAAATCTGGCCAAGAGCCTGAGTCCTCTAAGCTGGAGTGTCTTTCCAGTGACAAGAAGCAAATTTCTACCTCACGGAGTTGTTAATCACACAGAGTAGCTACAGAGAAAAAAAGCCTGGGGTACTCTGAGCTGGGGCTGCAAACCTGCCTTGAATGGAGGCAAGGGACTGGCCTGAAGGGCCTCTGGTCTTCTGACAGCACAATGATGTGCATGCCCAGAGTGCAGGTCCCAAAATGGAGTGTAACTCTAAGAAAAACAGCCTTTTATGTGTCTCTGCATTGATCTCCTTGGTCATTTTCAAAGATGATTCCCATAAAATGTGCGGTTTTGCCTCAGGCAGACGGAGGAACCATTTGGCAGGATGAGGAGAAAACTTTCTGTGCACCCCAGTATGGCCAGGACAGAATATACTCACCCGCCCCCACCCCCTCCCATATGGGGCCCACCAGTGCCCTTCCCACCTTTTGACCGCCTTCCCATTTGTGCAGTTCCCTGAGGCAGGACCCAGAGAAGGGCACTGAGACAGGTTCCCAAGGAAGTGAAAGATCTGTTAAAGCAGAGATTAGAAAAAAGGGAAGCTGCTGGTCCATCTTACAGTGAAATAGTGTGCTGCTATTAAAAAGGGGAGAGCTGTACAGATAGATTCCAAAGATGCTCGTGATACACAAGGTACAGAACAAGATCTTCTCATTGATATTTCTGTAAACACCACACACACACACACACACACACACACACACACACACCGGAAACTAGCAGAACCATCTGGAAGGACAGATTCCCAACTGTTCTAGTGATGACTGGGCAGATGCATATGGGTGGAGGTAACAGTGGGGCAGTGTGTTGCATTAATGGCATACTTTTACTTTCTCTACTAATCACCATATTATTTAAGTTGTTGACAGCAAATGTGTATTAATTTTTTTAGATAAAGGGACTTCTATTCATAAAAAATAAAAATAAATATGAAAAAGGGGAGCATAAAAGCCTACTTTGGGCTCTGGGAATTCTATCCAAGATAGGCCCCCAGCCAATGTGATCTCTGCCGGTTTTTCCAGCTGGTGTTAACAGTTCCACTGCTGCCCACAGCTGCTTTGTCCTCAGCATGCCATTACAGTGGCAATCTCTTACCTGGTCAGCTGCTTCCTCTTCAGTCAGGGAATGCCCCGTGGAAGTTTTGGGTGATAGAAGATGGATTTGAGAGCTAGAAGCCCCAGCTGATAGAAGAGGTGACAAAGCTCACTTCGGAGGGGAAAACTGCCAAAGGTGCTACCTATCCCATAGAGGTAGGTGAAGGGAGTGGCACTGAAGTTCAAAGGCTCTGACTTCCTTATGCATCTATGTGTTGTTTTGGAAGGTGAGAAATGGAACCTGACAGACCAAGACCTGAAGATAGACAATAGTTCCTTGTGGTCCAAACCTCAACCCAGAAATCCAAAAGGCTAGGAGCAAGGGTCTGCTTAGAACATTATATGCAGGACTGTCCCCTCCAATGAGGACCTGATACCTTGGTAACTTTGCGGTCTGCAGGAACAGCACGAGGTGAACTGTCATGCTCTAGGGAAGAATAATTTAGCCACACTCTGCTTCCTTTTTATGATTTCTTAGATCTTCGTAGTTTATAAACAGCATAATGTTGTGGTTAAGAGCATGAGCTAAGAAGACAGAGAACCCAAGTGGGATTCTGTACCACTTCCCTAAGCTTCCATTTCCTCTCTTCTAAAATGGGGATGATAATAGTACTTACCTCACGGAACTGTCCAGTGAGAATGAAATGAGACAATGCAGGAAAAGTCCTGGGCCCTGTACTGGGTACATGCAGTTAATAGTAACCATTGGTTTGGGGTACCTGAGTGGCTCAGTTGGTTAAGCATCCAATTTCTCAGGTCATGATCTCGTGGTCCGCGACTTTGAGCCCTGTGTTGGGCTCTACACTAACAACTCAGAGCCTGGAGCCTGCTTTGGATTCTGTGTCTCCTTTTTTCTCTCTCTGCCCCTCCCCTGCTTGGACTCTGTGTGTGTCTCTCTCTCTCAAAAATAAACATTAAAAAAATAATAAAAAATAGTAACTAACAATTATAACTAACAATTACAAGATTCCCCAACAATTATTAACTGTACCTTTTTTTTTTTAGTTTATTTATTTATTTTGAGCATGCGTGTGAGCATGAGTAGGGGAGACGCAAAAGAGAATCCCAAGTAGGCTCCACACTGTCAGTGCAGAGTCCGATGTGGGGCTCGAACTCATTAACCGTGGGATCATGACCTGAGCCAAAGTCAAGAGGAACTTAACTGACTAAGCCACCTGGGTGCCCCTTAAATGTACCTTTCAGATGAAAATAAGGAAGGTGATTGACATTTACATACTTACTAGCTTACACATCTCTAACATAAGTCTGAATTAGTGGTCTTCCAGAAGACCTGTGCCCACCAAAATCCTACACAGTAGAGCTAATATTACATTCAACAGTTATCACCTTCCTCTAAAGTCATCCAGTAGAGACCCTAATTTAATTTACACTTGCCTTTACATTTGCTAGGTGCTGTGCAGACAAATCAAGACAAATGAAATTCCTTCCTTCCATTCATTCAGGCCTGGCCATTTTTGAATCTTCCCAAAGCCCTTAGAAATAGGAATCCTTTCTTTCATTTTTTCTTTTAACTTCCGTTACCTCCTCAGTCTAGTCTAGTTAGGAGAAAGAACTGTTTCTGGAGATAGGAGGTTTAAACTGATGGGCCATTAACACGATAACAAAGCAAAAGGAATTTTCCAGGTCACCAGCCAACAACTTTAGAGCCGTATTTAAAATTCACTTGCTTAGGGGGAGGGAAAGACATTGGTCGGGAGAGGGTGGGGAAGGATTTCTCCCAGCTGATGGGGAACTGGGGAACGCCCTTTTTTATGGTTAGCAAAACCAGCAAACACCTTAACAAGCTGCTTGGTTTCTGGGCTGACCTTTTATCATAGTGCTTGAAATGCAGATATCAAAAAGAAAACAAACAGCCTTCTGCTGAATCCATGAAGAAAAGGTTCTCCTTGGCTCCTGGCTCCAGATTTAGGGAACAACTGGATCCCTGCTACAATGTAACATACAACATACCCATGAATTTCTTTTAAGCTCACTGAATACACACACACACACACACACACACACACACACACACACACACACTCATCTACACCCTGCCTTATTCCAACTGTGACAAAGCTCAGTAGGAGAGGAGCTATGGTCTCACTGTGTTTCCCCCACCCCAAGTTTGCATTTTTAAAATTTATTTGCTGGCAGTCTGGAAGTCACTGGGGAAGGCTGCTTCAACACTTAATTGGTAAACAGATCTGTTCTAGTAGAAATATTCTTCTAGTGATCACCTTTGCTGCGGATGGAAGAATGATCAGCCAAGAGTCCTAATGAAATTTGGTGACAACATTTTATCATCTCCCTATATCACTCTCCCCTATCCCACAGTGCACTGCTCCAGGAATTTTCATAGCCCTGGCTTCTGGAGGCCCCGCCAAATTGCACGAGACTGTTTAAGAAGTACTTATACACAGTTTTAGGTTTTTTTGGACAATTGTTTCCAAACTCTAAAATTCAGCAGAATTCTTTGCAAAGGAACACAGAGGAAAAATAGATTTAAAACTATTGTTTCTGGTAGGAACCAATCACAAGGTTGCTCAAACGGGTCCCTAGAATTCAAAGTTTGGGGAAAAAAAATCACTATTTTAGAATATCTTTCTATTATTACTTTAGGTAATTTTGTCATTACAAGCAAGTCCAAACTCCTCCCGATGCCGTTAGAACCCTTTTTGATCCAGCTCCCGCCTACCTGAGCTCCAAGTAGTCATTCCCGTGTATCTGCTCTCTTGATTTACATCTTGATTTTGGCAGTGGGTCCTCCAGTAGCTTCCTGATAAGAGATACAGGAGAGGTCAATTTTTTGAGACCTTGCATATCAGCACATATCTTGCCTTCTGTTCTCTCTTCACATTTTGACTGGTAGTTTTGCTAGGTATAAAATTCTAGGTTGTAAATCATTCCCCCAACAACCCTAGGCCTCTCCAGCATCCAGGTGTTTGAACTGTAAGTTCCTTTTGCATAGAACACATATCCCATGCCCACTCCCACCCTTGTGTAGCTAACACCTCATTGTTTTTTGTTTTTTTTTATTAAGATTTATTAAAAAAAAATTTTTTTAACATTTATTTATTTTTTTTTATTATTTTTTTTAACGTTTATTTATTTTTGAGACAGAGAGAGACAGAGCATGAACGGGGGAGGGTCAGAGAGAGAGGGAGACACAGAATCGGAAACAGGCTCCAGGCTCTGAGCGGTCAGCACAGAGCCTGATGCGGGGCTCGAACTCACGGACCGCGAGATCATGATCTGAGCCGAAGTCGGACGCTCAACCGACTGAGCCACCCAGGCGCCCCAACATTTATTTATTTTTGAGAGATAGAGACAGAGTGTGAGCGGGGGAGGGGCAGACAGAGGAGACACAGAATCTAAAGCAGGCTCCAGGCTCTGAGCAAGCTGTCAGCACACAGCCTGACGCAGGGCTCCAACCCACAATCCATGAGATCGTGACCTGAGCCAAAGTCGGACACTCAACCAACTGAGACACCCAGGTGTCCCTTTTTTTTTTTTAATTTTTTTTTTTTTTTAAGTAATCTCTACACCCAAAGTGGGGCTCGAACCAATAATCCTGAGATCATGAGTTACATGCTCCACCAACTGAGCCAGGCAGATGCCCCATACCTCATTATTCTTGTCAGAGAAACTCACCTGGCCAGCCACATATCCCTCCCAGTTGCTCCCACAACCTGGTGCTTATCCCTCACTATACTTCTTACACCATGTTATCATTATCTGTTTACTTGTCAGTCTCCTCCACTAGTGAGTGAGCATGAGGGCTAAAAATACATAGCCACAGTGCCATGCAATAAATATTTATAGAACAAAGAAATACATAAATGGTTGTGATGATTTTTTTTTTCAAGATACAATGTATAGTAAAATGTTTGACAAATGCCCTTACCGGTTGGTGCCTGCTACGGACTTGGGGAGTAGAGAGCAGGATTGGTCTGGGGAAGAAATGTCACCCTGATACTAGGACCATTATAATTTCTTGCTCAATATCTGCCTTTCATGAGGACAGGGACCAGCTCTGGCTCTCAATGCTGTGTTCCCAACAATCAGACCATAATGACAACTTAATAAAGAACTGTTGAATGAATGAACTGGTCCAGACAAAGGGAGTCCTATGCATTACATAGCCAAGAATACAGAGAGAAAAGGTCCCTATACTGACTTACAGTCACAGGAAAAAGCAAGGTTTGGAATGAAAACACAATTCATCATCTGTTCCCACCCCACCTCCAATAGCAAACCCTCTCCCAATTCCCTGTTCCAGATATAGGCATTCCCTTCTTTGGACACACGGATTTGAAGCCCAGGACTATTTGGTTTGGACCCTTGCTTTCATAGTCTGTTTCTTTTCAATCAGCAAGTCCTATTGTCTCCTCCCTCTCTCCCTTTACAGCAGCTTTCACCCGACCCTTCTGCTTCATCCCTCTAGTACCTTCGCTGAGGCCTCTGTCACCCCACACCGATATTTTCCCCTGGCTCCCTCTTTCACTCCAAGGCGTTTGGACACCTCTGTCACATTAATCTCTCTGAAGCATCACTTTGCAGTGTCTCCTCACTGCCCCAAAATACCTTCAGACTCTCTTGATTTCCTCCCATGTTAAGTTACAACTCTTCTCCCAGCTTTCACCCTTCAGGATGACTTCTGATGCTCTGTTTTCCCTCCCCACACACAGCAGCTCGCTTATCACATGTACACAACTCTCACGCTGATTAGGCAAGATGTGTCACTGTCTCTGAAACAACAGAGCAGACTTCTGCACAACTTGTGCATTCTCTTCTCTGGAATGTTCTCCGTACTCCTCTCTTAATTCAATCCATCCTTCCAGACCTATGGTTTAAATCCTTCCTCCTCCAAGATGCCTTTATTTACAACTTCAGAACTTTCAGATCTCCCCAAATTTAAAATCCAAAAATGCTTATCATCTTTGCAGCCCAGCTAAATCCAAATGTGTGCCTTATATAAGACACTATATATTCCACACACATTAGTGCAATATTCCCCAGCTATCCAGACTGTGCCTTGATGGTAAGGATGTCCTGTTCTTGGACCCTAGGGCCTTAGAGTTCAACATGGAGTAGTATTCAGGAGGTGGTAAGAGAACTGCCTCTAGAAACAGACAGACCTGGGCTAATCTCAGCCCTACCAATTCTAATTGTGTGTATTTGGACCCTCTGAGCTTCAGTATCCTTACCTGTAAAACTGGGATAATAACAGTGCTACCCCATGGGTTTGATGTGAAAATTTAAATGAAATAATGCTAAGTAAAACAATTAGGACAGTGTTGTGATACATGACAGTGTGATACATATGTGATGCACGTACTCAGTAGTACTCAGTACGTGTTAGCTATTGTTATAAGAGACTCCAATTCCTATTCTTGGATTTGAACTTTGGCCTTGATTTTGCTTTACACTTTCTGTCACCGAGCCAGCCTTGCAAATAGTGATTTCCTGCCAGTCCCTACCTCTGTGTCCACCCTTAGCTGGTCAAAGCATTCTCTGCAAGCAGTGGGTAAGAGAAAGTTGCATCATACAAAGTCATCTCAGGCCCCACTTTGTGGTTCCTCCTGCCCTCAGCACTCCTGGATTCGGTGCTGAATTGTTTTAGTACCTTTGGTTTGGAACCTTAAGCCTTTCTTTCTTCCACCTTTTTTTTTTTTTTTTTTTTATCACTATCATTGTATTATAAAAACAATACATGTTCATTAAAATATTAAAAGTGAATAGCAAATGTCTCACTCCTCACCCAAACCTCCATTCCTGATCTTCAGAAATAACCAGTTAGCTTCTCATGTGTATTTCCAGAAAACATCCACGGCTATAGAAACATATACACACATACACTTTTCTGTGGCCTGCTTTATTCGCTTAACAATCGGCTTCTCTCGCTCTAAGTAGGCTTCATGTACAGTGCAGAGCCGAGCACAGGGCTTGAACTCATGACCCTAAGATCAAGACCTGAGCTGAGATCAAGAGTCGGATATTTAACTGACTGAGCCATGCAGACACCCCTAACAATCGGTCTTGAACACCTTTCTATACCTATACCTGATAGGTTCACCACACACTGTTCAAAGGCAACTTCGATTTCTTTCGTAAAAAGCAACCATCGTTGATTTAATCAACCTCCTACAGATGGGCATGTAGGTTGCTACTACTAAAACAATGTGATGAACATCTTTGTATACATATCTCTACGGACGCCTTAAGTCTTAGGGCTTCTGATTGCCAGATTAGACTAGACTGGGAGTGAGTCATCAAATTTGGTTCTACCTCCCGTGTCTCTACCCAAATATAGCATTCAGTCCCTATACTCACTGACTCACTGGTCACCGGTGTGACCACGTTCCTCCTCATTTCAAAATAGAAGAAAGAGGTCACTGGACTGTTTCCTTACGATCCCGCTCAAAAGAAGCTCACAGAACCCATGTATGTCCCTTTATCTGGAACCAGAGGGGAAATCCCAGGCATTGGGGGATAAGATTTCAGAGTCTGGCTGTGTTCTCAGGTAGCCCTGAGGTAGCCCCAGAGAAGGAAGGAAACACGTTTTTGGTTCATGAGACACAATCCCAGCTGTTTTCAGTGGGACTGAGAGGGATGTGAGTATGACAATAAGGACAGCAGAGGAGACAGCCTTCAGGTGGTGGCTGGGGGGAGGTGAACACATAGGGCTTTCATCAGCAGTGACTCGGCATTATTATCCTAGCCCACATCCGTCCCTTTACAACTATGTCCTTGCTCAGGCCAAGGACAGGATGGAACAGCAGGAACTGTGAGTGCTTATCCCCAGCTCAGCCTGACTCATGCAGGACCCCAAGCCAAGCCCCTTACTACACTCTGGGGGAAGCCCAGGAGCCTGGGTGAAACTAGGGCGGGGAAGAAAAGATGTATCCAAGTTGCTTACATACAACTCTGTGACCCACAGTGAGCCACCATCTTAGGCTTCAGTTAGTCCATGCCCCTATCTGTGAAAAAAAGCAAAAGCTACATGCACAGTCCCTGCCTTACACTGTCCTTGAAGGCAGGAGGTATACCAAGTACTTAACACAGGACATGGCATTACATAAGCAGCGAATAAATCTTTCATACTTGCTCCACTGATATCTCCCTCTTGCTTAGCACAGTGCCCAATTCAGAGTAGATGCTTCATTAAAATTTCTTTCGGTGAATGAATGAACAACCTCTTCATTTCCGAAGGGCGGACAGGAAAATTACAAAATAACCCCCAAGGCCTCTCCAACCTCTTGTCACCCTATTCCCTTCTTTACGATGTGGCAGCTTACTGATAATGCAATTTGGTTCGGTTCGTGCAATTCATTCTCTTCCTCACAGAAAAGATGTTCTCTTCCCCTTGGCTTGTCCTCAAGATCCAGCCACATCAAAGAATAAACTCGGGCCCAAGGTCCTGGAATGCGGCCTCACCTCACAGTTTCTAAAGAGAAACCAAGTCCTAGGACCATGGAGGATCAGAGGAGGGAGGAAAGAAAATTAATATATTCATTCAACAAATATCTATGTGGAATATCTATTGTGTCTAGAAGTGAAACCAAAAACTTGCTGCTTGGCCTTGCTCCTCTACTCCCTTACCATGCTGGCATCTGCCTCAAACCCTCAAAGCCTGGTCTCCACCTCTCTACTGAAAAGGCTTCCTTGTAGGGAGTCCTCAGGCGCACCAGCTCACCAGCTGTTAATCCAGGCGCCCCTCCCCACTGCTTGTTCCTAATTTCCACACCTTTCTCCTCCTTTGGTTTCTCTGGGTGACTATACTCCATTGTCCTCCCTTCTCTTCTCCCTTTCCCGCCCCTGATTCTTGCTTTGTATTGCTTCTTGCCTCACAGCATCCCTCCAAAATCCATATGTTAAAATGCTAACCTACCCTGCGCCTCAGAATGTGACTGTATTGGAGATAGGGTCTTTAAAAAGTAATTAATGAGGTCCATTAGGGTGGGCCCTAATCTAATACCACTGGTTGATTTATCAGGACACAGGCAGAGGGCAAACCATGTGAAGACAGGGTCTTCTATGAGTAAAGGAGAGAGCCCTAAGAAGAAACCAATTCGGTTGGCGTTGTGACCTCACACTTCCAGCCTCCAGAATTGTGAGAAAATAAGTTTCTGTTGTTTAAGCCACGGGGTCTGTGGTACTTGGTTATAGTGGCTCTAGTAGACTAATACACCCCTTGTATTCTTTGTCACAGTCATCATCCCCAAAGATCTCATCCTCCTCTGTCAATTCATCTCCATGGTCTAAACTATCATCCCTCCCCTTCCCAATTTCCCATGCAGGTCAACATGTCTACACACAGAGACCTAGATGCTCATCCAGATCCCAGTTCTAAATTCCAGCTGCCTACGAGACAATTATTCCTGAGTCATTTTGCCAATCTTGAAACTTCAAGAGGTCTAGAACCACAAAATCCTTGTAGGTCAACCCAACCACCTTGCTTCACAGATGAGGAAACTGAGGCACGAAACAAAAGCAAACTCGGCTCTCGTCCCAACTTCCCTATTCCTAAAAGCACCTTCCATCTGGCCACTCAAAAATATGGAATCATCTTTTACTCTGTCCTTTTTCCTCCCTCATAGCCAATAAAGAAACTTTCAGTGGATCTCAAAATCATTGTCTGTTGTCCAGTGTTTTAGCTCTAACTTTTTTTTTTAATGTTTATTTATTTTTAAGAGAGAGAGAGAAAGAGCACAAGCAAGGGAGGGGCAGAGATAGACAGAGACATAGGATCCAAAGCAGGCTCCAGGCTCCCAGCTGTCAGCACAGAGTTTGACGCAGGGCTTGAACCCACGAACCATGAAATCATGACCTGAGCCAAAGTCAGACGCTTAACTGACTGAGTCACGCAGGTGCCCATCTTTTTTTTTTTTTTTAAAGTAAGCTTTATGCTCAATGTGGGTCTTGATCTTACAATCCTGAGATCAAGAGCCACATGCTCTACAACTCTAGTTCTATTCTGTCCCCCAACCCCACCCCACAGATTAAATATTTCAGTGCATTTATATTTAGATAAGTATTGAATTTTTAGGATTCAGTGGACTGTTCTGTTAGAAAGACAGAATAGCAGTGAAGATAAAAACATAAGCTCCAGTGTCTTACATGGGTTTGGTTCCTCATTCCATCCTGTGGCCTTAGGCAGGTTTTTTGATCTATAAAATGAAGATAACAATGGTACCTACATCATAGGATTCTTGTAAGAATTTTTTTTGAAGTTTATTTATGTATATTGAGAGAGAGAGCACGAGCAGGGGAGGGGCAGAGAGACGGAGAGAAAGAGAATCCCAAGCAGGCTTTGCACTGTCAGCACAGAGCCCAATGCAAGGTTCAGTACCACAAGCTCCGAGATCATGACCTGAGCTGAAATCAAGAGTTGGACACTTAACTGACTGAGCCACCTAGACACCCCAAGAATTGTTTTTAAGTAAACTCTACATCACACACTGGGGCTCAAACTCATAACCCTGAGATCAACTGTTGCTTGCTCTACCGACTAAGCCAACCAGGCACCCTGGTCTTGAAAGAATGAAATGTGGATGTGAACCCAGTATGGTCTAGCCTCCAACTCTTCATACTACACCGTGCTACCTCTTTCTCTGGGAATGTAAAAGAATTGGTTCAGTTTCTGATGGTATGGTGACCAAAATACCCTGGATGGCTTTCTCAATGAAAATAATTCCAAGTATTGAATAAAATATAGAATTTTTTCAAAAATACATCACTGAATTGGAAGACTTTGGCTCAGGTCATGATCTTGAGGTTCGTGGGTTCGAGTCCTGCCTCAGGATCTGTGCTGACAGCTCAGAGCCTAGAGCCTGCTTCAGATTCTGTGTCTCGCTCTCTCTCTCTGCCCCTCCCCCCTCATGCTCTGTTTCTGTCTCTGAAAAATGAATAAACCTTAAAAGAAATTAAAAGAAGAAAGAAATACTCAGAGGCCAAGATAAAAAAGGAAAAGAAAAACAGAAACGAAAATGGCAACTCTGGAACGTAAGTGAGTGCACGAGACAGCTTTCCCCTTAAGATATCTGCAGTAACCTGGTGACATAAAGCTTTCATTCTGATAAATACAAAGGATGAGGAAGACAGAAGATACAAGATAAGAAGGTAATAGAGGCAGGCAGAAGGTAATATCACACAAGGTAATAAGCCTAATAGAAGCCCCTCAAAAGGATCCCCAAAAAGTTACAGCCTCAGTGTAAGGGATGAGTGAGAAATATATCCAAGGCACAGAAGAGGCAGCAAGGAAATTTGTTTGGCAAACACTGATATTACATGAGCAAAGGAAAACAAATCTCCCCTGAAAATTCATAACTACAAACCAACTTTCACGAGTTTAAAGACTGAATTCATACAACCTATACCTTGTGTACTTGAAAACTTCAAGCAGAAAATTTAAGTAGCTCCAGGTAGGAATAAAGCTCAGTAATGGTAAAAGCAAATACAAATTATCTCTAAAGGACTATAATTTCAACTGATGCATTAAGGAATGCCCATAAAATTCCAAGAAATTGGGCCTAAAGCTGAAAATCACAAAACACACAAGGAAACAAGGCACCATAAGTGAGAACCAGCAGAAACAACAGACAGTCTAATCAGATCCACAAAAATACGACATAAAAATTATCAAGTACAGAAAATGGGTAAGTATACGTACTATATTTCAAGAAATAAACATAAGCCTTAAACATATGAGCCAGGGGTAGAAGACTATAAAAAGTAACCAAGCCAATTTTGAAAAAAAAAAAAAAAGAAAAAAAAAAACTTAAGGGTTGCCTGGGTGGCTACATTGGTTCAGCATCTGACTTTGGCTCAGGTCATGACCTCACAGTTAGTGGGTTCAAGCCCCGCATCAGGCTGTGCTCAGAGCCTGGAACCTGCTTTGGAATCTATGTCTCCTTTCTGCCCCTCCCCCTGCTCATGCCAGTGCTTGCACTCTCTCTCTCTCTCTTTCTCTCTCTGTCTCTCTCAAAAAAAAAAAAAAAAAAAAAAAAAATGTTTTTTAAATGTTTTTAATTAAAACGAAGATGGATTAAATAGCAGATTAGATACTAGGGGTTTTTTTTAATTAATTTTTAAATTTTATTTATTTATTTTTGAGAGAGAGAGAAAGAGTGTGAGCGGGGAAGAGGCAGAAAGACAGGGAGAGAGAGAATCCCAAGCAGGCTCCACACTCTCAACGCAGAGCCCAATGCCAGGCTCAAACTCACCAACCATGAGATCATTACCTGAGCCAAAATTCAGAGTCAAACACTTAACTGACTGAGCCACCCAGGCACCCTGATTAGATACTATTAAAGGCAGAATTCATTTACTAGAAAATGGATCTAAAGAAATCTAATGAGTGACCCAAAGATACAGAGAGATGAAGAATACAAAGAACTACATATGTGACATTGGAGGATAGAATAAGATTGTCTAATATATACTTAATTGTATTTACAGAAGAAAATAAAGGAAAGAATAAGAAAGAGGAGTGTTTGTAGAAGCAGGACCAGGATAGGAGTGAAGTGGGTGAGGTAGGTACCTAGGGCATAAAATTTATTTTAGACACTCACTCTCACAACCAATTCTGCATTTAGACAAACTCAAGAATGAGTACCTCCTTAAATTTGGTGCCCTAGACACCTCCCTGACTTCATACTAGTGCTGCCCATGCCAAGAGTTTTTCCAAATTGTTCTAAGACAGAAAACTCTGCATCCAGAAATCCCATGAAGGATGAAGAAAAATATATTCACAAGTACTTACATCAGATTAAAACTGCAGAGGGCCTGGAACAAATATAGATCAACAACAAAGTAATTGCAGTTAGACTGACGCAAGACTTCTCAGCAGTCACAATGGAAACCAGAACGGTATCTTCAATGTGCTGAGAACAAAATAACTGTTGTTCAAGGATTTTATTCAAAAATTTAAATATGAGGGTGAAAGAAAGGAATTTTCAACCCAGGAAAAACTGAGAGAATTTACTACCAACAGACACTGAAGGAAATTCTAAAGGCTGAATTTCAGGCAGAAGAAAAGCAATCTCAGACAGATGCTCTTATAAAAAGAAACAGTGAACAAAGAGATTGGTGGGTCTGTAATCCACCAATGGACAATATCTGTCCATATAAAGAAACAATAGTAAGTCTCTACTAAAAAAGAAAAAAAAAAGATAGAACGAAAACTCTGAACTACAAAAGAATATAAAGGGGTGACAGGGGGAAGGTAGAGACTTAAGGATTTAAGTTAATCTAAGGTCCCTGTATTATATTGTTTAAGAGGGCAGAAATTGTGATTAAGTTTTAAACATCTAGGGGATCCAGTAAAAAAACAGAGAGACTGTAACTTCCAAAGCAATCAATAGGAAAGAATCGGATGATTTTTTAAACAACTCAATCCGGGGCACCTGGGTGGCTCAGTTAGTTAAGCATCCGACTTCTGCTCAGGTCACGATCTCAGGGTTCTGGGTCCGAGCCCCGCATCGGGCTCTATGCTGACAGCTCAGAGCCTGGAGTCTGCTTCGGATTCTGTGTCTCCCTCTCTCTCTGCCCCTCCCCCACTTGCCCTCTGTCTGTCTTTCTCTCTCTCTCAAAAATAAATAAACATAAAACATTTTTTAAAAAATAAAAAAACTCAATCCACACGACAAGAAAGTAGAAGGAAAAGCAAAAATAAAAACCAGCACACAGGGAAGGCCATGCATGTGGAAGGTAGGGGGTATATGCGAAATCTCCTTCCTTTCCTCTCGGTTTGGTTATAAAGCTAAAATTGCTCTAAAACATAGTCATAACACACACATAAGATAAATAGCACAGGATAAGACAGAAAGAAATCTAATTCAGTCATTTTCAGTTCTTATATAAAAACATGCAAACTGAAATGCACCACTCTGCAGCAAAAACACAAAGCTTGTCAGACTGGCTAGAAATTAAAATCCAGGGCGCCTGAGTGGCTCAGTCAGTTCAGCACCCAACTCTTGGTTTCAGCTCAAGTCATGATCTCGAGGTTAGTGAGTTCGAGCCCCACATCAGGTTCTACACTGACAGAGTGGAGCCTGCTTGAAAGTCTCTCTCCCTCTCTTCTGCCTCTCTCTCTCTCTCTCTCTCTCTCTCTCTCTCTCTCTCTCTCAAAATAAATACATATTTTTTTTAATTGTCCTTTTCCACATTTAGTGCTGAGCCTGCTTGGGATTCTCTCTCTCCCTCTCTCTGCCCCTCTCACATGCACTTGCTCGCTCTCTCTCAAAATAAGTACACTTAAAAAAAAAATGTAATAGTGCTTGTTACAAAAAAAAATAAAGGAGTGAGCCTAAGTAACTGCCAAAGTTTCCTCCTGCTTGATCCTGTCAGTGTGATTTCTCCACAAAGTCAAACAGAACAAATTCGGTCATCTGAGGATAGTTTGATAAAGGAACTATTTGCAGACATGTGGCCAGAGTGTAAGGAAACTCAGGATAGTGCAACACTGTGGAACTGTGAAAAAACGGGCTTCGTTATCACCTCTAGGACTGAAGGGCCAGGGAAGACTGGGCAAATCACCAGAATATATTCTGGCTCCTTCTAATCCATTTTCCACACTGTAGCCAAAATGACATATTCTCCAACGTGCATACTCACACACAAACATATACAGCTTTAATACTTTTAATAGTATCCCATGATCCTTGAGCAGGATAAAACTACTAATCTTTGCACAGCCTCTGAAACCTTCAATGATCTGTTCCCTCTTCCCTATCTCTAGCTTTTTCTGGGACCAGAGTCCACTTCATTTTCAATTCTTTAGTCACAGTAGGCTTTATCTTATGTCCTTGGGTTCATCATGCATGCTCCCTCCTACCTCAGGACCTTTGTATATGCTGTCCTTGCCTGGAATACTTCTCCCTCCACCCTCCAAACCCACTTATCACCACTCATCCTTTTGGGCTAAACTCAGGTATCACTAGATATGGAGAGGAACTTTCTTCCCAAAGCCTCAGCTTCATTATATACCTTCAGGGTGTTAATACCTCTCCTGCAGAGCACTTATCACTGCTGTCATTTTATGTTTTAAAAAATTTTTTCAACATTTATTCATTTTTGAGAGACAGAGACACAGAGCGTGGGGCAGAGAGAGAGGGAGACACAGAATCCAAAGCAGGCTCCAGGTTCCCAGCTGTCAGCACAGAGCCTGACATGGGGCTCGAACCCACAAACCACTAGAGCCTGTCACGGGGCTTGAACTCACAAGCCATGAGATCATGACCTGAGCTGAAGTCGGACGCTTAACCAACTGAGCCACCCAGGTGCCCCTGTTGTCATTTAACATTTATATTTGTGCAATTGTTTGATGAATGTATGTCTCACTAGACTGTAAGCTCCATAAGGGGAAGAATGGCATCCTTTATACTCACAGATCTGCACAGTGCTTGGCACCTGGAGCCTCACAGAAGCTCAATAAATACTGATGAGTAAAGGAATGACAACATCCTCACTTAGAGAAGGGTGCTTTGCCCAGAAACAAGTGTTCCATACCCCAAGAAGCTTTCCCCAGTTTCATCACCCAATCTGCATTCATTCATTCAAAGATTATTTACTTGTCATTTCTCTATGTCAGAGAAAATTAAATGCAGCTGCCTTCAAAGGCCTTTCCTAAACATAAAAACACTCTCTGGGCTGTGTATATGGCAAGAACACAGTAGGAAAGCCTCCAAGCCACAGCAATGGATGATGTCTCAGTAAACCTGGTGGACACTGAAGGTGGAGGACGGGGAATGGCTCCCCATTGTTGACCCATCAGACCCAGAGCAAAGGTAGATGGATTAACAATCAACCACGAGCCTTTCCAAGGGCCCTAAATGATGGATGGGGCCACAGCCAATGGGACCCAAGTGACTGAACTCTGGGCATTTTGGTGCGGTGGGCTGAAGGAGTTGAGTTTGGTTGGCTTCAGACAATTGTTAACCACAGAGAAACTCCTCTGCCTTAAAATTCCCATTTGGGAAAGAGACCAAAAGCAGTTCCTTTGATTAACAAAATCTACACCTTGTTGTCTGATTTGATTGACTTTATACATGGATGGTAATGGCTCTATGCCTTGGCTTCCTTATCCTCAATGAGGATGAAAATTTTTAGATTCTTTAAGAACATGAATAATAACAATAGCACTACCAGCTACGAACATTTACCAAACATCACTCTATGCCAGACTCTGTGCTAAGTGTGTATGTGTGTGTGTGTGTGTGTGTGTGTGTGTGTATACATATATATAAGCATATAATCTTTCAATTTTCATGTAAATTAGCTCATAGTGGTCCCCTGCTTAAGACACTTCAATGACTTTCACTGATGTTAAAATGCAGGACACGTCGCTGGCTCTGTTGGTAGAGCATGCAACTCTTGATCTTGGGGTTGTGCATCTGAGCCCCACAATGGATGCAGACATTACTTAAAAATAAACACTTAGGGGCGCCTGGGTGGCTCAGTTGGTTGAGCATCCAACTGCATCTCAGGTCATGATCTCATGGCTTGTGAGTTCAAGCCCCATGACAGGCTCTATGCTGACAGCTCAGAGCCTGGAGACTGCTTTGGATTTTCTGTCTCCCTCTCTTTCTGCCCCTCCCCAGCTTGCACTTGGACTCTGTCTCTCAAATATAAATATACATTAAAAAACACTTTTAACAAAAACTTTAAAAAAAATAAATAGATAAAATGCCAACTCCTTACTATGGCCTTCGAAGCCCCGCAGGACCTGACCGCTCCTATTTCTGCTGCTGTATCTCAAACAGCCCACCCACTAGTCCTTTCACTCCAGCAGCATAAACCTTCCTTCTGCAACTCACATACACGAAACCTGTTCCTACCTCATGGCCTTTGCACCAGCTAGCCCTGCTGCATAGAGCACTCTTCCCTCAGATCCACCTACAGGTGCCTCCTTCTGGTCATTTGGGTCTCAGCTCAGTTACTACCACCCTGACTTCCCTACTACCCTCCCCCCAACGCTCGATCATGGCACCCTGTTTTATTGCCTCCATAATATCTATTGCTATCTAAAATTATCTTAATTCTTTGTTTGCTCCATTATTATCTGCCTCCTCTAACTAGAGTATAAATTCCATGAGAGCAAAGCCTCCTCTGTTCTGTTCACCCCTTGAATTCAGTGTCCAAGAACAGAGCCCAGCACACAGGAGGCAGTCCACAAACATTTAAAGGAGTGGGTAAAAAACCCTGTGAGAGATAAGAACTACTATGTTTATCTGACTTTATAGATGAAGAACTTAAGGCCTAGTGATGTTGGCTGACTTGCCCTCAGAGGTAGTAGGTAAACAGAGGTGCTGAGTAACAATTGAACCCACTTGTGCTCTTAATTACTGCACGAACTGAGACTCATCCCATGACGCATGTCACGATTATCTCACTTCTATTCATTCCTTGCACAGAACCTGGCCCAAGAGCTAGACAGCAAGGGAACAGTGAAGAAAAGCAGTGCAGAGAATGTGAATTAGTAGAACCGCTTGGGAAAACTGGAAGTACTCACTAAAGCCAAACCAGTTCTCAGTGTATATCCACCAACAGATAAACAGGTCTTCAACAAAAGCCGGCTACAGGATGGGGCTGCTGGGCGGCTCAGTCAGTTAAGCGACAGACTTCGGCTCAAGTCATGGTCTCGCAGTTCATGAGTTCGAGCCTCGAATTGGGCTGTCTGCTGTTCTCACAGAGCCTGCTTCAGATCCTCTGTCCCCCTGCCCTCCTGCTCCTCCCCAGATTGCGCACGAATGCACACGCTCTCTCTCTCAAAAGTAAATTTAAATTTTTTAAAAATCTATTAAAAATCATATACAGGACTATTAACAGAAGCCATATTCTTTTTGATTTTTAATACTTTATTTTTAAGTAATCTCTATACACAACACGGGGCTCAAACTCATATCTCCAAAATCATGAGTTGCATGCTCGACCAAATGAGCCAGCCAAGTTCCCCTAGAAGCAGCATTCTTTTTTTTTTCCTTTCTTTATTCTTTTTAAGTAGGCTCCATGCCCAACATGGGGTTCAAACTCACGACCCCAAGGTCAAGAGTCACAAGCTCTACAGACTGAGCCAGGCAGGTGCCCCCCAGAAGCAGTATTTTCTTTTTTTTAATTTTATTTATTTATTTTGTGAGAAAGAGTGAGCACGAGTGGGGGAGGGACAGAGAGAGAGAACACTAAGCAGGCTCCGCACTGTCAGTGTAGAGCCCCACATAGGTTCAAATTCACGAACCATGAGATCATAACCTGAGCTGAAATCAAGTCACAGGCTTAATCGACTAAGCCACCCATGTGCCTCAGCAGTATTTTTAAAACTAAACACTGGAGGGGCACCTGGGTGGCTTAGTTGGTTAGGTTTCCAACTCTTGATTTTGGCTCAGGTCCTAATCTCGAGGTTCAAGGGATTGAGCCTTCTGTCGGGCCGTGCTTGGGATTCTCTGTCTCTCCCTCTCTCTCTGCCCCTCCCCTGCTCTTGCTCCCTCTTTCTCTCTCGCTCTCTCTCTCAAAATAAATTAAAAATCTTAAAAAAAAAAGTAAACATTGGAAACAATATAAATACCCATCAATAATAGAAGGAATAAATATACTGCAGTACAACTCTATTTTGGAATTGTATATAGCAACAAAAAAGAAACTACAACTATATGCAACCACATGGATGAATCTCACACAAAAAAGAATCTACTACAGAATTCCATTTATAGAAAGATAAAAAAATAGACTACATTAATCTATGGTGCTAAAAGTCACGACGGTGATTACTCTCGCGGGTGGAGGTGGGGAATGGTGATGGTGAACAACGCGAGGAGCATGAATGTGGCTTCCAGAATACTGGTAGTGTTTTGTTTTTTGACCTGTCCACTAATTCCACAGTTGTGTTCATTTAGTGAAAATTCAGAGTTGTATACTTGATTTGTGCAGTTTTCTGAATGAATTACATGAAATTTATGTTGAATTGCATGAAATTGCCATCTTTCTACATGAGAAGTGGTTGAATATTGGCAATTTCGTGTGGTTCAACTAATATGTTATACACACACACACACAAAAAAAAGATCACTGAAGAAAAGGGGGGAAAAAATCCTATCCAGTTGAATTGCTTTGTACACGGCTCTGTAAAAAGTGATTTTGAGAAAGAGCCTGTGCCTTCCAAGGGCTCCTTGGCAGGTGGTAAACAGGCTCAGGATGGTTGTAAATTCTTCCCCAGGGCCTGAGGCTGGTGCACTTGGCTGTGTACTCCAGAGTCCAGAGCCTGGGCCAGCCCCAGTGTGATGCAAGTCAGCTGCAGGAGGCCAGAATGTCCTCAAGCAGAGATGAGCAACTCCAGCCTCAGACCCAAGATGTCAGTATTCCTGGAACATGCCAGCCCTTGCTGGCCCTAGCCTCTGTGCTCACTGTGCCCTCCTTCTGGGCCTTTCCATGGCTCCTGCTCTTCAGCCTTCAGATTGCCTAGAGAGGCTTTCCCTGACCTCCCTAAAGGGACCAGCTCAGTCCCCCATTCGCTGTTACCTCCCCCTATTATTCCCTTTGTAGATTTTACCAACATCTGAAATTGTTATTTTTTGGGTGTTTACTTTTTATTATCTGTTCCCATCATTACACTAAGCCCTAGGAGAACAGGGGATTCCTAGAATGTATTTACTGTTGTATCCTTGGGGGCTGGCATGGCAGCTGGTACCTAGAAGGTGCTTAAATATTGGTTGAATGAATGAATGTGCAAGTGAATAAATGAGCAAATGAAGTGGCATAAATGGAGGTCAGGGGAGAAAAAAGTGGCCCAAAGTACAACTGTCAAGTCAGGAAGAAGGACAACGCCCCCATCTCCCTCATGAAGCAAGATCAGGCCTCTGGAAAGTTGCTGATCCCCGGGGTGTAGACATCCATTCCTCATCCCTGTGTTTCTAACAGGGTCCCCATTCTGTTGTGTGAAGGATACAGACATTTATGAGGTATTTACTGAACCATCCTATGGAGTAGGAATAAATCATCACACCCATTATATAGACAAGGTCGAGGGTCTAAAGGATCAGTAACTCAGGGCACCTGGGTGGCTCGGTCAGTTAAGTGTCTGACTTTTAATTTTGGATTGGGTTACGATCTCACAGTTTTTGCGTTCGTGCCCCACATGGGGTTTCACACTGACAGTGAGAGCACGCTTGAGATTGTCTCCCTCTCTCTCTGCCCCTCCCCCACACTATTCTCTTTCAAAATAAATAAGTAAACATTAAAAAATTTTTTAAAAAGGACCAGTAACTCACCTGAGATCCATCAACAATTAAGTGGCATTACTTTGGGCATAGTCTAAGTCTGTCTGTCCCTAAAGCCAGAATTTGCCAACTAGTCTACCACCTGATTTTTCAAGTTACTAGGGGATTTCTGTGATTTGCAAAAAAGGACCAAGGGGGCTATTTCTGGCATTTTTTCCTTCTTTCAGTGGTTGCTCTGGAGGTAGCTCCCACACCTGAAATAAACAGGGCACTTGCATTTTATGTGAACTTGAACTAAGGCAAATCTGAACCGTGCCGTATAAATATATTCACAAAAATCTTGACTCAGAAGCCCAAACTGATACCGTGCAAATCTGACTTCACCGTCACACCTATGAGGAAATTATTCTTGAATTATGTGAGGTCTCGTGGAATCCTTCTTTTGCATACCATTCTACAGCCCTGTTTGGCAAAGAGTGAAAACCACGGATCTTTGAGGAAAACTGGGGCAAAGGAAGCCAGTGACCTGTGTTACCATAACCAAGTTAAAATCTTTAAAATATCCTGTTACACAGATCAAGTAGAGGACCACAAAAATACCTGTGCACTTGGTTCTGAGCTAAGTTACTTGAAAAACATACTTCCCTCCCTTACTGCTTGCTCATAACAACCCTCTGAAGCAGATGCTAGGGCTATGCCCTCTTTACAATAGAGTCTTGAAGAGACTGTGAATAATGCAAAGTCACCAAGTGCTTAGTACCCCTTCCCCCTACTGATACAACAGAATCATTACTCAGCATACTTTCAGAATTATACTGGTAACACATGTGCTATCGCCAAAATTCAAGCATCTATATTGGCCAGGGTTCAAATCAGCTCTCTGGTGAACTATTTAAAATACCCAGCCACACAGCTGAATCTAGCTTAACGTTTGTCCTGCAAAAATTGTACTAGTTAAAGTAACAATGACAGCAAAGGTATTACTGTTGTAACTATTTATTAGCAGTGAAAACTGTGTTTACAGTTTAGGTTAGCTTTCTCTTTCCAAAGTTTGGAATAGCCCACATAAATGGACTCCTCTTAAAATTCTAACTCATTCCTTGCATGAACACGGCCGGGTGTGTTGAAGAATCATCTAAATGTATGCTTTGCACTTAGAATTCGCCAGATGCTGTTCTAAGTTATTTGTGTACATTTTTCCATTCAGGTTCCAGTGAACCCTTTGTGGTAAGTGCACCTAGTAGTTTTCATATTACAGAGGAGGACACTGAGGTATCCAAAGTTTGGAGAACCTGTCCAAGACTATGGAGCTTGTAAGGGTAGGAGAGGACTTCAGCAATCCGTGCTCCATGTCTGCACATGTATCTTTCAAGGTCTCCGGCCTTCAAAGCTGAAACCAATGAACACACGGAGCCAGAAAGCCTAGGAGCTAGGCCAGAAGAGAGTTCTAACTCAGGTCTGACACATCCTCGAGCACTCCTCAAGACCCCTTTCTGCTTCTGAGCTTTCTGCCACTGAGACCAGCTTGGCTGAGGTTGCATTCTGCAGATCAGAACCGCAGGGAAGCTTTCCCCAGGGCCCCCAGGCTGTGTCCCCCTACTTTGCTCTCTGCACTCTCTGCTACATCACTGTAATTAAATCAGTCTTTGATCAATTAGCTGTTTAATGTCTCATCTCCCCTATTTGATTACAAGTGGGGGGCAGGTAATCTGTTTAGGCTGGGGGGCTTGGCTTCCACTGCTTAGTACTTTATGTAAGGTTGAAAACTGTGAAGTGAATATAGAAATGAACGAGGGTGTTGATGAAGGTAACAGGGGGAAAAGCACACCCTACCCCCACCCACCTCACCCCTGACTGAAAGTTCTATAAAGGCAAAAATTGTATCTATTTTTTTTTTCCTCAGGATAACCCCACACCTGGCACTGTGCCTGACACACAGGGAGTGCATAAAAATTTTTGGTGGAATTAATAAATAATTAAGACATAGCCTCTGACTTCTTATCTGACAAAGAGAAAGGCTACGACCCAGCATACAGCTTTTTAAAGGAGCAGTACATAGGAAAACACGCCGTGCACCCGCATGGCACACAGTAAATGCTCCATGAATGTCTATCAGTGAATTGGAATTCCTGCCTCTCCTAACTCCCACTAACTGCTCCAGGTCCTGGCAAGGCTAGGGGCTTAACAAGACAGCCAAGCCAAGAAGTGAACCCACTCCCTGGCCATGATCTGGTAGGGGTAAAGATGTTTACGTTGAGGTTGGGGTGATAGGACTATAATTAGCACAGGCAGGAATGCAGGGCCGTTAGGATTTGCCTCTAGCAGAAAAGTTATACCTGGGCAGGAGACAGCAGCTTTGGAATAAACAAAGTCAGATGAAGCAGAAGAGAAAAAAAAGCACAGGCCTACTGTCCACCTAACCCCAAAGAACAAATATGGCACCTTCAGCCCATCAGGGGAGCAAACATTTTGCATCTCCCTGTCACCATTCAGTCTGTCCCCTCACCCCCAGGCCACGGGCCTCTGGGCTGCTACAGAGGTTTAGAACACAAGCTAGAATGTGTCACGACCCTGCTTAAAACCCTTAAGAGGGTAATATCTGAACTCCTCACCAGGCCAACTTCCACCTTACTTGCCAAGCTGTCGCCACAAAGCCCTACCATCAGCACTTCCACGTCAGGCCCTTTGCCCCCACAGGGCTTCCAACCAGGCTCCCTCAACCTCCCTCAGGCTCACCCGTTCTCAGATTTCAGGTCTCAAGTCAGACCCCCTCCTGGCACTTATCACAGCCTCAAATTGCATGGTCTGTCTGTCTCATCAAAAGGTTGTGAGCTTCACAAGGGCAGGGAACACTGTTTCTCACCACTGAGTCCTCAGAGTCAGGATGGACTCTTACACAGAATATGTGAATGAATGAATGAATGTATACATACATACATACATACATACATACATATATACATGCACTTCTCAGAACACTTGCCCCAAACCTCTCTTTAGGTACCAAGTAGGAGCAGAATATACCCATCACTTACCTCCCAGACACTCTGGAATCACACTCTACTTACACATCAGAGGCTCCTCCCAGGCCAGGGCTGGGGGCTCCTCCTTCTTCTCACCATCCCACCAAGGCTGTGCTTTTTTCACCTCATGCTTCAGGAAAGCTGGGAAAAGATCAGGAATGGAACCCCGTGTGTCTCTTGGCTAAATCCCCTAAAGAAAGGAAAGAGGACAGCAAACCCAAACTACTACCACCATCTTGCTTTCCTTTGATGGTTTAGAAAGGATGTATTTACTGCCATCCTTTTAACTGTTCAAGCAAATCCCAGAGAGATCACCGGCTGCAAAATTACTGCTCCAACTTTCCTTGTTTAGTGTGCTTAAATGACTTAACAAAACACCAGGTTTTTATGTTTGTGATGCTGAGAAGGGGTGGTAGCAAAGTAGAGAGAGCTAGGTTGCAAAGATCTGGAAAATCAGCACTATATTCACTAGATCTTCCACTGAGCAGGTAAAGGACGCTTGGCCTCAATTCCTACATCTGACAAATGGTAATAATGACACTGAACTTCAGTACCTGCAAAGAGAAATCCTCAACAACTGTAATACTCTCTACTGCCGTAGTAAAGAGTTTTTCTTTTGACTTTAAGTAAGGTCTTGGCCCTCAAAGACGGAGGTCCCCTAGGCGAGGGGGAGCTCTGCTCCCAGGAGCTGAGTTAAGTAAATCACACTGCAAAGCTACATCTGAGTAGTGAGAAGGCATTTTAGACTGAGACTCTGTAACCTTGAGTTCTAGTCTGGGTTTGCAAAATGTCCCTCTGCAGCCAGTCTCCTGAGCCCCAGCCCCAGTCCCAGCCCCAGCCCCAGGCCAGATTTCTGGCCTGGACTGGGAGCCTTTCATTGGCTCTTCTGACAACAGCCAAGCGCAGTCCTTTGGTGGCGTAGAAAGAAAAAGGACAGCTCACAACCTCTGGCAGTGAAGCCAGAACACCAGCAAGAGAAACAGGGGGATTCAGGCCCTGGCCCAGCTCACATCCCTGTATCAAAGCCACCCCCAACGCTGGACTTCCCCCTCCGTGCCACCCAGGCTACAGCATCCTCCTTTCCTGGGCGGAGCTGGGCCTGAGGCTGTTGTGAGGGCTCCTCGCCTTCACAGAGTCAGGCCTAAAGGCTGGGGCTTTTCTTTTCAACGGCCTAGACTGATGGGATAACCCCATCAGCATCGTTAACTGCAAAGAAAGGACCCCCGGCCATTTCCATTTCCTTTGCGGCTCAAGAACCCTGTTGTTATTTAATCCCATGGCTACTCCGGCAGCATCCTCGGCTCTGCCGACTCCACCCATCCACCTGGCCAATTCTCGGCTGTTCCCGCTTCCCCGGAAGGGCGCTGATGGGGATGATGGAGAAAAGGCTCCTACTGGAGGAAGGGGCCATAGCCTTCGGTGGACATAGACTCCTCAGGGTTGGAAAAGGCACGGGGGTGGAGAGTGAAGCAGCTAGTGAGGGCAGCCAAGGGCGGGCAGGCGCCAGGGCACTGCGGACAATACACTGGGGCATGGAGGGCGTGCACTGCAAGGCGAGAGCCTGGTCTCCTCTAGTTGAGTAGCCAGCGTCGGTCGGGGGAGGGTACTGGAAAAGGAAGAGGTCTCGGTCTTGTCGCTGTCCACGCCCAAGAAATGGTGGGGTGGGGGGTGGGGTGGTCTGCACTCACTCAAGGGAGAACCAGACTTAGTAATGGAACCAGATGCACTCAAGCAACCCCCACTATGCCCTTCTGTGCTACGGACATTTGATATTTTAATTTTTGGTAAGCGTAGTTTCAAGACCCCTCCCCCCACCCGACGCCCCTAGGCTAGAGAAAGATAAGGGCCACAGCAGGGGTCTTCCCGTCTCCCGCCAACACCGCCCCCCCCCCACGCCCCGCGACAGCCTGCGGCAGTTCGACATCCCAAGATCTAGGTGTGTCCTCCCCACCCGGCTCTCCGCCCAGGATTCAGAGGCCTCAGTGCCCCCCGCCCCCCAACGACACTGACGGTTCCTGCCCAGGCCCGCAGTGGCGTGAAGGTGGCCTTTACCTCCTCTCGCAGGCTGGGAGGGGGTACAGCCCGCGCAGCTGAGCCAGCTGCAGCAGTCGCCGCCGCCCTCCATTCATTAAAAAAAAAAAAAAAAAAAAGGCAACAACAACCTCCACCCCTTTTTGTAAAAGAACGACGGCCTCAGAGGAGCTAGAGTCAGCCCCAGCAATCAGGGGTTAAGTCCTTTTCCGGCCCCCCATTCATAAAAAAAGGAGCGCGGCGCATGCGCGCGCGGGGTCTCTTGTGCCCACCCATTCATAGAATCGCGAACGGGGCGCGTGCGCACTGGAGCTCCCTTCCCTCCCATTCATAAAAAAGCCATTTTCCCAGGCAGTGGTTGCAACACCGCCGCGGAGGCAGCGAGAGGAGCTGACAGCGCGGAGCTGGCGCTGCGGAGCGCAAGGAGCCCTATCGGTTTCTCCCGCCGACGTCTGCGAGGACAGCAGCGTCTGACCCGCCGGGGTTCGGAGATTTATACAGGCGTGGAGCAATGCTTATGGCTCTGCGGCTCCTCAAAGTAAGTCCCTGGCCGGTTTCGGGATCCGAAACTGCCCCCCTCTGAGCCGCGACGCGACCTCCCCTTCGGCTGGGGCAAATGGTGCGCTATTTCTAGGCGCGCCTCAGTGTTCCTTTCCTCTCCCTGCGCCTCCTTGAGCCACTGCGGTGTGCCGCAGCTCCCTGACGCCCTCGGCTGGGCCGGCACGGCGCCGGGGGTGTTCACAGCCTGGCACCGGAGTTTCCGACCCCGGGGCATTGCCAAGCCCGGCTTCTCCACTCTGCGACTCAGGAAGCCCCGTGCGTGTCCCGGGAGTTTGCCTCTGGCCTGGTTTCTTCCCTCCTCCTGCCACCACCCGCCTCGAGCGCTGGAACAGGAGGCTCTGGGCTCGGTCAGGAGCCACCTCTTAGGTCCGGCGGGCGCTCTTGCCCTGGGCGGCTTGCCCACCCCGGGCTCCGTGCCCACGGTGCCAGCTCTGCCCAGATCTTCCCAGCCCACTGCAGCGGCCTATGCTCGACGTAGGTTTTTCTTCTCCCGTCGGAGCCGTGACGGACTGGGTTTTCTACCCTTCTGCCTCCCCCTCGATGGTCAGCACAGGGTTGGCCCGGGACTGGGCATTTCTGCTCCCTCTCTTTGGCGAGGCGGTTCCTCGCCGTCTGACCTTTGCTCTGCTGCTGCATTTTATGCTGTGCAACTGCCTCGCAGTTGCCTTTCCCTTTCCCGGCCTCTGCAGGGCCAGAGGCACCTCGGCCTCCTCGTGCCTCCCTTCTCGGGGCACCGAGCTGTGCCAGGCCCTGGGGCCGGGCCGCGCTGGGGCTGTGGTGGGGGCTGAAGGTGCGTTTACATAACGCCGGGCGTGTGGGAGCTGGAGGAAGAGGTTGCGTGCGTAGGAGAGATAAGGCTCCCGCTTTCCCTCCTTCCTTCTTGGTGGTACCAGGCTTGACATCACCGAGAAGAGAGGAAGATACAGACGGTACGTTCTGAAAATTCCGAATCTCCCAAGGCCACAGGGGCAAAGAAGGGGGGGGGGGCAAAGGCGGGTTTGGGCAGTCAGGGTTGCTGAAGCTTGGCTTCATCACTGGGGCCAGAGCTGTGCCCAGTTCCCCCTCCATGCAGACGATCAAAAGGCATTTAGACAGTAGCTACTCTTGTGCAAGAAGACGATTTCCCAATTCTCTTTGATTGGGGCTGGGGGTTGTGGGCAGAGAAGGCAAGAGAAGCGAAAATGGTTGCACAGCTTGAAGGCTGAGCCTTGGGCATTGAAGCAAACTGGGCTGGAGAGGCTGGATGGTGAGGAGAGGGGAGAGCTGCTGGCTGCCTCATTTAGCAGCTATGGATGGGCATCCATATTGCCAAGTCTGGGTGAGGGCAGGAGGCTGTGCTCTGGCACACTGAGGTTCCGAGGACCCCCCCCAAACATGGTTAGTGCTGAAAGGAAAAGTGTGGGTTCAGTGGGGTACCCAGATCCAGTGGGAACCCCCACCTTCCGAATGCCTCCAAATCAGTGGCGTGATTCTCTCCAGTTGGAGAGGGGTGGGAGCTGACCAAGGCTCTCCAGTCTTTCTGACAAGCCTCTGGGGGATACAAAGCTGGAAGGTGAAGGCCTAGAGTATTGAGGAAATATGGCCTTATCAATCTCTTAATAAAGCTCAGTCTGGCCTGACGCCCTACCCAATATTGCACTGGTGATTTCACAATGTTTAGAGTTCTCTGGATCTTCACACGAATGGAGCATAAACATCTGGAATTTTCAGTTTTTACTTTAGGATGTGGGTGTGGGGTGGACTAGGAAAGGGAGGGCTACAGTTGACCCCTTTAGCTCTCAGTCTCAGCAGAAGGGTGGGAAAGATGTAGACCTGTCCAGTGTGAAATGGAGTTTCCTCTCTTTGCCAGCCCTTGGGAGCAACCTCCCTTGCCAGCAGGCTTCAGGCAAATCCATTAATGTGAGCAGTGCACACACTGACCCAACTGAGATGCGTTTGCCCAGTACCTGGTAGGGGGCATTTTGATGGCAGATTTCTGAAATCTCCTTGATGGACAAATGTTTGTCAGTTAAAGTGAGGAAGACTTTTCATAGACATCTCTTATTTTCCATTTTTAGATTCTGAACCCAGGAGTCCTTCCCCTTTTTGTAAAGTAGAAATCCTCCTCGTTCCCCTGGCCTTTTCCAGATTACCATCATTTTGAAATGGCAACACTTCCTAAAGTTTTGGTTGGGCTTGGTGGGAGGAGACAGAACATAGACAAGAACGATTCCTAGCTAAAGCAGGACAGAAACTGGGGGACAGGGATCATTTGGAGCTCACAGATGTCCTTTTTGTTTTAATCCTTCCAGAATAGATGGCGAGATGGGGCTCTTTGGAATTTCACCCTCTGTCCAGTTCATATTCTTTACCTACCCATCCCCATCCCCCACTCGGGTAAACCTGACGTAGCCTCTGCCCAGAGGTTTGGCTGACTTGAATAGCAAATGAAGGCAGGCATTCAAAGCAAAATTTAAAAGTGAGTGATTTAAAAATAAAGGGATGAAAAGACATCCATTAACGCCTCAAGAAGTGGCCCCTGAGGTGTTTTACTCTGCTTAATACTTTGGGAGAACACGTAGGTACTTCCAATTCTGATGCTAAGTCCCTTGGTGCGACCTCTACTCCCCAGTGTAGGGCCCCCTGAGGCATTTTTCTTTCCTCTGGACATCCTTTTGGGTAGGACTCCTTATTTGGAACAAGGAAACTTGGGAAGGAGCCCCCTTTCTTTCATTAGAGAAGTTGTGCTCTTAGAGAGTTAGGCATTTAATGTGGTTCTGAATCCAGGGTGCCTGTCATCTCACCGCTAACGATTTGGAAGTTCCTTTGTGAGGAACACTGAGAGGATTCTTGCACAAACCTCTGAATTTAGGGATATAGTTGAAAATGTTGGAGTTGGGATATAGACAGAGTGTTCTTAAGTGGGGGGGGGGGGGGGAGGGCAAGAGTGAAAAGCTTCCATCTCCTGGCCAACCTGGATCTCCCTGATAGAAGGGAAAGCACTGCCCTACTGGGCAATTTTGCTCTTTCAAAAGAGCCAGAGGAAGAGGTGATGAAGAGCAACATACAGAAGTGTATTAGTCCTTCCAGACTAAGCTAGCAGCCAGGTGGGAGCAGATGACTGGCTAGAAAACCTGCTATCTTGGGCCTTGGTCTCTCCATCTGCAGAGTGGGGGGAGAAGAAACTTCCCCAGGGGGCTGGGCTGCGCTGCTTATCACTACTGGGCACCTAGGATGAGGAGCTGGTTGTAAGGGAGCCACATCCTACACAGGAGGTGTGGGGTGTTGCATGATGTAAGAGGTGGGGTATTCTTGGCTCTCAAGGGTCTGGGGCCACCCTGTAGATCCGGACAGCTGACAAGGCTGGGGATGTATCCGGGACATGTGGCTGTGTTTAAGAGGCTCCACCATTCAGCTGTGATCATGATTGTTCTTTCCAAGGACAGTCCGGGGAGGAAGCAAGGGCACTGGGGGAGGAGCACAGATGTGCTGGATCTAGTGGAGGAGGGAAGGGGCCCTTCTGGGGCAGGTGGCATTTGCAGAAGAGTGGTTTCCCTTGTCCGGTAGTCTTTCTTTTTCTGGATGGGAGAAGGGGATAGTCATCTCCTGCCCCATCCCAGAAGTAAGCTAAAGCCTATTTTTAGAGTCTATTATTAGAAATCAATGGCGGCGGATGGCGAGATAAATGATCTTGGTGCCCGTAAGAGGGGGGCCTTCCCTTGGGGTCTAGGTTTCTGGTCCCCTCCAAACTTCAACGTGGGCCAGGAGTTCCCAAACTGTGCCGATGGCTAACAGGCTGCTTCTAGCCCCATTCTTTCCTCACTCTTGCCTTCTATTACCTCTTTAAGGGAATATGAGCAGACAAGGATTATGGGGTTAATAATACAGTGAAACCAACATTTGAAGCCACCTAGGACAGCCCAGAGAGCCTAGTATAGCAGGACTCTTTCCAGCTCATCCCTGTGCTGGCCTTTGGTGCTAGCTGACTCGTCGTGGATGAGAAAGAGAAGAGGGTTGGGAACTGCTAGCTGGTGCTGAGACAAAGGGATGAAAAGCAGCTGTTTTCTTTTGTGATCTCTAACGGTTTATGGCTAGAGGTGAGCTCCTTAGTGCTGGTGCCCGGTGCCCGAGAGGGATGGGAGAGCAGCAAGGTTCTCAGGACAAACCCAACTGCGGAAGTGCTTTGTTTTCCCACAGGGGCAGTTCTCAGCAGAGATGCAGAGACTGTCTTCCTCAGTGGGGTACAGGGAAGGCAGGTCCCTGGCTTTCCTTATACCACACACACCACCACTCCCCCCCCCCAAAACACCTTTTAAAGTCTTTTTGAAGCAGTAAGTCATTATTTGGTTGGAGTTTAATTAACTAAACTGGGATGTTGTCATAAAGAACCAAGTGGTAGTGGTGGGCGGGCTCCCTGCAGCCTAGAGACCTTTTCTTCTGAACTGATAAAGGGTTAAATAGCCTTCGCTGGGAGAACCTACTGAGACTGAATGGTGCAGAAATTGCCCATTCATTCAGAGCCTCTTGCCAGTCTGTCATTTGCTGACCTATAGTTTTCAAAGCACAACTGTCAGGTTTTCCAAGTATTTCCCAACTCCTCTTCCCAGGGTAAGTCAAGGGGAAGGGTGGATGGGTGGCGTGGGCATTTAAAAGGCCACTTAATTCTTTTCAGCCAGCCTGCTTTGCAAGGTCTGCGTCCTGATGCTCAGCCCCTCCCACAGGTACAAACGCCACAGACCACCAAGTGGCAAAGACAGGACCTTGTGCTCTGGGCTTTTCCATATCCTGCTGATTCAGTATTCTAGGACTCTCTTCTGGCTTCCCCTTATTTCTTCCCTTCCGCACAGACCTGGACCAATAAGCCCCATCCGAGAAAGTGCCCTAGAGACCCTTAATTTAAGTTCAGCTGTGTATGAGGAAGGAGAGGGGATTCCCTCCCATTCCAGGGCTTCCTTTTAGGGACTTTTGTGGTGAGACCCATCTGACTCTTATGGAAAATAAAAATGAACACACTTAGTAAAGTAGCGGTGTATGAGACGGCAAAGAAAACTGAAGTGGAAACGAAGGTAACTTGAACCCTGAGCCTTCCTGTAATGACAGATTTCAAACCCCCAGCCTCCACTCTGAACAGTGACAATTCCCTGAACTAGGGGCCCATCTGATGTAACCCCTGTCTGGCTTCATTTCCCTGCTGGTTTGGTTAAGAGCCCGCGGATGGCCTGATGAGGCTCCCGAAGGGCTAGTGGCCAGACTGGGCAGAGGGAAGGGGGAGACGGACTAGTAGAATTCACAGCTGTGAAAGTGACTGGTGCTTTCCTGTCTTCACATGAATACCTAGCCCTGACTGTTGGTTAGGGCTGTGGGGCTGACGTTGCAGGCTCTGGAGCCTCTCCCCGTGTGGGTTCGAATCTTGCCCTCATCACCTACCAGCGTTATTCTTCATTTCTTCCTTGCGAAATGGGTGTTATCCTCCAAGGTGATGGTGTGAGGATTAAATGAGAAAATCACTGAGGGCTTAGCGCAGAGAGCCTGACATGAAGGTATGTTCATAAATATCCGCTCTTTCCACAATTATTATTATTTATTATGAGAAGTTGTGAGTGGAGGTAAAAGTTTCCTCATGCTAATCCATAATAATGCCACCTAAAACTTGATAGAGGTGCTTCTCTGCCTAAGTGGAGTGCTGGCTTTGTTTCTCTGTCCACAGTCTTCCAAATTGGCCATCAGTCTTCCAAAGAGCCTAAATGAGGCAAAGCCTCCTCTCTCCTATTTATATTATAAATCTCTTCCTTCCTTGCAGGGGAAGCAGAGAGTACATATTAAACTGCACTTAAGTTTCGTCAGCATTGCTTAGACTGGAGGATGGGTGTGTCCCAGTGAGTAGAGCTTGATCTTCTAAACCAACTGAGGGTGGGGTTTTTTGGTTGTTGTGTTTTTTTTTGTTTGTTTGTTTGTTTGTTTTTTTGTGTTTTTTTTTGAGACTTCATTTAGCTATGCTGAGGGGTTATCAAACAGGCTGCCTGGGAAGTAGTTTTTCTTTGTCAGCCAAATGAATTCAACCCTCCTGTGGAAGTCCCTGCTAATGGGGAGGTGAGGAGGCAGTGAGGCCTGAGGAGGTTTTTGAGCAGTACAACTCTGAGCCAGCCACTGTTTTTTTGCTGAGCTGGTGGCCGGAAGGAATCCGACATCAGAGTTGTGATAGGTAAGATGCATTTTGGAGTATGCCTGCTGGAGCCATCTTGGATGCAGCATGTCCCAAGAGAGCTGAGTCATCATGGACTGAGCTCCCAACCCCATGTCTGGCCCCAACTACAGGCCCAGATGTTGACAGCTACCTCTGGAGGGTGATGGGAGCCCGTGAATGCCAATATCCCCATTGCCTGCAGGCGCTGCGCCCACCCTGGCATCCTGGTGGGACTTTTCCATTAATCTGCCTTCTGATTCCAGGGCCTATCAAAATCCCTGAGCATTGCCCATGCCTTTTGCTTTATCCACAGAAAAATGTGGCTGTTTTTAAGAGCCCCAGGAATAGAACTGGGGAAAGAGGAGTGGGTAATCTTCTTTTCCCTTACTTTTTCCAACAGCATGGCAAGTCCCAGCCCCCAGTCCTAAGAGACAAAAAGCCCAACTACATGGGACAACACAGCCTTCAAACTGCCACTGACAGTTTTGTTGTCAGGACCCTGGGTATTCATGACCTGAGCTTCTGGAATAAGGGAAATTGTGCTTTGTCTTAGGGGGTTCTGGCTGCAGCACCTCTTGGCTGGCACCAGAGATCCTTCTCCTGTGCCTTTGTCAACATTTTCCATTCTTATGCTCAGTCACACCTTTTCCTCCAGGCAAAGTCCCTATGGTGTGGACCCAGGGTCTCCTAACCCTCTTCTGTCAACCCCAAACCCATTTCTAGAAGCAAGGCTATGGAACCCCTGCAAAGAATAAGTGGACTCTGCTGGGTGGTTGGCCTGATCCTTGGAAAAACTGTGCCAGAGATGCTTATTTGACACCCCCACCCCCAATCCAGCCTTGACCATAGGGCTCCCCACAGGAGGCTGCCTTGGGAAGTGACCATTCTTGGTGGCAGACCCGCCAGACGCTTAAGGCTAACTCTGCCACAGGAAAGTCTCCCATTTGAAGAAGATGCTCACTCCCCCTACATCTGAAGGGAATGTGGAGATAGGAGGCAGGTGTTGCCATTAGGCAGACTTTCTCCAACATGAGAAAAACTGCACAGAAATCCCAGCATCTTTTAAGTAGGTAGGGCCACGGGAGCAAAGCCAATAGTACATGGCCCTGTGCAAATGGGAAATATCCATTGACTAAACACTGAACCTTATAGAAAAGACTTCATGCTTTTCTGCATTTGCAGTGTAGAGGATATACAGATGAGAACTCTGTGGATAAGTTCCCTTTTATCTACTTCGTGAACTTTGCATCTAGAGCTAGCTCTTTCTTTTAGACAGGTTAGAAAGCATCTATGAAAGCCCTCTGCCAACAATTTAACCATTTCTGATACTGTCTGAACTGTTTCCAAGGAGGGAACCATAATATTGAGTTGCCCTGAATGCCTTTTCCCCTTCACTGTAGACATGGATAAATGTGGATGAGTCACCTGAGGCAAGGTGTGACTGGACTATTGGGATGGGCCTACCGTGTACCCAGTTTGGAAGGGGGGGGGGGGCGGGGGGGGGTAAGTGGCAGTGGAAACCTATCCACCACCTACCTTCTCAGGCATCCCCTTTGAGGCCAGATGAACTTAACAGCAGACGTGCAGGGTCGGCTCTCCTAAACATTATTTAGCATCGCGAACAAGCATTTACTAAACCATACCCTGTAACACGTTAATCCAAAGGTCTGTTCCTTTTTTAAAGACCATTATCTTTCCCTTCTACCCAACACCGTGTCCTGTCTCACACCCCCACCCCCTGGTGGACTCTTCCCAGAGTCTAATTCTCTTGGATTCCAAACCAGGTCCCCTTGGGCAGAGGTCTTGGCCTTCTGCTGCTATTTCTTTAAATTGATCTCCAGCCGAATTCCGAATGTAAAGGTCAGCAGGCGAGGAAATGGCACTTCTAATAGAAAACAATGTGCACTTTCTAAATTTGAACCAAGCCGTTTCCGCTCTTTGATTTAAGTGACTTCCTGGGGTTCCGTGTCAGGCACTGCAGTTGAATCTCTGGCCAGATTCCAACTTAAAATTGCACTCTCTCGGTGAAATTAGAAACTGATCCAGAGTTGGCTTAGCTATTCTAGTAAATAGCATTTAGGCTGAATGTTCGGCTCAGCACTTGGAAATGGGTGATGTGAGTGCCCCTCGAGAGGATTTCCCATCCAAGTTGTCAGAAGTGCACCTAGCCGGGGGTTATTAGCCACTGGAGGTTGCTGCTCTTCGAAGTGCTGGTAATGAGTTAATATCTTGGATGTGTAGGCATCACATGCAGCCCTTCCTTCTGTGACTAACTGGAATAAAGGGTTTTGTTTACCCAGCTGATACACGATGGGAGCACACAGGGGCTATCTGTCTTGGTCATTACATCCTCAGCACGATGCTTGGCACAAAGTCCTTTTGGTGTTCAGGAAATCTACACTGTTGCTCTCTGGGGTAGTGACAGACTACTGCCAGGCAAGATGCTAGGCACTGGATATGCATTTTCTCATTTACTTCTCACAAGAACCCATTTCACAGATGACAAAACTAAAGATAACAGAGGTCACAGAACCTTATTTCTAGCATCGCTGCTAGGCAGGGGTGAGAATTCAAACTTGAATCTGATTCCAGAGCCTGTGTGTATAACCACTGAACTCGCTAAAAAATGGAGCGTATTTCACAGTTTCAAGAATGAGATCGGATGGGCCAGGTTTGAACTCCTGCCGAGTTCTGTTCATAGTTTTGTGTGCCTTTGGACAAGTTACTTTGAACATTAGTTTTCTGTAACTAGAAAAGGCATAATAATAGTAGTCACATTTTAGGGTGAAGAGTCCAGGACTGTGAAGAGTCAATGACATAATATATATGGTGCTTAGGAGACTGCCTGGCTCACATTAAGTGCTGAATAAGTGTTATTTTTACCACTTACTATTAATTGTTATTATTAATCATCTAAGCCTGGATGCTGGAGAGTCCTGAGGGAATCGGGTTCCCATTTCATTTGGACTCCCAAGGACCTGATGGGGGGGGTGGGGGTGTTAACAGGCCAAGTAACTGATGCCTGGAATCCGCTCTCTCTTCCTTTTCCCCACCTCCCACCTAGGGCCCCTAGAAGCCTGTTCCTCAGCACAGTCCAGGACCTCTCCAGCCCCATGGAGCCCCCGATCCCACAGAGCGTCCCCTTGACTCCCAGCTCAGTCATGGTCCAGCCCCTACTTGACAGCCGCATGCCCCACGGCCGCCTCCAACACCCACTCACCATCCTCCCCATCGACCAGATGAAGACCAGCCACGTGGAGAATGACTACATAGACAACCCCGGCCTGGTGCCCCCCATTGGCCCGAAGCGGACCCGGGGTGGGGCCCCAGAGCTGGCCCCGACGCCGGCCCGCTGTGACCAGGACGTCACCCACCACTGGATCTCCTTCAGCGGGCGCCCCAGCTCTGTGAGCAGCAGCAGCAGCACGTCCTCTGACCAGCGTCTCTTAGACCACATGGCTCCACCGCCCGTGGCCGACCAGGCCTCCCCCAGGGCTGTGCGCATCCAGCCCAAGGCCGTCCACTGCAAGCCACTGGACCTCAAGGGCCCAGCAGTCCCACCGGAGCTGGACAAGCACTTCTTGCTGTGCGAGGCCTGTGGGAAGTGTAAGTGCAAGGAGTGTGCATCACCCCGGACACTGCCCTCCTGCTGGGTCTGCAACCAGGAGTGCCTGTGCTCAGCCCAGACCCTGGTCAACTATGGCACCTGCATGTGCCTGGTGCAAGGCATCTTCTACCACTGTACCAACGAGGACGACGAGGGCTCCTGTGCTGACCACCCCTGCTCCTGCTCCCGCTCAAACTGCTGCGCCCGCTGGTCCTTCATGGGCGCCCTCTCCCTGGTGCTGCCGTGCCTACTCTGCTACCTGCCCGCCACCGGCTGCGTGAAGCTGGCCCAGCGCGGCTACGACCGCCTGCGCCGCCCTGGTTGTCGCTGCAAGCACACGAACAGCGTCATCTGCAAGGCAGCCGCCGGCGACGCCAAGGCCAGCAGACCGGACAAGTCTTTCTGACACTTTGGGTCGAAGCCCCCGTGCTGCTACCCCTGGAACTCGGTTCCCTTCTGACACCTGAGAAGACCACAGCGAGGCCAGAGGTTTTAGTGTCCTGAGGCTGACCTTGCTGGTCTGCCCCACTCCCCATCCTCAGCTTCTGAAGAAATGAAGACCACCACCGCCCGCCCTCTCTTCCCCAAAAGGATGAAGAAGCACTTTGGGTTTTTTTCAGGGTCCCAGAACTTTGTGTCAGACAGTGGCAGGGGCGTGGTGTGGCTGCGGGGCAGGGGAGCGGGGGGGGGGTGTTCTTTTTCAGAAGACGGAACACAGATGTGGACACATATCCAGAAGTTGCGGCTGCTTGAATGCCTTCCCAGTTCCTCCTCCTTCCCCCTCTCCCCCTACTCTTCCATTCTCTTTGGCTGCCTGGGAGGAATCATTTACTGAGTGACCAGGGGACCTTTGAAGAAGACCCCTGGAGCCCTGACTTTCATACTTCTCCTCCCCCACCCTCCACCCCAGTTTGCCCCAACGCCTTGGGGAAGGCGGAGAAGACCTTGGTGATCCCTGTTGTATATACTTGGGAGCCCCTGAGAGCCAGGGAGTCTAGGCCTCGTTCCTCGCTCTGCCTCCCTGGAGCCACAGATGGACTTAGGAGCCACTGCACAGTGCATTCCTCCCCTTCAGCTTCATCACTAACTCTTGGGGGTGTTCAGCTCGTAACACCGTCCTTCGGTTCTTACCGAGTCACAGACTCACCTGCCACTATGCGTCCCGTGTTCTCTCTACCTAGATCCTTTCCAGAAATTTCACGGGTAGAGACGGCCGGGGCGGCACATGCGAGACCAAATATCATTTTGCCAATGAGTCTGAGACTGTGGTCTCTGGATCCAGTCGTTATGTTTTTATAGAACAATTAAACCAGATGCTATAACGGTGTTTTAAAGAGAAATAATAATAAAACACTTTGCTTCCTTTTGGGCCACCCCCAGGAAGGGCTGATTTCAAAATCTGGGGGGCGAGCAACCTCAAGGAACACAATCCCCCTTCCCACCAAGAAGAGGATTTTCACAGCAAAGAAGAGAGACAGCACCTCCCATTGGCAGAGCAACAGTAGGGCCGAGCTGGGTGTGGGTTCCTTCTCTTCTGATTCTGCTGCTTGCTGTCATAGCCTTTTGTGTACAGTGATGTGTCTGTATCTTTAATGTAAATAGACAGATGACAAAAAAAAGAGTCTATTTTAGTGCTAGGAAGCCCTGGCGGGGGAATAAGAAAGCAAGGGGGGGGGGGGGTGGGGATTCTCCAGGGGCTTCTTGGGGGATTGAGCCCTGCTTCTGTGCGTGGCCACAACACCCCCTCCCAACAGCCCCCAAAGACGTAGCAACTCTCTCTCTCTCTCAAGGTGCTAAAGGACTCAGCGCAGCACGTCCAGTGGGTAGGTACTTGTTGCATGCAAAAGCTATATTGTGTCTGGTCCTTCCTCCCCAGTTGTGTGGGGGGTCTTTGCTTTGTGTGGTATTTTGTGTGTCCTCCCACCCCCATGAGAGGAAGTGGCCTGGGTGGGAAAAGCTACCCCAGGTGAAACTGGAAGTGTGTTAGGCAGAGCGTGCACAGCGTTTCCAGTTTGTTCTGTAGGAACAGAACCACCTCCAGGACGGAGGCAAGGAGGCAGGTAGCTGTGATTGGCATGCACCCACTGCTTCTCTAGGACTTTTTTTTTTCCCTTCTTGAAGACTAGTAGTAACATCTTATGATTTAGAATAAGTTCATCGTAACTGTAGGTATTTATTGATTGGAGGAAAGGAGGGGAGGGTCTTATCATTTTAGGCTTTATTTATATAATGTTTGCTAGCTTGTAAAATAGGAAAATATCGCATCTGCGTTTTCTAAGGCTGATTCGTGTAGCTACCCTTGCCACAGTCGTGATGGATGTATGGATGTTCTTGCACAAATAGGAGGGAATGGTAGGAAAAACACATTCAACCAACCACTTCTACTAATTGAATGTATCAGATGTGTACCGAAGGGACTGGAGATGTTTTCCTCAGAATAGGTGTGCAGAGGTTACCCCCACAATGGAAGGGCACGCGTCCACTCTTGTTGGCGAGGCCTCAGAACCTTTCCCAGGGTCCCTCTCTCAAAATGTCTCCATGGGGAACTTGACCCAATGGCAAGTTGCACTTTGGTGATCTTGGTGTTCTACACACCCATTCTGTGGAGAATTTACATAAGCTGTGTATACACACACACACACACACAAACTACACACCTACCCCACGACCCTCTATCTACACAGACCCTGTTTCCTGGCAAACAGCCTCCTGACCCCTGATGAACCCTGACTTTTTGTGTACATAGTTATAAACAGGGATTTTTCTGGTTTTGGGTTTCTTTTTACTTTTTTGCTTCCCCATTTTGGCTTGTTCTTTTGGTTTGCATTTCACCTGCTAGATGGATGTGTGCCAAGCTCCCGGGGTCCCCTGTGCTCCATGGTAAAGGGAAGCCATGTAGCAACTTTGGTTCTCCCAGCTCTGTTGCAGGGCAAGTCTTTGGCATGTTTTTCTCAGCTTCTTAGCAAAAGAAAATGAAACTGGCTTTCCCGGGGGCCAGTCGAGGTCCACTGAGGAACACATTTTGGTGGGTGCTGCTTCCGGCTGATTATTTCTGTCACCAACAGCTGGCTTGGCTGGATTGTGCCTCGTCTTGACCTTTTTGGAAAAGAGCCAGCTGGTTCCCACTTCTGTTCAGCCTGGGTGGGTGGTGGTTCTGCCTCCAACTGGGGGTAGGGTCCACGAGCATGGGTCTAAGACGTGTCCTAGTGGACCTTGGCTGCTCCTGCCCTGAGGGTGGGTTTGTGAAGGTCCAACACTCCAAGAAACCCTGGGGAAACTGACTCTGCAATAGCAAAACCCTTCCAGATGGATGGCGGGGTGCAACCAAGGCTTCTCACAGTTTCTTGGCTGGAAGGAGGTAAAGACCAATCCCTGCTGTTGGCACAGGCCCCTTCAACAACAGAAACGGAAGACCTTCATGTGACATGTCAACTAGTCCTTTCAGTGCTGTGGAGTCTGCGTGGGTCCCCAACATACATTGAGTGTGGCCCAGTTAGATAATGACTTGCCCAAGGTTGCACAACATGGAAAGTATTGGTTGGAACCAAACACCCAGATCCCATCGCCTCAAAGCTCCATATTCTCCACCCGTTGCCCCAGGAGATGTCTGATAGAGTGTGGGCCGCACAACTTTGCACTGTACAATTCACTAGGGCATCTCACAAGCTTGACCGGCCTTTTGGCTCATACCTTCGGTGAGCATTCTCCTGCCCTCCGCTTACTGTGACAGTTGATGACAAATCTCGCGCTGCCATTTTTCGCTGTGGGTAACTCCCGTGTGGTGTCTACCTTGCTTTCTCTTCTCTGCCCCACAGTTTGGTTTCATGTTACAAACAAAAGCTGTTCGAGGTTCCCACCCCACCACATTCTTACTTCATTTTCCCTCTTCACTGTAGCCCCTTCTCACCCCACAACAAAAGTTACCACAGAAGGTTTCCTTTGTATAGAATATTTATTTTGAAGCTCTATTTTAATAGTATTTATTTTAGAAAGTCTACTATTGTAAGAGTTCTTCTGTTTGTGAAGAAAAAAAACAAGTTAAAAACTGAATGTACTGATCTAGAAAATATATATAAATATATATTGTTAAATATACACAGGACTGCCGTTTCTCATGTGTTTGTGTGTTCACACCCCCGACCTCCTCACCCAGCAAGACCCCGAGCTTGTCAAAAACACCAAGTGGAAGCGCGTTCCCCAGCTCTGGCAAGACGAAGGGGCAGAGGGAGGGGGCTCCTTGTGCCAGAATGTCCCTTGTTCACTTCCTTGTGAAGCTGACTTCTGCCAGGTGCTGCTAAATCCTCCCCTACGCAGGCGTGTGTTTGTAACCCACGGATGACAAAACTCAGAGAGGCAGTGGAAGTGGGAAAGGGTCATCTGACCTGCCCAGTTCACAAAAATTCTGTAACTTTCCTTTTGGAAAGCGCTTGGTGGTTTTCTTATGACCACCAGAGTGGTGGATATTATATAAAAGCAGTTCCTTTGGCTTCTGAAGGCTCCCATCCATTGAATGCTTTGGCTTTGCCCTTCTGATGTACCTGCCACCTGTTTCCTCTGCCCCACCCCCTCAAAACTTGGTAGAGACCAGGTCACTTTTCAGTTTATGGACCTGGGGGAACTTTTTTATTGTGAACATGTGAATACATGCCTATTTACTGAAAGACAAGGAATTGAATGATTATTGGTTTTTTTCCTGTTGCCATGAAGCACACAAAGACAAGAGGGATGGACAGAGAGGATGAGAAGCCCTGGGTCCAGATCTTGTTTTCTCTGAGGTCATCAGTTACAGGCATCTTCCAATTCTTTGTTCAAGCCTCAGGTTCCTCTATAAGATATCCAAACCCATTCCAAGGACCCGCTGGTTAGTGCCTAAGAGAGCACAAAGGATGTTTGTAGTCACTGCGATCCTGTCTGCTCTAGAACTTTAATAAAAGGTAGGCACCAGTCTCCCTGATGAGACCATGTAGCCTCCCTGTTCCCAGATGATGGACGAAGAATAATTTGTGCTCCAAAATCTTCCTGTGCTGGCCAGGTGAGTGTCCCGCTGCAGATGATTTTCTCTTTAATCACCTCAATCCCGAATGCTGTATACCAGGCTTTGGTTCAGTCTTGGATTTCCTGACGCTTGGCCTGCCCCTGGTTTTATGTTATTTTCTAATGTTTGGGGATTAAAAATAAAAATCTACACAGGGTGTTGGGTGCTTAGTTAGCATCTCCCCAATCCAAATATTGTTTGAATGAACAAGCACTTGTATTTTAAAAACTCCTGTCCAGAGAAAAAATTCCACATTTGCCTCCTTTGTCTTTCCCTTCCTGACTGCTTATGAAATGGCTTTGGGTAATAATGGTTAGCATTTGCTGAATGGTTTCTTTTTGCCAGAAATTGAACAATACATGGCAGACACCATTGTTAGTTCCCTCTTAGAGGTGCAGAAACTGAGGTTCGACATGTGGTCACATGCCCAACACCTGTTTGGGGGTAGATGAGGAAAACGGGGAGTTGAGGGTCTAGCAGCACAATTTGGGTCAGAAGCAGACAATAGACTAGATAGACCCTGGTGACTGAATTTTAAAATAAGGGGGAAGAAGCAGAATTTCTACCCTCCACGCCGATACCCGCATACCCCTAAGAGGGCACGACAAGCCTGGTGCCCATTCCACCAAGAGATGGGGAGGGTGGGTATCCCTGCTCTAGGGGCAAAAAAAACACAACGCCCCCCCCACCCCCACTTCGGGCAACTCTGTAGTCTGGCCAGGCAGCCCCAAGCTGCACCCGCCGCTCCCCAGCTGGCCCTTCCAGCCTGCTGAACCTGCACCTTGAAATGAGTTCCACTTTCCAAAGTACATTTGTGAGGTAATCAAATGCACCCCGGCAGACAGCTCCACGCTGGAGGTGTGTGCCAGATGAAAGCCGAGAGGACATTTTTAAGAGCCTGAAGTTTATTCATCGGAACTTTAATAAAACAATATGTCCATGGCCTGGGGCAGGTATAATTTTCATAATTTATGGGTCTCTGAGACAGGAAGAGAGCTCAGGGTTTTATTGTGTTTTGTGCGATAAATGGCATTCCAATTGTCTGCATGATATTCCTTAAGGACTCTTGTCTGGCAGGAACACAGGCCCTTCTGGAGCCCACCTGGGCCTCAAGGCCTGAGGCAAGGGATAATTATGAATACATCTGTATCTGTTAAGCAGGAGATGATTGACAAACTCCCTCGTTTCCTTCTGTCATTAGAAGACACTTCCTATGCCGACACCTACATTAACATGTAACTGTTGCAAGATTTGGAACCCTCCCTGTTCTCTTCCTCTCCACCTTCTCCCTTGGGTCTGGCCCCTTTCTTTCCTGTACCTGAAGGGACTCAGGTAAACTTCTGACTGACTCCTGTCCCTTGGCTTGGTGAGGGGAGTGGTGTCAGTCTGCACAAAAAACATTCAGCATCTACAAAGCAAGATAACGGAGTTCCAGATGACACTCTAAACGAAATCAGTACTTGGAACACCTACAGTCTTCTGGGAAGCCTGCACAGGGTGATAAGTCAAGTGGCCTTATGACATCATTACAAAAGCTACTGCTTCTAAGCAAAGATGCTGCATTGTCCTCTGCAATCTTGAAAATAATCAAGTTAGTATGATATAATCAGTCTCATTTTATAGTTGAGAAAACTGAGGTTCAGAGAGGTTAAGTCATCTGCCCAAGGCTACACAGCTGGTAAGTGGTGGGCCTGCCTCCTGAGCCTGTGCACTGCAGGCTGAGGTCTTATTCAAACTTCCAAACCCAACCCAAATACTACCTCCCCTGAGACACTTTCCTTTGTTCCCAGAAAGGTCTTCCACTTGTGCTTCTGTACCCGTTGGCAGAGTAAGTGATCTTTACCCAAGGTTACACAGACTAATTGAGAAGAGATTTGAGTCCAGGTCTAACCACCTCACCACAACACCCCATATAAAATATTGAGGCCACATCTTCAAACTGATCTTACCACATGACGTTACAAGAACCCTCCTGACACTGCTCCTGGCCAGCCTGCCCGATTTCCTCTGCCATCAAGAGAGGAGGTGCATCCTCAGACTATGGAATTATTTGGGCTGTGGTAGCCAGGGACGAGAACCCAACAGGGGAAAGAGGAGGCTGTAAGCTGCCACATATAATTCACAAGTGTGGCCTGGGTGGATGGGGCGGTGCACTTGCATGGGGAGGGATACGCACACAGGGTGAAGGGCAGAGACCGCTCCTCTGCATGTCCAGGGGCCAAGGCACGTTCCTCTTTGTGCCAATGCTGGAGTAGATGGATGGGGCACAGACCAGAGAGCCAAAGTGGTCAGGGTGGAGGTGAGAGTGACAAAGGTAAGGGGTGGCCCGTGTTAGAAGCAGTGCACCTCCCAATCCCTCAGGCTACTGTTGGACTGGTTTCCAGGCAATGCTCCAGCCAGCCCTGGACTAAGGCTCTTGGAGGTGCTGGATCTAATCCAGTTAGACAACTAGTGTCCATCCAGGCAGAGCTAGTTCCCAGAGTGGGCACGAGCCTTGGGGCCACCCCCACAGGCCACTCCTCTCAGGGCAATGTGGTAAAAAGAGCACTGAGCCTTATGGTCCCTACTACTCAGGTCCCTGCCCTGTCTTCTTCACTAGTGTAACCCCGGGAGAATCCTTGCCCTTGTAGTAACAGCTGAAGGATGAGATAGTGGCTGTGCACAACACTGATAAATGCTGTTCCCACTATCAGAGATCAAAATGGGGCTCACGTGGGACAGCAGGGAAAAGAGGAATTTGGCTCTCTTCTCCTGAGCCTCAGTTTCTCCATGTTAAGCCTGCAGCCTGGACTGTGGAGGCAGGAAGTCACTAACTGCTGGTCCACAGTGTTTCTGAAAACTGTTGGTTATCGTCACTTGAAAAATAAGATGTTCCCAAACCCAGATATAAAGCTTCTCTTGGAAAAATAAAAATAGCTGGCGCCTCTGAGCCCTCATTCCCCATGGTGACAACCGGCCGGAGCTGAAAGGCAAGTGCCCTTTGCAAACTGGGCAGGGTCCCCGCCGGCATGGGTCATGTTTGTCCCATGATGTCTCTTAGTCCAGTGTGCTTCTCTTTCTAGATTACCTGCCCAGCTCTCCACTCCCGATGCTGGCTGCTATCAAGTCTGGCTGGCGCTCTTGGGCACTCTAACTCGAACCATGTTCGACGTCCCAAATCCCATCTAGAGGCTTCCTAAGGCTGCCCAGTTACAGGTACCAGAGTCCTAATCCCAGAAAAGACATCCAAGGTCATGGAGGTCCGTAGCCCAGAATTTGGGAGGGGGTGGTTAAGGGAGCCCTTTGACATTGTTAAATAAATTTCTGTATGTTTGTGCTTTCCGGTCTCAGAGGGGCATGTGACTAGTCCAAAATGTTAGGAATCCTTAGTCCAATCCACCCACCTCCGTTTTATGGATGGGGATGGAAGATCCTGAGAGCGTCTTGTCCTAGGTCACACAACGGGTTAGCTGTGAAGAACAGGAGCCAGGTTTTCTTTCTAGGAAAACAGTTCGTGATTTTTAAGCATTTATCCGCCCATCTATAGTGTCTCCTTCAAAAATTCCCCCAAAAGTGACCTCAACTGTAATGATATTGTCAGTAATCACCGCCTGCAATCTCACCCCAACTCTCTTTCTCCAATCTTTACTTGGTTCTTCCTGCCACTTCTGCAATACGCAGCGATTTGATGACCTGTTTGTTTACTTGCTCACAGCATGTCTTGTCCCCACTAGAGGATGGGTTCTGTGACAGTGTGAAACTTGGCCTCTTTGGTTCGTGATATCAGTGCCGCCTGGCCTTTGTCACAGCACCCAGAGAAACTGGCCACCCAGGTAAACCAACAATGTCTCTTGTCAGTGATGGACAGCAGCACGAGAGTCCACAGGTTCTCTCTGTCCTCCCCAAGGTACACCCACTGCCCCAAACATCTAGGGGATCAGTATTCAATATACCCCACATCCAGTGGAAAGCTTCCAGCAAAGCAACTGGCATATGAGGGGCAGTCAATAAATATTTGTCAAATGTAGTAATCAAATAATGATATACTGAAAGGAGAGTAAAAAACAAGTGAACACGTGGCCTCAGACTTTATTTCTGTCCCAAAGGTAGCCACATGAGAGGACACAGCATTTCCACTATATAATCATAATGATACGAATAATAAGACCAGCCTCCATCTTATACAGCTGACACTTGAGTGTTTATCACATGCCTAGCACCATGCCAATCAACTGCTTTTTATCCATTTTTTACTTTAATCCTCATTCTGTACTAGTACTTGTATCTTCCCCCATTTTACAGATGAAGACACTGAGGCTCTAGATGTCATGTGCCATGATGTCATGTGCCCAAGGTCACACGGGCCTGACTCCTGAGCCCCAGCTCTCCTACTCACGTGCCCACCCAGTGGACACTGGGAAGAGGCATCAGCAGGGTGTCTGGGCCACCAACTGGGGACGGTTGATGTGACGGAGGAGGCCTGAGCCCTAGCTGCATAGGAGGAGCCCTGCCAGCAGGCTGTAGAATCACTCATGGACTGTGAAGGCACCTGGGGCCAGCAGTTTGCAAAAGTGAATCTGCCAAACTCCCAGCTCCGAGCTCCCTTCACCACTTGCCTGTGACAGAATATCCCCAAAGAGAAAAAGAGGAAGCCAGTTTAGGAACTAATGCCATTTGGTTCTTCTGGCCCTTCTAGAACAAATACAGTTACCAGAGGTGTTTGTTAATGGTCAGTTCTTAGACTGAACATTCACTGCTTAGACCAGGCAAGTATAAGAAAAATTATTACTGATCAACTTTGGGGAAAAAGCATCAAGGTGGTACCTAATTTTTGAAAAATATTTTAAAGAGTCAAATAGGTTTTTTTAAAAATAACATGACTTGCAAAATGGAAAGCAACAGAAAAAAATAAAACTCCCCATCATATTCCCAGTTTCAGTTTGACATTCTGGAGTAGACCATTCATTTATTTAACAAATAATGTGCAGACATTGTACTTCCATCTTCAAACCGTATACGGGATCACTCTCAGAACACCATTCCACACCAAACACATGGACTTCCTTCCCTATCTCTACAGTTCCACCTTCTCCTTTTTAACAGGTGGTGTTGCATGGCATTTCATTTTATAGCCTTACCACTCTTGTTTCCACCTCTTCTTGCAAGAGCTCTGCTCTACACACCCAGCCACAAACCTCACCTGGACCACAAGAGACACACCCTCTGCTTGCCCTCCCAAGAAAGCTAGGGGTCAAAAACAGGAGCCCTGTCAGCTTGTTGAGTGTGTGTGTGTGTGTGTGTGTGTGTGTGTGTGTGTGTATGGAGGGGGAGGTTGCAAGGGGTGGGGCCGCACACAGGGCAGCCTGTCGGAGCTGGTAATGTGGGGGAAAGGAAATTCTGCCCTCCCCAGAAGACCTGCCAGGTGGTACATTGCTGTGTTGGGACAAGCTCCTAGATCGTATGACATTCTCCTTAAGGATAACCAGGACTCAGGGCCCCTGGGTGGCTCAGTCGGTTGAGCGTCCGGCTTCGGCTCAGGTCATGATCTCTCGGTCTGTGAGTTTGAGCCCCGTGTCGGGCTCTGTGCTGACAGCCTGGAGTCTGCTTCTGATTCTGTGTCTCCCTCTCTCTCTGCCCCTCCCCCACTCATGCTCTGTCTCTGTCTCAGAAATAAACATTAAAAAAAATTTTTTTTAAAAGGTGACCACGACAATAAACAGGAGGGCACAAGAAAGGCTACTTACTGTCTTTAAGATGCACGGTTTTCACTGGACCATCAGCTCCAGGTCTGTACTGCTTAGAGCAGTGTATTCCACAGTGACCATCATTTATTTACCCAATCCCTTCTTGTCACTGCCCTTCTTAAAACCCTCCAGTTTCTCCGTCCCCTCGAGTGTGGACTGGATTTAGTGACTTGCTTCCAAAGAACCGAGCATAGAAAAGCAACAACGGTAACTTCACAGTGGAGAAATCTGGCAGACGCTACCCTGACCAAGTGATCGTTAAACATCACAAGTAATAAGTCACACTGATGTCATATACTCCCTGAAATAATATGACAAGAAGGGCACATCACCTCTCGTATGCTTCCCCCAAATTCACAGCCTTAGTGGAATCATGAGAAAACAGCAGACAAACCCAAATTGAGAGACACTCTTTAAAATACCTGACTAGAACTCTCCCAAAGTGTCAAGGCAATGAACCATCAACACGGAGAAATTGTCACATACTAGGGAAGACTGAAGACACATGACAACTAAATACAACTTGGTAGAAAATGACAAAATCGGAATAAAATCTGTATAGTGGTGTAATCTCCCAGTGCTAATTTCCCAGTTCTGATCAATATACTATGGTTATCAAAGATGTTCACATTAGGCGAAGCTAGGTGAACAGCATAGGGAATTAACTGTATTTGAAATAAAATTATTTCAAAATAAAAATGTTTTGGGGGTGCATGGGTGACTCAGTTGGTTAAACGTCCGACTTCGGCTCACATCATGACCTTGCAGTTTGTGAGTTCTACCCCCATGTCAGACTCTGCTGACAGCTCAGAGCCTGGAGCCTGCTTCAGATTCTGTGTGTCTCTCTCTCTGCCCCTCCCCGCCCCCCGACAATAAACATTAAAAAAAATAAAAAGGTTTTTTTAAATAATTTTTAAAAATCTTCAGTTTCTTCCCATTGAACTTAGAACAAAAGTCCCAACTCCTTACCAAAGTCTACAAGACCCTGCCTAACCTGCCCCAAGGTTCTTTCAGATGTAATCCTCTGGCTATGTAATTAAGGGAAAAGTAATTTTATTCATAGATAACCCCTGAGGAGTGTAATCAAATCATGTTGGCCCCAGTTCCCTTGCCAGTGACTGCATCGGCAAGGACATGTGGTACTGAGACAACCAATGGGATTTAAGGGGAAATCTGGGGGTATCTGGGAAGTTTCTTCATTCATAAAAGGAGACACAAGGAAGAAAGGAACACACCATAGTGTCTTTGTGACACTAGAACTGCAATCTTAGTGCCATGAAGGGAGCTGGTCTGAGGTTAAGGGCCAGAGGCTGGATGGGAGAGAGAAAATGGAAGGAACCTATAACCCTTGTGACATTGCTGGGCTGCCTAATTAGCTGATCCTGCAGTCATTATACCTGCAGACCAGGTGCATATGAATGAACACACCTTTCTTATAATTCAAGCCAGTGTGAGCTGGGTAATTTTCATGACTTGTAGTCAAAGGCATCCTAGCCAACAGAGATGCAATATTCCCTACCTCTTTAGAAGACTGGCATTTAGAAATATCCTGGGTTTGGGAGGGGCCTTAAGTCATCCTCACCATAAATCCTCTTAACTACTGGGTAAGTACAAGAAAGTCACCGTTTTTAACCCTTTCTGAGATTTTCCTTGGAACTAATGCTACCATGTCATGTCTTTTTTTTTTTTTTTTTTTTTTTAAGGTGTTTTTTTCTTACATAATCTCTACTCCCAGTGTGGGGCTCGAACCCACAACCCTGAGATCAAGAGTCACATGCTCTACCATCTGAGCCAGCCAGGCGCCCCTATCACGTCATGTCTTAAATGAGCCAGTGACTTTAGTAGAGGCCTGTGTCCAGCCCTGTACAGTCACCTGCAGCATTCAGAGAGTTTGGCTACTAGACCGCCCATGGGTAGTAGCTAAATCCACCCTCAGGTGAAAAATTAAAAATGTAGGAGGAGTGCTATAGTTTTTCATAGTGTACCCTATTAGTTGATTTAACATCCCGCGTTTTCAAGGTGGGGAGAGCCACAACTCCTAAAATCTTCCAAAGGAGATTACATAGAATGTTGTCTCTAAAATCAAAATCATGTTTTCCTTGTAATTCCAGGAAGGAAGGGGGAAGTCAGATCTTAAATAAATCCCGAATTAGAAACAGTCTTCCCACCCCCCCTCTGCTGAAGCTACACAGCCCGACAAGTCTTTCTCTTGTGGACTTTCAGACTGGATCACTGCCAAAAATGTGAGCAAGAATTTGGCCCATTGTTACTTTAAATATCCTGTGTCGCAGGCCATCTAGGAATGTCTAAGTATGGGAATTTTCCTTGTGAGGTCTGGGATGTAGATATAAATAACTCGTTTGTTAGAATCTGTCTCCATCCTGCCTCTCCTGGCTTCAGTGGTGTGAATAAGCCAGCCTTGTCAAGAAAGCTCACCAGCCCACTCGGGGCGAGGCGGGCAGAGCAGCAGGTGAATGCTTCCCACCTGCTCTCCAACAATAACTTCTCCCTGCCAGGTGAGGCGAGCCGGGGAGAAGCGACTTCCAAAGCTGCCCCAAACTTGTCTTGAAAACGCTGCCTTGGGAGAGATGGTGGTTTAGGCCGACCCAGCGTCACCTTTTAACCCCGTGTTGAAGTGTGGAGAGCTCGTGCTTCTGGTAGAGTAAAAAGAGGGTTGTATTCCTGTCCTTCTTGCCACTTCTTTCCATAAAAGGATCTGCTGGAGTCAGACTTCCACACGTAACTGTCACAGATGAACTGGTAGACACAAGTTTGTAGCTGTTTCTCTCCTTCCAGCTCTAATTTTCCCAAGTTTTTCTGGCCTCGGGATTACAACTAAATGAAACAAGCCTGCAGGCAGGACCTGGATGGAGACCAAAGGGGCTCCCCATTTCTCTGAGAGGCAGAGTTGCATGAGGGGTGACTGCAAGGTGTGACCTCACAAGCCCACCCATCCACACACCTTCTTGGCCTTCCCAGCCTCATCTCCACCTGTTGGAACGGTGGACCGGAGATCACCACGTCCTCAGAAGACAGACAGCATTTGTTTTCTGTTAGGACCGTGGCCTTACAGAGAACATGATCATCAGAAGACCTGGGTTCAAATCCCAGCTGGACCATACACTGGTTGTGTGAACAGACCAGTCCAAGGTCTTCCTGAGCCTCCATTTCCCCATTTGAAAAACGGGACCATAATGACCTATCTCACACAGACTCCTGTCAGGGGTCAGTGAGAGTGCGTACATACAGCAGTTACCACGAAAAAAGAACTCAGTAAATGTGAAAAGTCTGAACAAGGAAAGAGAGGATGACAGGGAGACAAGGAAGAAGAAAGAGAGAGGAAGACAGAAATAGAGAAACAAAGGACAGTTAGAAAGAGAGAGAATCACTGAGATCGGGACAAGGGGAGAGACAAATGGAGCCCAGATCCTGAGACAGACATGAGGAGGTGAGGTCTGGGGTGACTGGGAAGTCCTGAGGGCAAAGGAGGGACAAAGCAGCTTTCTCTCCTGGTGGAAGGTCACTGACTCTCCACTATTTTAGTGAGTTACCAGGGCTACAGGGAAAAGAAATAAGGTGACCTGGTGGAGAATGACCCACATAGTGGTCAGGGAAGGCCTCTCTGAGGATGCGTGATGTTTGAGCTGAAACCCCAGCGAGAAATGGGAGGTGTGAGCCATGGGATAAAGGAAGGGTCTTCCCTAACAGGCCCTCCCAGAACCTGGTCCTTACAACACACACACAAACACACACCCCATAAAACAAAGTCAAAGAAAAATCTGCAAGAACTGCCCAGATAAAACATGGCTGAGATGAATTCTGTCGGCAGTTTTTCAGAACTCAGTGCCCCCCTCCCCTTGCACAAGAGCAGGAAGTGGCTGTGAGCCCCCAGGGAAGCCCTCTATGGGGGGCAGGGGGCGGCAGACAAATGGTTCAGATAAAGATCTCCCCGCTGTGTGCTATTTTCCTTCCTTGAGAGTACCTCAGTTCAATGAATCACCAGGGTTTCCTCTGGCTGGGGAGAGACTTCACACTTCCCAGCGCAGGCCCCCAACCCACCTCCACCTTTCCTGGGCCAGGGGGACTAGAAGCTACATTCAAAACAATGCTTCTGGGTTAGGGGCCGGAGGTGGGGGGATGGGAGGGTGGGGGAGGCCAGGGAGAGAGTTCAAGGCAGGATGCCTCCCCTTGACCCCAGTACAAGTTGAGGTGAAACAGCTCTCTTCAGGTCAAAGCTGCCAAAACAAAGTTAAAGGTGTAAAAAACAATGTGAGAAGGTCACACAGGGATGGCCTCTCTCTGGAACCCTGGGGTGGAGCTGGGTGGAAGGACAGGAAGTACTTGACCGAGAAGCATTTTTTAACCATTTTAACTAGAGATGCCCCTCAACTACAATAAGAGCATGGGACGGGGTGGCCATTTCGTCCGTTCAGTAAACACGGGTTTTTCCATGTTTTAAACTGGCCCACGTCGTGACTTTCTCTCCTAAACTGCCCTTCTTACAACTTTCTCCTATCTCAGTAAATACAGAATTTGCCCAGTAGCTCAGGCCCCAAATCTCGGGGTCACTGTTGGCTTCTCTCTTTATTTCCCACCCCACACCTGATACAGCAGCAAATCATTATTGGTTTACAGTCAAATACATGGGGGATCTGATCTACTGCCACCACTAACTACCACCTCCATCCAAGCCACCCGCCATCCTTTCTGTCTCCTCTGGATGACCGCACCTGCTCTCTGCTGTCTCTTATGGCCCCTGTGGTTAGCTTACTGAGAGCACGGAGCCCCTGGGGGGAGGGGGGTGGTGGTCTTGGGCAGGTTGTTTCACTCCTTTGTGCTGCCTCTAATCAACAGCAAAAGTAGTAATACTTGCCTCTTGAGACTATTGTGAAGATAAATAAGATATGGGTGCCTGGCCCATAGTGAGTCTCATGATGACAATTTGTCATTTCACTTAGCATGCTGTGCAGTGACAAGTTTTTCAAGAGTCATTTCTTCCCACTAGATTGGGTGTCACTGGAAGGCGTGGGCCATACCTAACTTCTAGCACAAAACCACAAGCCATCCCTCTGCTCAAGCCCTCCCTACTGGCTTCTCATTTCATTCCAAACAGTATCTAAGGCCGATAAGGCTCCCTGTGATCTGTCCCTGCATCTCTTCTGATGCCCCTTCCTTTTACTTCCTTCCTTCCTTCCCGGGTGGTCTTCCTTGAAGTTCCTCCATCTGCCCAAGGATGTTATGCCTCAGGGCCTTTGCATTTGTTGGTTCCCTGGTGGAGAAAGCTCTTTGCCCAGATATTTGCATGGCTCAGTCCCTTACTTCATTCAGGATTTTGCTTAATTATCACCTCCTTAGAAAGGCCTTATCTTACCTCCCTGTCTAGAAGAGTCCCCCCTTCAACGAACTCTCACCTCCTCTCATCCTATTTTTCTATTTCACCACTACCTGGTTTTATACCACATATACATTTTTTTTTGTCCACTTGTTTATTGTCTGTATTGCCGACTAGAATATAAACTCTGAGAAGGCAAGAGGTTGCCTGTTGAACCACTACATTCCTAATGTCCAGGACAGTGCCTGGCTCATGGTAGGTGCTTAATAAAAATGTGTTGGATGAACAAATGAAAGAATGAATAAATCTACTGAACACTTAATGCACCCTGGCACTGTGGAAGGCACTTTCCATACTACACACCCTCTTGTTCAGTCCTCACAAATATCATACTACTAAGTGGACTCATATTTTAAAGACAAAGGAAGTTGGGGTGCCTGGGTGGCTCAGTTGATTAAGTGTTGGACTTTGGCTCAGGTCATGAGCTCATGGTTCATGAGTTCAAGCCCCACATCAGGCTCTCTGCTCCCAGCACAGAGTCGGCTTGGTATCCCCTCTCTTCCTCTCTCTGCCCCTCCCTGCTTGCTCTCCCTCTCTCTCTCAAAAATAAACAAACATTAAAAAAATAAAGACATGGGGCACCTGGGTGGCTTAAGTGGTTAAGCTTCCAACTCTTGGTTTCGGCTCAGGTCATGATCTCACAGTTTGTGAATTCGAGCCCACATTGGGTTCTGTGTTGACAGTGGGAGTCGGCTTGGGATTCTCTCTCTCCCTCTCTCTCTCTGCCCTTCCCCTGTTTGCTCTCTCTCTCTCAAAATAAAAAAAAAAAAAAAAAAAAAAAAAAAAAAAAAAAAAAGAAAGAAGAAAGAAAGAAAGAAAGAGGAAAGGAAAGGAAAGAAAAGGAAAGGAAAGAGGAAAGGAAGGGAGAAAGACAAAGGAAAGCCGAATCTTCCACAGCTGGGCAAGGGACAGCCCCAGGTAGAGAGGACCCCACATGCCGTTCCCTGTACCCCTGCTCATTCCTGCTTGGCCTACTGGACCTTCAAGGTCAACTCGGACATCTTTTCTTCCATGCAGCTTCTCCTGCCCTCGGCTGGCACGGCAGCCCTCTGGCATCCTGTAAAGTCTGCCTGGATTCCCATCCCACCTCCAACAGATAGGTGGACTGGGGCAGGTTGCATCATTCCTCCGTACTTTAGTTCCCACATCTAAAAACTGGAGAAAACAATAGTACCTGCCTCATGAGACTGCTCTGAAGATTAAATAAGATGAGTGATTGACCTTCAAAGAGTGTCTGGCATATACTAAGTCCTAATACTATGGTTCGTTTGTCACTTCACTTACTACCATGCTGTGTTCCGGCTGGCTGTTTCACGAGCTCTCTCTTCCCACTAGCTGCGTATCATTGGAAAGCACAGACTATATCCAACACCCAGCACAACTCACGGCACATGGTACGTTACCAGTCGCTGTTTGCCAGGTCAGCAATAGCAACAGTGAAAGCTTACATTTGCATGGCCTTTTAATAAAGGTGCGAGGTCAGGTGCCAAACACTTAAAAATGTATTCATTCATCCAGGCGTCACAATAAACTATGAGGTGCTATATTTTATGCCATTTTACAGAGATGGAAACTGAGGCTTTCAAAACGTAAGCAAAGTGCCACCTGAACAGTAAATGGTGAAGCAGCATTCAAGCTAGAAAGGAGGGAGGGAGGAAGTCAACTTGACCTTTCTATTGGCTCAGCCAACCCAGGGCTCAAGGGGATTAGTGTACATTTGTGTGAAAAAGGGAAGGAGAAAGCTAATAAATGTGCAAATCTTCCCCCCAAGTCCCTAACCTCACTCTGTCTCCAGTCTAAATAACACAATGGCAGCTAATTGTTTCCTGTTGCCCAGATGCTATCTGTTTGGCAATCAAGCACCCGGCTTGGGGTGGGCGTGCAGAGCTGGAGAACTGTCACTGTTCACCTCTGGGTAAGGGTTGAGGGGCAAAGGGGGACTCAAGCCCCACGGGTCCCCATGTATCTCCACTTTCCTCTACAACAAATTCCTACAGAGAAATTTAAGTACCAAAGCCACCTGATGAATAAATCACCAACCCCAGAGGAGCCCAGCCCAGACAGAGGCCCCAATCCTCCCGTTTCAAAATTGAGAGAGAAAAAAATTCCATCTCTGAACACCACGTTGGGGGAAGTTTCCACTTGCCCTGAGTTTCAACCCCCTTCGGGGACTATCGGAAGCACGCAGACCAGTGCTGCCAGCACACAGAGCAGTTTGGGCTTGTCCAAGGCTGGAAACACACTCTGGTGAGTTGGTCTAGTCTTTCAAAAGTGGTCCTGCTAGTCTGGGAAATGGGTGCCAAGAAAAGAATGATAGATGTGCAGTTTGAAAGGCACAGTGGGCTAACCTGGCCAAGGTAGGAAATGTGGGCTAGTCCGAAGACCATGGGTTTGGGGGCTGGGTCTTGCTTAGGTTCAGATCATAGCTCCACTACCCGCTAACTGAGTAACCTAGATGGGTGGGTTGCTTGTCTTTTCTTTGCCTTGATTTCCTCATCTGTAAAATGGAGATCCAAATTCTAACCTACAGCGTTGGTGTTGGGATTAACAGGGATAGTGGCTATAAAATGCCAAGGATAGAGGACATAGTAGGCACACTGTAACACGTTAGTGCCTCTCCCCAGAGGGAGACGGACCCCTGAGCCAGGAGGTCCAGAACAGAGCTAAGGAGAGCTGCTCACACAAGGAATCCCCTTTTTTTACTGTAGACATGCTCATTATTCATTGCTATCCCATGGCTGTGACTTACCTGCTGATTCTAATTCATCATCATATTCTTAGGAGCATGAATTTACTTTCTGAGGCCCTTGAGATTCAAAGCGCATGTTTCAAACATACCTCCTGGACACTGAACACGGTGCTCGAGGCCTCTCTTCAATATTTAATTTGTCCAATGAATATTTATTGAGTGCTGACTACTCATCAGGCCAGGATCTGGGATGAACAAGATAGACATGGAGCCTACCCTGGGAAAGCCTGGCCATCTGGGTGGGGGAACAAGACATGGCCATGGTGGGAAAGCTGAATGCAAGGCCACTGTGTGTGTCCTGCTGGTGAGCTCCTTCCTGATGACTTTGTAGCAGAGCCACTTTCATATAGATGGCATGAAACAAATACATCACTGAAAGGAAGACAAGGGGGCACGTTGAAGGAGCACCCACAGTGGCCCAGAAGGCAAAGCACGCGGTGCCACACTCTCAGAGCAGCCAGTGGAGAAAGACCCCACTCCTTACAGGCAAGGCTGCGGAGACTCTGGGAGGTTAGTTTCCCCTGCACTCGGGACCACTTCAAGAGCTGGAATTTGAACACTGGCTTGTCTTGACTCCCAACCTGATGTTCTTTACACTGTGTCACGGGCCATGAATGCAGTAGATCCCCATCCTCTGAGGATTTCAAACCGTCTAAAGATGGTCTGGCCGTGGGGGATTTTAGGATCAGACCTCACAGGGCCTTCATAACCAAAATAACATGCTCAGTCTTGATTTTTTGAGCAGAGCAAATGACGAGTTAGGAGCTGTACTTCAGAACGGGAAACACTGACTGGGGCAACAATCGTCAAGCTATCATTGTGTTCACCCCAGTCCATCATTATCAAGCTCATGTTAGAAGTGAGGAAAAGGAGGTAAGAAAGGTTAAGCCATCCACTCAAAGTCCCATGGCTGGGAGGAGGGGTTTGAACTCTCAGCCCTTGCTCCCGACCACTGCCGCGCCCATCAGGGTGTGAGGTGAGCAACTAGAAAAAAGGTTGCGGAAAAGGTGAGGCTGGGGGTCCACGGAAAAGACCTACAGAGAGATATCAGGGTGCTTGTGCCTCCCCACGCTCTGGTCCAGTCCAATGTCGCTGTCCCATGACAGACTTTGCCTTTTCTACCACATCCTCTCCTACAACCCCTTCCCCTCTTCAAAGCTGACCACCCTCTCCCAAAGGCCACTCTCTTTCCTGACCTCCCACTGCTCTTGGTGCCTCTGACCCCAACCCAGCATCTGAAGCCGAGATCAGAATCCATACCTGGCACTCCTTAGCTGTGTAACCCAGACTTGTCTCTGCCTCAGTTTCCTCGTCTGTCACACAGATGTCATTAGACCAACTGGAGCTGTGTAATTAAAGGCAATAAGGAATATGCACATGCCCCGAAAGAGTGATGTGTTTACGTGACGAGCAAAATTTCTCATTCTTGCCACATTGCCCCACTACATTAAGAGATTAGGAACTGAGGTTTTTTCGGTCTGTCCCTCTGCTGCAGATACCCCCCGCTGACCAGTCACGCTAAGGACTTTACTCTGGGTATCGTGTTGGGGGAAAGGCCGGGAACCAGAGGAGCCAGCCACGGCCAAGAGGCCAGGCTGCCTGGGCCTCCCTGCTGCCTGCCAGTTCTTTCCTGAGTCTGGTGGGCCTCTGGCTTCCGAGGCAGCTGCAGCCCTGAACGATCCACCTCCTTCCCGTGGAACCCATTTCAGGATTAGCTGCCAGGAGGTCATAAAATGCAAAGAGGAAGCGGGAGCATCCCACAATTGTAGGAACCTGGCTCCAAGGGAAGTAACCTGTCTGTTGGTCCGTCTGCCTCTGGGGAAGCGGGCCATAAATTGCAGTCTTAGGAGCTGGTGAAAGGCCAGAGCTATTTATAAAAAGTCTGGGCTTTTGAACTCTTTAAAGAGGCAATAGCCTTCTCTCAGGTAATTGGGGTTTGGTATCAAGGGCTCAAACGCTTTAGCAAACAAAGCCGTCAGCACCCAGCTGGGAGAATGAGGGGAGAGTGTGTTTGCTGGGAAGCACAGGAGCCCCCCCACCAACTCTGCCCCACCGGGGACAGGCCTGCCCAGTCTCACTATTCTCTCTCGTATCCCTGACCTGGGCTGGTCACCAGGCATGCACAGATGAATGCAGGCTGGAGGGCTGCCTGCTTTCTTCCAAGAGTATGAGGTAGCTGTGTGTTTCCTCAGGTTTGCATGCAGTGCTCTGTGACCTTGTACTTGCTGCTTTTCCCACCTTTAATACCTCCCCCCTAGTCCCTTTGTTTTTTTAAGTTTATTGATTTATTTTGAAAGAGAGAGAGACAGAGACAGAGAGAGAACATGAAGGTGAGTGTGGGAAGGTCAGACAGAGAGGGAAAGAGAAAATCCCAAGCAGGCTCCAAGCTTAGCACAGAGCCTGATGCAGGGCTTGATTGGATGAACCGTGAGATCAAGACCTGAGCCGTTATCAAGAGTCAGATGCTTAACTGAGCCACCCAGGCACCTCTACTCTAGCCCCTTCATAAATGTCTCCTCCTCCAAGAGCCCTTCCCTGACTACACTGGCTTCTTTCAGCACCTCAGTTGGTTTTAGTTTCTTTGAAGAACTTTCAATCATCTGAGAGCTGGGCTTCATCGTCATGTGTCCCCACCAGATCCTTAGCACCAGCACCCTGACTGGCATGCAAAAGATGCTCCCTAAATATCTGTTGCACGAGTGAATAAATTAACATAAGAACCACATAGAGGGGGGCACCTGGGTGGCTCAGTCAGTTAAGCCTTTGTGAGTTCAAGCCCTGCATCAGGCTTGCTGCTGTCAGCACAGAGCCTGCTTCAGATCCTCTGTCCCCTCTCTTTCTCTGGCTCTCCCCCACTCATTACCTTCCTCTCTCTCTCTCCCTCTCAAAAATAAATAAACATTTAAAAATAAATAAATAAAATAAAAAGTGAAAAAGTTATCTTTAAAAAAAAAAAAAGAACCACTATCTCTGTCTCTCTGTCCCTCCCCTGCTCACGCTCAGTCTCTCTCTCTCTCTCATGTAAAAAATAAACATAAAAAATTTTTAACAAAAAAAAGAACCACATAAAGGAAGGGACCATGAATCTGTTGGGGAGTGTAGATTAGACCAGGAAAAGGCTTCAGAGAGAAGGTGACAGCTGAGTGTGCCTGCAGGAGGAGCAGTCAGGTAGGGGCCGCACACAGTTTCAGAGGGCAGGAGCAATACAGTGTGGCCAGAGGACAGGGGGCAGGAGACAAGACGACGAAGGATAAAGGCTCTGGAGGGGCACAGAATCTGTTGCCCAATCCTTTGGCATAAGCATTAGTTGTATTTCAGACACTGCAGATAGAGAAGCTCTAAAAACCGAGCAGATACCCCCAAAACCAAGAGCACACTGTATACAACGTATGTTAGCTAACTCGACAATAAATTATATCACAAACAAAAAAAACAACGGGCAGAAGTTACCCTTTTGTAAGACACATTTACAAGGAAAAGAGAAACTTCCATTTGTAAGGCTGTCTCCTTCACTGTACAAGGAAAAGGGGATGACCAAATCCCTAGAAATTCTTATCAATGGAGAGGGCAAAGAATTAAATCTTCATTAACAACAATATGCTTGTTCACTGTGCTTTCCTGGTGGCCTCCACCAACATACATACATATATATATATGTATATGTGTGTGTATATATATATATATATATATATATATATATATATATATATATTGTCTTTAGCTGGAGAAAGTATTTAAGGTGATGGCCTCTTTTAAGAAGAGTTACTTGATTTTCCTGGGTCTCTCTCATGTACACAGGAGGGCTACATGTTATTAAACTTTTGTTTTTCTCCTGCTAATCTGTCTTTTTATTACAAAGGCGTCTCACCCAAGAAACTAGAAGGGTAGAACGAAAATTATTTTTCCTCCCCCATAGTTTTAGTGTCCCCTATGGGACTTTCTGATACACCGTACTCGTTTTGCGGCCTCCAGAAGGAATCCTAGAAAACTGGCAGAAGTCATGAAGGGTAAGAATTCTTAACAAAGCCAGCTCCCCTGGAGCTCACTCTGCAGTACCTGGTCAAGAGAAAGGTAACAATGTTTTGCCTCTTCCTTTCTACATTGACATCAGCAAGAGAAAATATTTGTATGAACTAGTTCCTTGGGGATAGCTAATCTCCTAAAAATCTGTTACAAGTACTCCTGTTTGCTACTGATCCTCTTCCTCCCAGAGATGGTCATTGTTTTCTTTTGCCTGTCTTCTGTGTTGTTTAGATAAAGAGCAGCACCATAAGTCTGATGAGGTTTTTCCTTTCGTCTTGTTCTATGTCTTCAGGTCTTTGCTTTGCAGCCAGTAAGAACATCCTCCCCAGTCTCTACCAGCCAGAGGATACATGTACCAGCACGTATCTGGCGGGCAGCCGAACAGCCTGTGGATCTGAGAAGCGGAATTCTCTTTGTCCAACTGTGACAGTTCTCAGGGGAGTTTGTCATAAGGGGTCCTTATCATCTCAACCTTCCTTGTCTTGTTATTGCTGGAAAAGTCCCATTCCAGTAGTGCCCATCCAGCATCACAGATCAGTGGGTCTGGGACTGAAGGCATCTCACATTCGCATGGGAAACCAGAGACACTGTTTCAACTACACCATCCTTACTGCCCGTGACAACAAAGATCTGTGCCTTCTTAGGCTAACTCTGGGAGTACACTTTCTGGATCTTGTGGGGGTTGCATCTTTTACATTCCCTCTTGCATCCATGGGTAAACCATAAGAAGGCATTTAGTTTGAAGTGCTATTGAGATTCATATAAGATCCTACTCATCAGTGACCAGATGATGGATCCTTTCTATTAAACAAACGTCTATACTTGAAAAAACTTAGAGAGCTCTCTCATTCTAAATTTTTTTTTAACGTTTTATTTATTTTTGAGACAGGGAGAGACAGAGCATGAACAGGGGAGGGTCAGAGAGAGAGGGAGACACAGAATCTGAAACAGGCTCCAGGCTCTGAGGTGTCAGCACAGAGCCCGACGCGGGGCTCGAGCTCACGGACCGCAAGATCATGACCTGAGCCAAAGTCGGCCACTTAACCGACTGAGCCACCCAGGCGCCCCTAGAGAGCTCTCTCATTCTAAACAATTATCTTAATGGTGCCTATGGAAAAATCAAATTGAAAAGAGGACACACACACACACACACACACACACACAAAGGTGGCTAGCCATAAGGAATTATTTAACCAGATGAAATTAGAAAGTCCTGGGGCGCCTGGGTGGCGCAGTCGGTTAAGCGTCCAACTTCAGCCAGGTCACGATCTCGCGGTCCATGAGTTCGAGCCCCGCGTCAGGCTCTGGGCTGATGGCTCAGAGCCTGGAGCCTGTTTCCGATTCTGTGTCTCCCTCTCTCTCTGCCCCTCCCCCGTTCATGCTCTGTCTCTCTCTGTCCCAAAAATAAATAAACGTTGAAAAAAAAAAAATTAAAAAAAAAAAAAAAAAAAGAAAGTCCTTTTTGCCTTCACTTTGAGATGATCCTACCAAATTAACAGAACATTTAGAGCAGTAAACATTCACAATCCCACTCAGAGGAACCTCGATTGGCTGTAAAAGAGTATTCTTGCCACACATGATTTATACTGTGGTTATCAGACAAGCCAGACAGCTCCCTGGGGAAACTACCCCCTCACAAAGAAACAGATGACCAGAATTCTTCCCAGGACTTACTGTAAATTATCAGGAAATCGGTCACCTGGAAGTGGATATTCAGGGACTGATAGAAGCAATACAGGTTTTCCCTGATAGGTAAATTGGTCCAAGATTGAACTGTGCAGAAACAAGGCCTCTGTTAAATGCTTTAGACTTTTTAAAGGTGCACTGCATTAAACCCTAAATTTCTAGAATGTGGAAATCTGCCTGGTAAAAGAAGCAAAGTTTAGTTGGATGGGTGCATCCTCCTCTTGATGTTTGGGCTAAAAACCTGATTCTCTGAGGAATTAGAAACAACTGTCTTTGACTTGCAGGTCTACAAAACTGGAACTGTGGTTCTAGACACAATTCGAAGTCCATCTATCCTTATCAATCCCCAAAGCTCCCTTATTCATCCTAAAATGCTATTGATACTGAGATACTACAAAACAGAATTGCCCTATGCTTTAAAAAAAAAAGGAAAAATTTAAGTAGTAATTACTTCACACCTCTGATAAAGAAAAGACCCCCAAACTCCTTGGAAAACATTTGGATACTTTCCCTATGCCTTTGTGATGTAGATTTTTTCTTTTTAAAAACTGTTTATTTATCTTGAGAAAGAGAGACAGAAAGAGAGACTGTGTGTGCACACGTGCACATGCATGCATGCACCGGGGAGGGGCAGAGAGAAAGGGAGAGAGAGAATCCCAAGCAGGCTCCACTCTGTCAGTGCAGAACCCAAATCAGGGCTTGATCTCAGGAACCACAAGATCATGACCTGAGCCGAAATCAAGAGTTGGATGCTTAACTGACTGAGGCACCCAGGCACCCCTTAAATAAGATTTAATATCAATAGTGTAGTTATGTAAAACTGGAATTTCACTTTCATTGGCTAAAAGGATAAAGTTTTCTTGGACTACAGGTCTGCTCCTGATGAGAGATTATAAAAGGTTTTTCTTTACCTTTTAAGTAATCTGCCTAAAAATCAAAGATTTTGTGTCTTGCCAAAATGATTTCCTGTGCTTCGATGTTATCTTAATCAGGTCTTTAATTAAGAAAACTGGGTCTTCTCAATATTAAAAAAGCTAACTTTTGCTTACAACCATATAACCTTCTGTATTTTCCCTTAAAATCTTCTGTCACTTTGGTTAAATGGATAATTACTGTTTCATAATGATCTGTAATTCTGTTTAGTCAGGTGTCCAAACCTTTTGATATTTTTGATAAACTTCCCCAAATCAAATTCTAAATGAAGTCTTCTTGACCTCTGACTAACTTTGGGATTTTTCAGAAGATCCTTGGATCATCTCTAAAGATTTGTTCTCTTTGTTAAAAAGGGGGAGACGTCAAACTAATTACGCTTCTTTAATATGTTAAACTGCAGAAGAAGCATTGTCAAATAAGAAAGTAATACTAAGGCTTCTTTATGTCACATCTGCATATGTATATAAGCATTCCAGAAATTGTATGATATTTCTGAAATTCCTGTAGGTCCTGGTATAATTCTATCAGTCATAATTCTAGTCATTATTTTGAATTAATCAGCACATTTCCTTGTCCCATGCATTATGATGAACTCTTCAGATCTTTATGCATGGACATTTTTTTTAATGTTTTTATTTATTTTTGACAGAGAGAGAGAGAGAGACAGAGCATGAGCGGGTGAGGGGCAGAGAGAGAGGGAAACACAGAATCTGAAGCAGGGTCCAGGCTCTGAGCTGTCAGCACAGAGCCCGACGCGGGGCTCGAACTCAGAGACTGCGAGATCATAACCTGAGCCGAAGTCAGATGCTCAACCGACTGAGCCACCCAGCCGCCCCTAGGCATGGACATTTTTAAATAACATTTTTTTTTAATTTTTTCTTCAACGTTCATTCATTCCTGGGACAGAGAGAGACAGAGCATGAACAGGGGAGGGTCAGAGAGAGAGGGAGACACAGAATCGGAAACAGGCTCCAGGCTCTGAGCTGTCAGCCCAGAGCCTGACGCGGGGCTCGAACTCACGGACCGCGAGATCGTGACCTGGCTGAAGTCGGACGCTTAACCGACTGCGCCACCCAGGCGCCCCGGCATGGACATTTTTAAGTCTTCTCATTTACAATGATTGTTTTACTGTGATGCTTTTGCAAAAGTGTTCCTGTAGAAGTGCTTCATCTTCAAGGAGATTCATGGAAAGGGCTGTGGCAAGCACAGGCTTTAGATAACTTTTAAGATCATACAAGTAAACTGGGTAAGAATTTCCAGAACTCATGGAAAAACTACATCCAAACAGAACAATAATTAATAACATTAATAACTGAAAGAACTGATGAGGATGATAACTTTTATAAATTTTGTAGGAAATACTGATGGTTCTTTAATGTTTTATTTTTCCAGATTTAAGGGAATTATTTTCTCTCTCTCTTTTTTAAAGTAGGCTTCACACCCAGTGCGGAGCCCAAAGCAGTGCTTGAACTCATGACCCTGAGATCAAGACCTGAGCTGAGATCAAGTTGGATACTCAGCCAACTGAGCCACTTAGATGCCCTAGGACATTATCTTCTCTTAAGCTAATTATGACTTACAGCAATTTAGTAAAGTAAACAAGAATGAAACAATTTCTTTTCCTCCCTACCTGATCCCTCCAGAATTTGGAGACTCTTAGCATTCCTATTTTCATGGCAATATATTTATTTGCATAAGTTCAGTAACAATCAGTTCTCCTTATAACAGGACACAACTGGAAACACTGGTTATATTATCAAGGCTTTGACTGCAAAGTGAGATTTGAGAATGTGCATAGAACCAGATATGCCAGACAGCTTTAAGAAACGAAGGCTGACTTGATAAGAGCCAATAAAGAAAAAGAGACTGGAACCTTGCTTATAAGGATCCTAAGTAGATGGGAAAAGATATTTGCAAATGACATATTGGACAAAGGGCTAGTATCCAAAATGTATAAAGAACTCACCAAACTCCACACCCAAAAAACAAATAGTCCAGTGGAGAAATGGGCAGAAAACATGAATAGACACTTCTCTAAAGAAGACATCCAGATGGCCAACAGACACATGAAAAGATGCTCAATGTCACTCCTCATCAGGGGGATACAAATCAAAACCACACTCAGATATCACCTCACGCCAGTCAGAGTGGCCAAAATGAACAAATCAGGAGACTATAGATGCTGGAGAGGATGTGGAGAAACGGGAACCCTCTTGCACTGTTGGTGGGAATGCAAACTGGTGCAGCCGCTCCAGAAAATAGTGTGGAGGTTCCTCAAAAAATTCAAAATAGCTCTACCCTATGACCCAGCAATAGCACTACTAGGAATTTACCCAAGGGGTACAGGAGTGCTGATGCAGAGGGGCACTTGTACCCCAATGTTTATAGCAGTGCTTTCAACAATAGCCAAATTATGGAAAAAGCCTAAATGTCCATCAACTGATGAATGGATAAAGAAACTTGTGGTCTATATACACAATGGAATACTACATGGCAATGAGAAAGAATGAAATATGGCCTTTTTTAGCAACATGGATGGAACTGGAGAGTGTGACGCTAAGTGAAATAAGTCATACAGAGAAAGACAGATATCATATGTTTTCACTCTTATGTGGATCCTGAGAAACTTAACAGAAGACCATGGGGGGAGGGGAAGGGGAAAAAAAGTTACAGAGAGGGAAGAAGGCAAACCATAAGGGGCTCTTAAAAACCGAGAATAAACTGAGGGTTGATGGGGGGTGGGAGGGAGGAGAGGGTGGGTGATGGGTATTGAGGAGGGCACCTGTTGGGATGAGCACTGGATGTGGTATGGAAACCAGTTTGACAACAAATTTCATATTTAAAAAAAAAAAAAAAAAGGATCCTAAGTAGGTGAGTAAGGAAGGTCACTTCTGGGCAGATGCAGGAAACTCAGGATATTTTGGGGACCTTGAGAAGGGAAAAATTCACCCAAATCTATAGGTACTACAGGCAAAATCTGATAGTGAGTCCTTGACTTGGTTTCTTAGCATGAAGAGGCTTTTATTTTTATTTTAAGTTATTTATTTATTTTTGAGAGGGGGGGGGGAAGGGCGGAGAGAGAGGGAGATAGAGAATCCCAAGCAGGCTCCACCCTGTCAGCACAGAGCCCAACGCAGGACTTGAACTCACGAGTTTTGAGATCATGACCTGAGCCAAAACCAAGAGTTGGATGCAAACCAACTGAGCCACCGAGGCGCCCCAGCATGGAGAGGCTTTTAAAAGCTTGATCTGAGAGTCCTTATGAAAAGTTCCAGCAAAGCAGATTTAAAGAAGCCTATATGGTCCAGCACTATGCTTTCTGCATTTATGTAAATAATCAGGCCAAGTTTATTGAGACTAGACTTATTCTGCAAAGAAATCAGTCTCAATTTGGCCATCTTTCGTAGAAGTGATGTTCATTTTAGAAAGCGAAGTTATGTTGCGCTAGAAATCATAATACACACTTGTGGTTACATACTCCAGTCAATTGTCTTTGAAGTTTCCATTTTCTACCTGTAAACTGGACCAGATCCTGAACTGGAGTTTCCTCAAATATCTGACTACAAGTCTCCAAACTAACATTTTGAACTTTCTCTCACCTCTTTGACTGGAATCACGGAGTCCAAAAACCACCATTTTCCCCAAAGCCCTGCAACCCGGAGGTAAAATGACTTGACATAAACCTCAGAGCAAATGCCACACCAGCACACTTTTAGACAATTTTCAGGTCTGCTGCTGCATGGGCCACTCAGAAAGTTTATCTGAACGCCCAGGGACCATTGCAGATGGTCAAACTGCCAAAGATGTTTTGAGCCTGACATCTAGAAATCTTGACTGACTGCCCTTAGGACTCAGACTGGTCCAATTTACTCCAATCATTAACACTTGTTTTTCTTTTGTATGCAAAGAAATGTATTATTAAACTCCCGATTTCTCACACAATATAGGCCTAACTTTGGCAGTCTAGTTGCATCATCACTTCCTGAAATGTGACACAACTGTTTGACTCAACTGACCTAATCTCAGGACGGAGTGATTGGTGCAGTGAGATAGGGAGCAGTCTACCAATTTGGCTTCTGGACGGTGAAACTTCTAAAGTTTAAAAGAAAGGAGTGAGGGGGAGAATTTGTCACCCCAAAATATGCCCTTTGGCATAAGGATTAATCTAAGCTGCTTCTTTTTAAGAAACCACAAACACAGGAGATGCTCTGAAAACCTGGTAGAAGGTTCTACTTTTGTAACAAACATTTACACGGATATGGGAAATCCCCATTTGTAAGGCTGTCTCCGTTGCTGTACCAGGAAGAGGGTGATGTCCAAATCTCTAGAAATTCTTAATGGTGGCGAAGGCAATGATTTAAATCTTCATAACAACCATATGCTTATTTACTGTGCTTTCCTGGTGACCTTCCGGAAGTGGCCTTCCCCCACCACCCCTAACACCTTTCTTTTGTCTTTAGCCAAAGATGGCATTTAAGGTGATGGCCTGGGCCATTTTGAAGAGTTACTAGATTTTCCTGGGTGTCTCTCATGCAGATAAAAGGGCTATATGTTATTAACCTTTTGTTCTTCTCTTGTTAATCCTCTTTTAAAAATTATTATTGGAGGAGTATCTCTGCCAAAAACCTCGAAGAGTAGAGGGAAAATTATTTTTCCTCCCCCACATCTCTGAAAGCTGAACTACAAATAACTGTGAATGTTACAAACGACATTTCACCAGGGAGGGAGGAAGGGATGAAGAGGTAGGGCAGGGAGACTTTGAGGGCAGGGAGACCATTCTGTAACAGCAGATGTAGGTCATTAGACATTTGTCAAAACCCACAAAATATACAACACGGAGAGAACCCTAATGTAAACTACAGACTTTGGCTGACGATAATGTATGAATATTGGCTCATCAATCGTAACAAACATACCACACTAATGCTAAATGTTAATACGGGGCATGGGCTGGAAGAGAGATAATGTGGGAACTCTGTACTTTCTGTTCATTTTTCTATAAACCTAAAACAGCTTGCTTGCTTACCTATCTATCTATCTTTATTTTGAGAAAGAGAGGGAGAGGTAGCACAAGTGGGGGAGGAAAAGAGAGAGAGAGAGAGAGAGAGACAGAGGGAGAGAGAAAAATCCCAAGCAGGCTCCACACTGTCAGCGCAGAGGCTAACACTGGGCTCAAATTCATAAACCATGAGACCATGATTTGAGCCGAAATCAGGAGTTGGATGCATAACCGACTGAGCCACCCAGGGGCCCCAACCTAAAACTGCCTCAAAAAATAAAGTATGTTAATTGAAAAAAAAAATACCAACAATGTGTTCACCAATAGGATTTTGGTTAAATAAACTTTGACAGAATCACCCACCACAGTACTATGCAGTCATAAAAATCACATACTAATACGGAATAATCATCAAGACAGAAGTAAGTGCTAGTCAGTGAGGATGGTGTGACCCCACTTATGTAGTTACTCAGGAGTTTACCTGACTATGTGTAGCTAGACCATCTCTGGGATGATACCTGAGACAGTGGCATCACTCACCTCTGGGAAGGGATGCATGGAGACTTTTCACTATATACCCTTTTGTGTTTTCTAGACTATACACCACATGTGAGTAACACTTATTCAAAGGAGGTACAGAGGGGCCTGGATGGCTCAGTCGGTTAAGTGTCTGACTCTGGATTTCGGGCTCAGGTCATGACCTCATGGTTCGTGAGTTCAAGCCCCACATCGGGCTCCGCGATGGCAGCGTGGAGCCTGCTTGGGATTCTTTCTCTCCCTCTCTCTCTCTCTACCCCTCCCCTGCTCGCGCTCTCTCAAGCATCTATTTTGGGTCTCTCAAAATAGATAAACTTAAAAAAAAAGTCAAGGACTTAAAAAAAGAGAGAGACATAAAGCTTAAAGTTTATCTATAAATTAAAAACTTCCATCCTTTAGGTCTTAATTATGTAAGTACAGCAGAAAAGAAAGAAAAATCCAGTGCACATTCCCTGTCTTCCAGGAGTTGATGGTCCCGTGACACCTCTATCTAATGCTTACTATGCTCGTGCTGATCAATTATTCTTAAGTATTTGTTATTTTTTTTTCTTCTCAGCTAAAGTATAAACACCTTGAAAGTAAGGGTAGTGTATGTCATATGTATCGCTATTTCTCTGGTACCAGCTAAAAAGATGATTTGAAAACTATGTTGATAAACTAATAGCTTAACTTCAACCTTTTCCATGAAGACTTGCCTTACTGCCCCATGGAAATATCTCCTAAATGTTAATGCCTGCCTGATATTTTTTTGATTCAATCAAGAAATGCCTAGTGTTATTATCAGGGCCAGGACCAGGGGGGAGGCTTTATCTTAACTAAAAACAGGATCAATTTTACTGATTTTTCCTTTTGCTTTAGGCTCCAATATGGTATCATACTCAAGGCAAACGCCTCACCCACCTTACCTTCGTCCTTGCCCTGAATTACACCTACTTTTCAGATGAGGTGACTGAAACATGGGGGAGGCTATGATTGCAGAGCTGGTTAAGTGCTAGAAAATAAATTAGAACTCATATAGTCTTCAACTACCAGGTTCAGTTCTCAGGGGTTTGAGTCTTGTGGTCAGGGTGCTTTTACCTTGGCTCTGCTTCTCTTGATCTTTGTTCTGCAGTATTCAGAGTATCTACCCTCTTTGCTCCAATCTAGTCCTTCCTCACCTCCTAGGACCCTGCCACAAACCCATCTGTCCTTCCAAACCATCCCCCACCCAACGGCCTCCCTGGAACTCTTCCTGACTTCCTGAGTCTCCTGAACGGATGTGACTTCTCTGTCCTCTGTACCAAAGGCCCTCTGTGTATCTTCTCCGTGGCACGTACTCTGCCCTCTCCGGCAGGAGGTCATGTCTGGACTTGTCTTACTCATCTCCCTAGGTGGCCTTTACTATCATTTAACTCCCTGAGCTAGGACATGAGGAGGAAACAAGTTTCATCTACTCCTGTTTAAATGCTCTTAGCGCCTACCCTATGGCTTTCTTCATAATAGATTTTTAGGAAAAATATTTTTAAATTCCATGTTAATGACAGGAGTTCAGGCTCGTGTCTAGCTGACTGTGTTCAAATCCTGGCTCTGCCACTTATTACCTGTGTGACTTTGGGCCAATTACTCTCCTTGTCTGTTTCTTCCGCTGCAAAGCGGCAGCAATACTGAAAGAGGGCTTTGGCTGCCTCCATTTTCACCTCAAAACTTTCCAGTTGGGTTCTTTCCAGCTTGTCTCTTGGCTCACACAGGAGACCCCGAGGGCAAAGCATCCCCTGATGGAAACCCTAACCATCTCCAGCACGGACTATCCTGGGGTAGCTAGCAAGACCCAGCCCAGTGACTGTCCCAAGACCGCAATCATTCAACCTGCACTGCCCACCTGCACGCACCCACCGACCTTTGCCCCACATTTTCCCTATATAAACCTGGAAGTCTTGTCAGCACTCTGGAGGCAGTCTTTGAGACACTGGTCCGCTGTCTTCCTGGTGTCAGCCTCACTGAACTAAATTCCTGTCTTGTTTCACCACCACTCCTCTCCCTGCCTTTGGATTCTGTCAGTGGCAAGCGACTGAACCTGGTCTGTCCCAGATGCCCCGGAGCCACGTGCTCTGGCACCTCTGTGCCCTGGCCTCAATACTGGACAGCTTTAATGTAAGCCTCTAGAACACTTCTTAACAGGACGCTGTCACTAAATGTGAGCTAGAATTATTAGGTACTCACTGTAGGTAGCAATTGTTATTATGTCAATGAATGTGCTAGCCATTGATGGGATGAAATGGAGAGGCAGGAGACAGGTCCGAGATTAGCCAAGTAGGGCAGTGAGCTAGAGTGTGGCAAAGAGGACACAAAAAAAGAGGGAAGGATACAAGGTGCATGGTAGGGAGTAAATGGATGCAAAGGGGGCAAGAAGTCAGGGTGAGCTAAAGGTACTACTGTATGAGGTAGGGGTGTGTGTGTGTGTGTGTGTGTGTGTGCGCGCGCGCGTGTAGGGTCCAGTGGTCCTGGCACCTGTTGATACCACTCTGCATTATGGAAACCTCAGGCCAGCTTCCCTCACAAAATGATGGTGGAGCTTAAAACACATGACACGGGGATACCATAACCCCATAGATAACCAAACAACAAAGACAAAGGCACTGAGGGCATCTCCTTAGGGTTGGGGAATCAGATAACCCTCCTGTCCCTTCGGACAAAAGAGCTGGTGGGAACCTGGGCACATCCTCTGCTTCCAGCCCTGGAGGTGCTAGTTTCTCCACGGGTGAGGCTGGGGGCAGGGTTCCTTGGGCAAACCAACAGGACAGCTACAGGCTGCCCCTCCCCCGCAGGCAGGGGCATTTGCTCAAGCGTCCCGGAAGGAAGGTCCATTAGAAGGCCATAAAGGGGGCAAGCCTCCTGACCCAAGGGCCTCTGGTCATGTTGTGGCCGAAGGGCCAGGCTCTGGGCAAACAAAGGGACCTTCCTTGGCAGGAAGCAGACAGAGGCTTCATTCCCTCATTTTCTTCCCACCTCTCATTGGTCCAATGGCTCTTCTGCCTCACTGAGCTGTGAGCTCTTTGCTCTCCACAGAACACGGGAGGGGGAGGGGGGGAATGACAGATGAAAAGAAATCACCATACTATAGAAGACTGGAAATAAAAGGAGTTATCTCCCTGGGGTGACAGGGTGACTTGAGGGGGGCCAAAAGGCCACCTCCATTTGGTGCCTGAAATTCCCACTCTTAACTACCTCCTGGGTCCCAGGTCCTGGGAGGTGTTGTTATCACCTATTAGCATCTTAAGTAAGTTTTAATGTTCTGGGAGGGGCCCTGGAGGCAGGCTGGGAACCTTGATGGGGCCCAGGGAAGGGACTCCAGACCACCTCTCCCTGGGTGGGCGTGGGGGGGGGGCGCTGAGAAAGGAAGAAGGTCTTAGACTAGAGGGTCTTAGAGGAGTTGGGAAGACAAATGCTGCCTATTTCAGATTCCTGGGCACATCCTGTCTCCACCAGACTTCCTCAAGCCCCTTTGTGCCTGGGCTTCTTCGCCCACACCATCCAGGCTCAACTCCTCAAGACGGTACTGCTCTCCATAGAGCACCACCTCCTTTTCTTGGCACCACAGCCTCAGACTTCTGACTAACAGAACGGGGAGTTTCTTTTTAGCTCTGCAGAGCATGAGCCGGGATGTGACCGTGGGACCTAGTGCTTAGAAGGCAAGGCAGTTGTAAACCCCTCAGCTCTGACTGCAGAATTGCTGACATCTTCATTCCCACCAAACTAGTTTTGTGTTTCCCAGGAGGCCCCAGACTGTCCCCTGCCACCCCCTGAGAAAATTCTCAACTCCAGGGCCGTTCCCAAAACAGCATGTGGGAAGGACAAGGCTGGTGGGTACTGCAGTGGTCAGTGCTACTCTCAGTCACTCAGGGAGTGGCTATTGAACGCTGGAGGGGTCCTGGCCATGCTGGGCCATACTGGCACTCTGACTGAGCTGCCAACTAGCTGTGTGACCCTGGGCAAGTTACTTAATCACTCTGGGCCCCTGTTTCCTCTGTTGTAAAATGGGACTGATAATAGCAACTATCTCATAAGATTTCTGAGAGGATGAAGTGCTTTCCACTTTTAGGATAGAGACCGAAATACCCAACCCAGCCTAGGAAGCCCAGCAGGCCCGGGGCTACCTGCCTGCCCATTGCTGCGGGCTGTTCTGTCCCTCCTGCTGGGACCTGCTGCTGTTCCATCTTATCTCAGGTCCTCAGCACTCTGAGCCACTGCACTCAGCTCCTAGCGAGCCAGCTTCCTAGAAAGTTGCTTTCCTTGAGCGACTCCTTCCGGTGCTAGCTTAAGCGCCCCTGCCCTGACCTCTGCCCCTACCCACATCAGGCTCTTGTTTTACTCTCCTGTCACACTCTCTTCTTTCCCTCCCCAGCAACCTGTGCCATCCGTCACGGCACCCTGGTTTGGGTGATCACATGTTTCAGCACAGCTCCCCTGAAGGACACCGTAAGCTCGTGAAAGACAGAGGCTCTTGTCCCACTCAGTGTGTAACCCCAGCGCCTAGCAAATAGCTGGTGCCCAGACCAACCCTGGGTGAATGGAAACAATAAAATGGGAGGATGCACATACAATAGCAGGCACAGTCCCAGGCTGTTCACGACATTTATCACTTTGGCTGCTGCTCTATGGTTGCTGATCCAAGACCCTTCACAAGAGAAAGAGAAGGAGACAGGCCACACCCCACAAACCCATTACAGAAGAGCCAGGAAAACAGGATTCACATCAAGAGAGAACAGTAAGGGACAGTACTGAATTTAATGTTTCATGATGGGGTGTAATTGCCTCAGAAACTCAGAGGAAAAGCAGCTAATGAGTGCACAAAAAAAACCCTATCGGACCAAAAAAGAACCAAAGCTGAAGGAAAAGTGGCACTGAAATAGCAAAGGCAAGTAGGGTAGAAGTCCCGGCGGGAGGAAGATCAGCCTTCCACCAGCCACCGTTTACCATCAGAGGAGCAGTTACCATCATCATCATCGTCACGGAGCCAGTATTCACTTCAACATGCACAGCGGCCCAACGGCCATCCCAAGCCTTTTGTAGAATTTAGTCTTTTTTTGTTTGTTTGTTTTTGTTGTTTTTTTTTTGTTTTTGTTTTTTTAATTTTTTTAACGTTTTATTTATTTTTGAGACAGAGAGAGACAGAGCATGAACGGGGGAGGGTCAGAGAGAGAGGGAGACACAGAATCTGAAACAGGCTCCAGGCTCTGAGCGGTCAGCACAGAGCCTGATGCGGGGCTCGAACTCACGGACCGCGAGATCATGACCTGAGCCGAAGTCGGCCGCTTAACCGACTGAGCCACCCAGGCGCCCTAGAATTTAGTCTTCAGAACAACCCTAAGCAAGTTCTTCTATTATCTCCATCTTAGACGTAAGAAAGTTAAAGCTCAGGGAATGTCGTGTAATTTGCCCCAGAACTCATAGCTAGTAAGTAGATATGAGATCCACACTCACATCACTTCCAGACTGAGTGGGGCCAGCCATGCAGCAGCATTTACAGTGGATGGGACAGTTAACGTAGAGCCACGTGACAATAAACCCTGAGTGGGGAGGGCACACTGAGAGTCAGCTGAGGGATGGCATACGGGTCCACTCCAGTACAACAAAGGGAGTCATGTTTCAGAGTTGAAAACTTGAGCCCAAGGGCGGCAGGGCCACAGTGGGCATGAAAAAGAAGGGATTGACAGATGCAGGGCAGATTTTTAAAAATTTATTTACTTTGAGAGAGAGCGAGCGAGCAAGCATGAGCGGGAAAGGAGCAGAGAGACAGGAAGAGAGAGAATCCCAAGCAGTCTCGCACTAGTAGCATAGAGCCTGATGTGGGGCTTGAACTCACAAACCGTGAGACCATGAACTGAGCCCAAACCAAGAGTCGGATGTTTAACTGACTGACTCATGTAGGTGCCCAAATGCAGAAGAGATTTAAAAAAAATTTTTTTTTAATGTTTATTTATTTTTGAGAGAGACAGAGACAGAGTGGGAGCAGGGGAAGGGCATAGAGAGAGGGAGACACAGAATCTGAAGCAGACTCCAGGCTCCAAGCTGTCAGCACAGAGCCTGACACGGGGTTCGAACTCACAAACCACGAGTTTGTGACCTGAGCTGAAGTCGGAAGCTTAACTGCCTAAGCCACCCAGACCCCGCTGCAGGAGAGATTTTAAAGAAGGAACAGCCAGGCCCTAGAAGCTGACTAGCTGAAGTGTGGGGGGTGTCAAAGGGTACCATTTAAAGACAACTCTCAAGTTTTAAGCCAAGCACACTATGTGGCCACCCTCATCCTGTCAACAGTTCTTAAGGAGTTTCATTTGACATTCTGCCCCAGGGCTCAGGAACCACCTATTTCCCTCAACTCTCCAACATTTCAAGGTATTTCCCTGGGTCCAGTGGTGTGCTAGTGCTGGATCACGAGAGCTGACTGAGAACATCTCTTCCCGCCTCCATGGTTAGCAACAGCATGTTGGCTGCCTGAAATGAGCCACGGTGAGAGTTTTTACACCGTGGAAATCAGCAAATGCTACAAACCAGTGCTTTTATTTCCCTGGAGAGCTGGTTGTTCAACACTGACCAGCACACATCCGTCTCGATCCAACTTAAATTTCTTCCCTACACATTGGGAATATCTTCTTCCTTTCTGCTGGGAATGAAGAGTAAAGAGTAAGGACAAGTATACTCAAAAAAGGGTGCAATGGGGCTCTTTGTGAGCAAGGTCACCTCATGAACAGCTATTACTCTGAAGACCAGGTCTGTGCCAGAACCTGGACTAAGGAATGCCACCCCAAAGGTGCCATCCATTAGGTCCTACCATCACAGTGCTCTTGCACGTGAGACATGAAGGCTCAGAGAGGTCAGATTACCTGCCATGGTCACATGAGTAAATGACAGAGCCGGGATTCAATCCCGGTATATCTGTTCCCACATCCCCTGTACTTGACATGAAGGCTACTTCTCTCTGGGAGACCTTCACGAACTTCTCTCCTGACCAGTTCTTCTTTGTCTAGCAGTACTGACCTCCACCTTGGCTAGTCAGTTGGTGGTGGGGGAGGGTCCTCACCTGTAAACACCAGAAACCAATTCTGATTGTTCTGGCAGAAAAGAGGTCTATTTAGCAGTTAGTAGGTAGCTCACAAAATTGCCAAGAAGGCAAAGAATCAAGCTTGGAAAACAAGATGGAATCAAGAGAAACCAGGCACCCACTAGGTGAGGACATCAATGCCGTCATTACATCATTGAACAATGGCACCAGTCTTGCTGCTGTTGGAAGTGCACCTAGTTGCCACTGCAACTTTTCCTGCTGGTCTACATTGCCTATCCTGGATCCCGGGTCCCAGTGGGAGCATATGATTGGCTGAGCATCAAACACTCGGCCCCACCCTAACCTCAGTGAGGTGGACTTCTGGAGTGGGAGGTAGATCCTTCCACTAGGATTCTTATAGTGAGAGATTTCCAAGAATGGGAGACAGTTCATGTAATGGGTAGCCCAGGGAACTCTATCACAATCACACACTGGTTTTCCCCAACTCCTTGGTTACCTATGCACAGTAATTTCTTTGTGCTTGGACATATGGAATATCATCCACCAATTTTCCTATCCTGTTCCCTATATTTCTTTCTTCACCATAAGTGAGGACATATTCATTACAAATGCTAGGAAAATCCAGCTCAAACAATGAAGAGAATTTACGGAATGAGGAAGATAAAAAGTCATGGAGAATTTGCCTTCAGGTGAGGTTTGATCCAGCTTTTCCAGGATTACCATGAAAAACTTCATTTCTTTCTGTCTCTATGCTCTGTCTTTCACAGTGTCATCTTTATCCTCTTATGGTAACCACTTGGTCACTACAATTTCAAATTATATGCCATTATACCTCTGATTCTAGGAGAAGGAAGAGGGTATTTCTAGTGACTTATACACAGGTTGAGACTACTTCTCTGCTTTTGGCTTGAACTTTTGCTTCTCGACACATGTTTTCCAAACAATAACCATGGTCATGGGATGGGATATACTAATGGACGTGGACCAGTCAGGACTAGCCCTTCGAGCTAGGTTTGGAGGTCAGTTCCACCCATAGCTGAGCATGGGCAGGCATGACTGGACCAAAGGACTAAGAGGACTGATAGTGGAAGAGATGCTACAGACACAACCATAAAATGTCCACCATACTGGCACTGAATTCTACACTGTTCCCGTGTCCTGTGGGACCCCATTTAACTTTGCAAGCACATCAGAAAGGAGTAAACCCTTGGTGACAATGACATTCCTTATTAATCTTTGCATCCCACTGTCTAGCACAACTTCTGATATAGAAGCACATTACGTATCTCTCTAGTGAACAAGGAAGTTTTCAACAAGTGAGAAGATTTTTAAATGGAAGTATTCTATAAACCACTGAGCACTATGTCTAGGGAGGGGGCTTTAGATTTGCCCCAGCCGAGGACTGGTCCTGTTGCCACTGCCAGGCACAATTCCTCCGAGGTTTACATGGGACAGTGACAAATGTCAAGGCCAGTTGGATTCTATGAGGAGTCTGCTTCCCAAGAGTCTCTGTGTGCATGGTGCCCTCAGCGGCACTTCCAATCTAAAGGTGATGGCACCAGTCATCAAGGTGGGAGCGGGGGCTGGAGGTATCAACACCAGCTTTGCAGAATAATGCCCTTTTGTGACAATCGCTATTCATTGAGCATGACTCACTCTGCCTTTTTAGAACAGGCTTCCAGTCTCCTTTGGGTCTCTGGGACTTCACATCACAGGCTCCCAAACAAAATATTGTAATGGTAATTTAAAAAGAGAGAGAGAGAGAGAGAGACAAGAACGGGAGAAAAACTTAGGGACATGAACAGCTTCTCTTCTTTGCTCTGGCTCAAATGTATTAAAAATATAGATCTCCAAAGAGTCTCAAAGTCATCCAAATCAGACCCTCATTTGCACCTCAGAATGGTGCACATATTACCCTAAATACATCATTATCCTTTAAGCATCTTTACCTCAGGACTGATGAATGGCAGAGAACATGCAGCACAAAGCCTGCAGGGACATCTGGGCTACGTTTCCTAGAAAGGGTTTTATCTTGTAACCAACCCACTCCGTGTTCCCATAATTTTTTTTAATAGATACCATTTTTTAGAGCAATTTTAGGTTTACAGAAAAACTGAGCAGAAAGTACAGAAAATTTCCATACGCTTTATTTCCTCATGTCCCAATAAGTAACATCTTGCATTAGTGAGGTACATTTGCTCAAACTGGTGCACCAATAGTTAGTATGTTATTACTAATTAAAATCCATGGCTTATATTAAGGTTCAGTCTTGGTCACACAGAGAATGTTGTACATTCCATGGGGTTTAACAAATGTGTAATATCATGTATCCACCACTACGGTACCTTAGAGAAGAATTTCGTTGCCCTAAAAGTTCCCTGTGTTCCATCCATTTATCCCTGCCTCTCTCTACTTAAAACCCTGGCAACCACCGGCTGATTGTGTACTGTCTCTGTAGTTTTGCCTTTTCTAGAACGTCCTATGGTTGGAATCATACTGTAGCCTTTTAGATTGGCTTCTTTCACTAAGCAGTATGCATTTAAGTTTCTTCCATGTCTCTTCATGGTTTGGTGGCTCATTTCTTCTTTAAAATTTATTTTTATTTTTTTCTTGATAGCTCATTTCCATTTCCTTTTATCAGTGAATAATATTCCATTGCCTGGACATACCATAGTTGGTTTACCCACTCACCTACTGAAGGACATCTTGGTTGCTTCCAAGTTCTGGCAATTACGGATAAAGCTGCCATAAACATTTATGTGCAGGTTTTTGTGTGGATATAGGTTTTCAATTCATTTGGATTAACACCAAGGGTATAAATGCTGGATCAAGCAGTGAGAGTGTATTTAGCTTTGTTAGAAACTACCTGTGTTCCAAAGTGGTTTTACCCTTTGGCCCTCCCACCAGCAGTGAATGGGAGTATGTGTTGCTCTGAATCTTTGTCAGGATTTAATGCCGTCAGCGCCCTCAGGGACATCCAGGCTGTTTCCAAGAAAGATTTTTTTAAGTTTTTTTTTAATTTATTTTTAAAAATTTTAATCCAAGTTAGTGAGCATATAGTGCAACAATGATTTCAGGAGTAGATTCCCTAGTGCCCCTCACACATTTAGCCCATCCCCCCCTCCCACAACCCCTCCAGTAACCCTCTGTTTGTTCTCCATATTTAAGAGTCTCTTGGGGCACCTGGGTGGCTCAGTCCGTTAAGCATCCGACTTTGGCCCAGGTCATGGTCTCACAGTTCGTGAGTTTAAGCCCCACATCAGGCTCTGTGCTGAGAGCTCGGAGCCTGGAGCCTGCTTCGGATTCTGTGTCTCCCTCTGTCTCTACCCCTCCCTAGCTCACGCTCCCTGTGTCAAAAATAAACTTCAAGGGGCGCCTGGGTGGCGCAGTCGGTTAAGCGTCCGACTTCAGCCAGGTCACGATCTCGCAGTCAGTGAGTTCGAGCCCCGCGTCGGGCTCTGGGCTGATGGCTCAGAGCCTGGAGCCTGTTTCCGATTCTGTGTCTCCCTCTCTCTCTGCCCCTCCCCCGTTCATGCTCTGTCTCTCTCTGTCCCAAAAATAAATAAACGTTGAAAAAAAAAAAATTAAAAAAATAAAAAATAAAAAAATAAACTTCAAAAAAAAATTAAAAAAAAAAAAGAGTCTCTTATGTTTCGTCCTCCTCCCTGTTTTTATATTATTTTTGCTTCCCTTCCCTTATGTTCATCTGTTTTGTATCTTAAAGTCCTTGTGTGAGTGAAGTCATATGGTATTTATCTTTCTCTGACTAATTTCATTTAGCATAATACCCTCTAGTTCCATCCACGTAGTTGCAAATGGCAAGATTTCATTCTTTTTGATTGCCGAGTAATATTCCATTGTGTGTGTGTGTGTGTGTGTGTGTGTGTGTGTGTGTGTGTGTGTGTGTATACACACACATCTTCTTTATCCATTCATCCATCGATGGACATTTGGGCTCTTTCCCTACTTTGGCTATTGTTGACAGTGCTGCTATAAACGTTGGGGTGCATGTGCCTATTCAAAACAGCACACCTGTATCCCTTGGATAAATACCTAGTCGTGCAATTGCTGGGTTGTAGGGTAGTTCTATTTTTAATTTTTTGAGGAACCTCCATACTGTTTTCCAGAGTGCCTGCACCAGTTTGCACTCCCAGTAACTTTATGTATTTTTGAAAGAGAGAGAGATACAGAGACAGAGAGAGCAGGGGAGGGGTAGAGAGGGAGAGAAACCAAAGCAGACTCCACACTGTCAGTGCAGACTCCGAGGCAGGGCACAAACTTACAAACTTTGAGATCATGACCTGAGCCGAAATCAAGAGTCAGATGCTTAATTGACTGAGCCACCCAGGTGCCCCTCCAAGAAAGATTTTATCTTGCAACCAAACCACCTATTCCCCCAAACTATTAAAAAACCAAAAAAGATGATTGGTTTTAAGTCTCTAAATTTAGGGGTCATTCGTCATGCAGCATTAGATAGCTGAAACAAGAGCCAAATATAGACACTAAGCTATCGGCCAGCACCCAAGTGCCAGGCATGTGAATTAGCCATGTTGGATCCTCCAGCCTCAATCGAGCTTTCAGACGGCTGCAAATCTGGCTGACATGTGACTGCAATTGCACAAGAGATCCCAAGAAGTGTGTACTGCCCAGCCAAGACCTTCCTAAATTCCTGACTTACAGAAACCATTTATTTCCCAGACCTTCATTGTGAATACACAATGGAAATTCAGGATTCTTGGGTTCTTCTCAGTTAGTAGAATTGGAGAGAAAAAAAAAAAAAAGGAAAAAAACTGTACGCTAATCTTGGCTTAATTAGTTGCTTGTTGGCTATGTGTCAATAGACAAGGTCTATCACTTTTTAGAGACACAGATTCTCAAGTTATAAAATGGAACAGCCCCACCTGTCAGGGCTAAAATGAGAATAATTGTGGTAGTGCTTTGTAGAGCATCACTTATTGAGGAAATATCCAGTGTCATGTTAATGGAGAAGACCAGTAGTGAAAATTTCAAAATGATGTCTACCTGACTTTGGACCATCATGTAGGATTTGTTCTCCATCCAAATTGCACAGGCAACATTGAGATTGCTTGGGGGTTCACCTTAAGCTGAGACTGTGTCCTCTCAACACACCTGTAATGGCTTAATGAGAGGTCAGCCAAAAATTGAAAATTTGCAATGCAATCCATAATGTGCATAATCTACCTGACCATAAATGCCCTCAACAAAACAGAATGTCTATATAATTCTTAAACATCTACAATGGGTCTATTTGAGGCCAGTAAAGACTAAAATAACCATACTGATTACAATTTACTGGGTCCTTACTATGTGCTGGGCACGGTGCTAGATACTTCATATGCATTATTTCAATCCTTTACCAACCCCATGGGTAAATATTATTACTCCTTTTTAACTAATTAAAGCAAAAAATTTTTGACTTCCAAGGAAAGATGAGGGATTGAATACACATAAATGTGCTTGCTCCCATCCAAAACTCCATTAAAAGAGTAAATTGATTTTTTTAAAAGCCAAACCAATGTCTGGCACATAGTATGGACTCATAAATATTTGTGGAATAAATGAATTAAGTGATGAATGAAAAAAGTTTTAAAACCTACAAGGTAAATAACATAGACATTGAGCTCACACCAACAAAACTTTAGAAGATGGAATGAATGTTAATGGACTTTGCAGACCCGAGAAAGCTGAATGCTAAATCAGCTGTGGAGAAAGCCAAGCAGATGCCAGATTATAGCTCAGACTTCCCCCACAAGGGCCTGGGATAGGGAACACTATCCATCTCCTAAAGTGGGAGTGGGGTGGAGATAAAAACAGGGGTGGTGTTGGTTTTAGGGAGAGGATCCCAGATCCCCTACTCCACTCCAGTCAGCCTTGTGACTCCTACTTCCCCAACTGGGAGCAGAGCAGAAGACTGAGCATTCTTCTCAGGAGAGAGAACAGGAGGAGTCTGGATTAGAGAAAACCCTACAGCTGAGAGTGAGGATACCATGGAAAAACAGAGGGATGAAGCAACACTGACATATTGAATGCTCAGGTCCCCCCGTACTCCTTCCTACTTTGGTTTCCAGAGAGGTAGCAACCAGTCCTGTGCTCTCCAGGCAAGAGATGGAAACCCCTTCTCTGGAGAATTTGACTAGCCCAAGAAAAATGATACAAAATACTAAAATCAAGAGTTTCCCAATGAAGGAGCCAGCCAGATTAGCTTATAATAAAGATCACAGCCAGGAAGTACCACAAACTCAGAGTTTGCAACAGGGACCTCATTCTTTAATATGAATAGACAAGGGCCACTAGACATTTGAGGAAAGGCAAATGAAAGGTAGAGAGCAACACAAATGTTCAAAAAAAGTTTTTGGAGGAATTAGAGTGCATGAAGAAGAAATCTCTTTTACAAACTATCATTACTATTTTCTGTGTGAGGATATTCTTACATCCACGGAAAAAGAACAGTATGCTACAAAAAAAAGGAAGATCCTGACACTAAAAAACAAACAAACAAACAAACAAACAAACACTCCTGGAAATTACACATACACAGCATAAATTTAAAATTCAACAGAAATATTGGAAGGTAAAACTGAAGAACACCCCTACGAAGTAGAGTAAAATGACAAAGGTGAAGAATAAGAGAGAAACAATAAGAAAAGTGGAGGGCGTATCCAGGAAGGCAATCTTCAGTTAACAGGGGTTCCAGAAAGAAAGAACAGAGGAAATGAAGGAGAACAAATCATGAAAGAAATTAATCAGGGTTCACACAGAGATGTAAAACAACTACAAGTGATACAGGATAAGGGATTTGTTACAGGGCTGAGAGCTTACACAGTTGTGGAGCTGGCAGAATTGTCTACGCAGACTGTTGTCTTTGCAACTCTATTGAGCCTAAAGTTTCTAAAGACTGGCAGTTGGGAAGGAAAGCTGGATGTGGAGAAGATCAAAGACAATGTGGAACACAAGAAAGCAAATTGGTACCCATGTCTTTCTCTTACTTCCCACCTGAATGCCATGTGTGACCTCCAGAAGAATCTGGCACCTTTTCACCACCAGAGAGCTACACGCACGTGGCCAAAGAAGCTGGAGAAGCTGAAGGAGCAGATACGGTGGGAGCTAATGGAGCTGAGAGTCCAGATGCTGCCCCAAAACAACCAGGTAAGCCAGAACATTCTCAGTGCCTGGCAATGGACACCAACCTCGAGAGCATATAGATACGGCTGCTGCTTCATTTCCACCTTCCAGATCTGGAACAAAATGTCCTCTGTGGCCAAACACTAGACTGACACCATAAAAGAAGGGAATTCTCGGAGACATAGATCCAGCTTAGCTAAGATGACATAGTACAAAGCAAAAGTATGAGCAGGGGAGTGGCAGAGGGAAAGGGAGAGAGAATATATATATTTTTAAGTTTATTTATTATTATTTTTTTTTAACATTTATTTATTTTTGAGACAGAGAGAGACAAAGCATGAATGGGGGAGGGTCAGAGAGAGGGAGACATAGAATCTGAAACAGGCTCCAGGCTCTGAGCCGTCAGCCCAGAGCCCGACACGGGGCTCGAACTCACGGACCGCGAGATCATGACCTGAGCCGAAGTTGGCCGCTTAACCGACTGAGCCACCCAGGCGCTCCAAGTTTATTTATTTTTGAGAGAGAGAGAGAGAGAGAGCACGAGCAGGGGAGGGACAAAGAGGGAGGGAGACACAGAATCCGAAGCAGGCTCCAGGCTCTGAGCTGTCAGCACAGAGCCCAACGTGGGGCTTGAACTCACGAACCACAAGATCATGACATGAGCCAAAGAAGGACATTTAACTGAGCCCCAGGTGCCCCAGGAGAGAGACTATTACGCAGTCTCCTCGCCAAGCGCGGAGCCCAATGCAGGGCTCACTTGATCTCATGACCATGAGATTATGACTTGAGTTGAAATCAATAGTAGAACATCCAACGGACTGAACTTCTCAGGTGCCCCATAAGATTGTTTTTATTAAAAGAGTTTGCAGAGTGCCCTTAATAATGGATGAAAATAGTCTCACATCAAGGCACACTGCTGTGAAATTTCAGAAAACTGCAGACAAAGAAAAAATAAGTTTCCAGAGACCAAAAATATTTCAGCAAAGAAACATTATGACATGATGTCATTCAACCGCAATTTGCAAAGTTAGAAAAAAACAAAGCCATGTGTTCAAAATTCTGATAACAAATGATTTCCAACCTAGAATTCCTCACCCAAAGTGTCACTTAAAGATAAGGGTAGAATAAGGCACCTTCAGACACACAAGGTCTGAGGAAGCTGCCGAATGATGTGATCTACCAGTAGGTGTGAGATTCTGGTAAAGGTGGGTCCGACAGCAGAGGGAGGTGACAGGAACCCTGGATGACAATACAGAAGACCCGAGACAATAACTGTGCTTGAGGCCCAGAAAAAAACAAAGCCAGGCAGGCCCAACGGTCAGGCATTTCTCTGAGCTGACAAAATGTCTTGTGTATTTTAATGTATTGAGAGGAGGAAATTCACATTAGGGATTCTCTGAGTTGAATTTATGATACTCATATTAAATACTGAGCAAAGAAATCTGGACAAGTGTTAACACCAGGGAAAACAACAGCAACTACAGGGGAAAGGAAAAATATATGCAGATACTACATGGCTCAGCTGTGAACAGCATTCCAGAGCACTTATAGTATTAGAGCACATGCTAAACACTGATCTAATAAACATCAGATAGAACTATCCTGGGAGAGAGGAAGGGTCAGGGGGTGTGGACACAAGAGGAAGGGATGAAGGTGCCAAAGGAGCAATCCTCATGTTCTAATCTAGAAACCTAAGCTAACCCCTTGACCTTCTCATTTTAGTCCATGTGAAATACTGCCTAATGGAGAGATACGCACAGTGTATATTACTATATATATGGTCCTGTTTCATGGTAGAAGCCAAAGATAATGCCTGAAACACAGAAATCACAAAAGTAGCAAGCTAATTATGTTATTTAGATAGGCAGAGGTAATTACCAGAAGAAATAACTTAACGAACTTCAAAGTAGTTGCCTCTGGGGAGGAGAAAATGGGGTGAGGGGAGAGCTGGCATTTTTAAATAACTTTTGTAGAAGTACTTGACTCTAAACCATGTTTGGCTAAAAAACTAATTCAAAAAACTAACCAAAACATAAACGTAAAGCCACAGCTGTGGTCTCAACAGTTGTAACTTCTGCCCCCCCCCCAAATTCATATGCTGAAATCCTAATGCCCAAGGTGGTGGTATTAGGAGATGGGGCCTTTGGAGGTGATGAGGTCATGAGGGTAGAGCCCTCATGAATGGGAATGAATAATGCCCTTGAAAAAGGGGGCCCAGAGACAGCTTCCTAGTCCCTTTTGTCATGTGAGGACACTCAAGAAGGTATCAGTCTGTAATCTCAAAGAGGGCCTGCACCAGACCCTCACCATGCTGGCACCTTGATCTCAGACTTCCAGCCTCTAGAACTGTGAGAAATAAATACCTGCTGTTTATAAGCCACCCCATCTGTGACATTCTGTTACAGCACCCTGAATAGACTAAGACAGCCAGCAACTCAAGGGAAGAGAGAGGGGGTAGAAAGGGTGGCAGGGAAGAGGGGAGGAGGCAAGAAAAAGTGAAGGAAGAGAGAAAGAAAATCAAGTTTTAAAATAGTTAACTTGTGAGACACCTGGAGGGCTCAGTTGGTGGAGCACGCAACTCTTGATCTTGGGGTTGTGGGTTCAACCCCCACAATGGATGGAGAGATTACTTAAAAATAAAAACTTAAAAAAAAATTAAAATAGCGAACTTGTCAGCCCCAAGTGCACACCTCTGGCAAATGACGAGCTGAGTTCTGAGCCCAGGTTCATCTGACTCCACAACACTGGTTATAACTCACTACACACCACCACAATAGCCTCTCAGATCTTCATCTCGTCTGTAGTAGACCCAGCATCTGGTGGGGGATGTTGTACTTGGGGCGGAGAAGTCAACAGCACAGTTAGTGAAAGGTTGTAGAGACAAAGGGAAAGAGGTGGCCGGGTAAACAAACAGGTCATCAGACAAATAGGAGAGCCACCCGGACAACCTGGGCACCAGAGGAGTTGAGAGGGACAGCTCTCATGTGCAGGGAAAGAGGAGCCCACGGGGGACAGTTGAGGCTCTCTGTACAGATGCTAGGGTGTGGACAGGAAGGGGGTAGGGTGGGCTGAGGAGGGAAAGGGCACCCTCTGGACAGGAATCTGAACACAGCCCAGGACAAAACCCATTCAACAGGGCAGCTGCAGGTTTTTATTCTTGAGTAAGTGCTTTCAGAGAGAGCAAACAGCAGGAGCTCAGCAGTACATGCTGAACGCATGAACAAAAGACAGGGGCTCTTCAGCGGTTCAGATTCACCTATCTGACCCCTAAGCAGTGGTAATGTGTTTCGTTTTGTTTTTTTATAATATGGATGTTTTTGAGGCTCTTATTAAAGAATGTTCCAATCCTAGGTTTCTCACCAAGAACCCTATGTGGCGTGCTGTGTGAGACCCCTTTGTACCAGCTCTCAAAAGCAGAATCTTAAAATTCTCAGGAAATTTCTAAGCCAGTTGTCATCATACTGGTAGCTTGAAATTGGCCATGCTGGGAGTATTAACACTACAGCAGTCAGTAAAAATCACAAATTAGGGCTCTGTTTTACTTTCAGAAAGCTCACTGTTCAACATTTAACAGCACACAACGGCCTACAGGTGTTAAAAGAGAAGACGATAGATATAAACAGTAAATAAGGAAAGTATAGTGATAATGTCAATTATAAGAGATTTTGTCACAATCTATATTAGACGCTTCCATACATTGTCTTGCTTAATCTTGCAAAAGCCCTATGAGGTATTTATTTTTACGATTTTAATACATGTTGGGTAAGGGCCAAAGACATTAGATAATTTGCTCAAGGATACAAGCCAGCATATAATAATCAAGGCTCCTGTCTTAGATTTAAAGTCCAAGCTCTGGACACCACCACCACAGGGAAGGCAATGTTGCAGAGGGGTTCAATGTCAGGATGCTGGAGCCAGTGAGCCTGGATTCAACCACCAGCTCTGACATTCACTACCCATGTGACCTGGATGGGATGCCTACTCTCTCTTTGCCTGAGTATCCCCATCTGATGAATCCCGAGTTCTTAATACAGTCTGGTATTAACAACAAAGTTAGTAGCTATTATCTTAATTACTGGCAAAGTTTGGTGATTTCTATTTTATTTCATTTCATATTTAATAAGACTGACTCCAAAACACATCGATCTCTGAAGGATACACAAGAAACTGGTTTGTTGGCCCAGGTGAGGAAGGGACCTCCTATCATGCGCTGAGATGGCAGCTGCAGGGGCATGGGGGGCAGGGGACCTCCTATCATGTGCTATCTGAGGAGGGGCACTGATGTCTGGTTTCTTTGGGGGCAGGGGGAGGGATACAATGAAGCTGGTGGTAGAGAAACCACAAATTGGATTCAGCTACTGCTTCAGGATGCCAAGATGAAGAAGTGAGGCTGCATGATGTTCCCAGTGTAGGAAGTAGACAGGAAGCCCAGAGAAGGAGCAAGTTTCTTCTTAGCCCCCTTCTGGCCCTGGCCCTGTCCCTGTTGTGGGGAGAGTCTCACCTGGGGCAGCCGCCAAAGCAGAAATGCCTCGTGCAGAGGCCCCAGCTGCAGCATCCAAAAACTGAGCAGGAAAGTTTAGACCTGAGAGACAATAGCTGAATACCTGGCAAAGAGGCGTTAGCTGAATAGCTGGGTTACTTCTGGAATTTTATTCCATTCACAGCATTACCTAATTTAAGAAATACATACAATTTAAATTTAAAAGGAAAAATATCTGACAATTGTCACTGAGACTGGCTGTGGTATACTCCTGGCACAAACTGAGTGCTCAATATACATCTGTTGACTGAAAAGAAACAAGAAAGTCACGCAAGAGTGTATTTACAAGCATCTGTCAAAAGCCACTCTGCACTCTTGTGGATGTGGAGGATGCACCGGCAAACAGAACACACACAGTCCTCACCGCCATGGTGAGGACAGGGAACAGATTTTACACGTAAACAAACGAGTTCATTTCAAACAGTGCCAGGAGGCATGAAGGGAACAAACATGGTGACGGTGTGGTTCGCACAGGGGGCTGGTGGAGAGCATTTCGGATGTGGTAGGGAGGTTCTCTTTGGGATGGGAACATTTAAACGGAGACCTGAAGGATGACAAAGGACCAAAATGGAAGGGCCACTGTAAAGACATGGGAGAGGAGAGGGCTCGGTGTACTTCAGACAGTGACTGTAACGGGAGCGTGCTGAGGGACGGGGTTGGCTGTGTGAGAGCTGTCCGAGCCCAGAGACAGCAAGGGCTGGGCCTGGCTGGGCTTTGGTGTAGGCTATGGGTACGGGTTTGTATTTTATTCTAAATGTGGTTACACACATACACACACACACACACACACACACACACACACACACATACACACAGCAATATTTTTAGTAGAAGTTATGGGATTTGTATTTCTCAAAGATGGCTCAGGCTGTGGGGTGGAGAATGGATCACAGTGGGTCAAGAGCAGAAGGAGGGAACCGGATCTGTTTCCTGGGGCTGCTGTAACACAGGACCACAAACTGGGTGACTTAAAACAACAGAAACTTATCCTCTCACAGTTCTAGAGGGCAGAAGTCCACCATCAAGGTGTCGGGGGTGGGGGGGGGGGCGGGCTGTGCTCCCTCTGGAGGCTCCAGGTGAAGAATCTCGTCTCTCAGCACCTGGAGGCCCCAAGTCTTCCAGGGCTTGTGGTAGCATAATGCCCTTCTCTGCTTCTGTCTTCACACCTCTTCTCTCTGTGTCTTCTCCCCAGTGCACCTGCACCTCTCCTTTTCTTATAAGGACACTTTTTGTTGGGTTTAGGGCCTATCCAGTTATTCCAGGATGATCACATCTTGGGATCCTTAACCTAATTATATTTGTAAAGACCTGTTTTTCAAATAGGCAACATTCACAAGGTATCAAGGGTCAGGGACTGTTGATATCTTTTTTTCTGGGGGGGGGGACACAATTCCACCCACCACAAGACCAACGAGGAGACGGTTAGGTGAGGGACAATGGTGAATTAGAGCAGGAAGTGACTGTAGAAATGGAGAAAAGTAGAAGGCCTGGGTAGGTGGGGTATTAGGCTTCTCCAGAGAGAAAGAACCAGTAGGATGTGTATACTGAAATAGACAGGGATTAATTTTATATATATGTATATGTGTGTATATATATATATATATATACATATATATATATACATATATATTTATATATATGTATAATTAATCCCATATATACATATATGTATATATATGTATATATGTACATATATGCATATATATGGGATTAATTATAAAGAATTGGTTCAAATGATTACAGAGACGGAAAAGTCCCAGGATCTTCTGTTGCCAAGTGGAGAATCGATGTGTAGTTCTAGTCTGAATCCGAAGGCTTGAGGGCCAGGAGAACTGTTGATGCAAATTCCAGTCCTAAAGCTGATAGGCTCATGACCCAAGAAGGCCTGATGCTTAGTCTGAGTCAAAAGGCTCAGAAAAGCAGCAATGTCCTAGCTCATTCAGTGAGGCAAGAGGAGGTCATTCTTACCTGGCTTTTTTGGTTCTACTCAGGTCTTCAGTTGATTGGATGAGGCTCCTTCACATTCAGGAAGGCAATCTGCTGTCTACGAATTTCAATGTTAATCCTATCCAAAAACTCCCTCATGGACACATCCCGAATGATGTTTGGCCAATGTCTGGTTACTCTGTGGCCCAGGCAAGGTGACACAAAATTCACCGTTGCAGGTGGGGAGTAAGGGACAGAGCAAGGGAATGAGGGGTCTCATGCTCATGATGAGGAGTCTCATCAGGGCCAAATGACAGGGGTGGAGATGGGAGACCTCCGAGAAGCCAGAGGCTGGCGGATGCCACGATGTTGCAGAAAAAAAGCAGAATCACTGCCGTAGCACGGACCTATCACTTTCTTGCAGCTTCTATCTTCCCTAATCCCTAGAAAAGTATCTCTCTGCCAACTACTGAGGCAATTTCCTCTCTTGATGATGGAGTCCTTTGGCTATGATAACATTATCACCAAGCAACTGGAACACTGCAAAGCTGGATTTCACTGGGTACCATCTTCCCACACAGGAATGGAACCTTTGAAATCTTTTCCTCTATATCTCCAGCTCACGCAGGAGTGCTCAGGAATATGTAATTAATATCAATCTGTCCTGATGCACAAACTCTGTAGCATTCTGATTTCAGTCTGAGTGGTGACTTCCATACCAGTGAAATTATGATGTCTGTAGCCACACTCAAGATCTTCCAGCTTCCCCTACCTTATTTTCTCCTTGTACTAACACAGAAATCCACTGAGATTTTGGTATATAAATAACTCTATAGACTTCCACCCCAGTATTTAGAAAGAATCTTCATCCAAAGTCTGTTCAAGGTAAAGGCAATGTTTCATTATCTATCGCTGTGTAACAAATGACCTCACAACTTAGTGGCTTAAACAACAAACATGTATTCTGTTGCAATTCAGGAATCCAGAAGCAGCTAAACTGCATGGTTCTGACTGGGGCTCTCTCATTAGGTTGTGGTTAAGATGCAGGCAGCAGCTTGACTGGGGAAGGAGGGTGCTCTTCCAAGACGGCTCACTGACACAGCTGTTATCAGGAGACCTCAGTTCCCTGCTGGCTGTTGGAAGGAGGCTTGAGTTCCTCACCGCGTGAGCCCTTCCCTAGGGCTGTTGGAGGGTCCTCCTCACAATATGGCAGCTGGTTTCCCCCTAGAGCATGTGATCCCAGCCAGAGGAAGGGAGAAGCCACAATGCCTTTTGGGACTTGCTCTCAGAGGTCACACACCCCATCCTTTAGGCTACATTTCATTTGTTAGAAACTACTAAGCACAACTACATTCATAGGGAGAGGAGTTCAACTCTACTTCTTGAAGGAAGAAGCATCAAATAACTTGTGGGCACGTTTTAAATGTCCAGGGACTCTGGGAGCTGGTGTCTGACACGGAGCAGGCTCTAAGAAATGGGTATCATACAGTGAAGGATGGATCTTACACAGCATGCTTATTTAGGAAAACTAACAGCCACAGATGGGGATTCTCTCTCCCTCTCCCTATGAGTTAGGTAGTGAGAACATCGATAGCAGCAGCATCAACAAAACATCAACGATAAGAATATCACCTAACATTTGCTGACCACACTTGAGAATATTAACATCTTGAGAGCAGAAGCATTGCCTAATTCTCTATTTTATTTCCAGCACCTAAGAAGCAGGTGCTCAATAAATATTTAGGATTGACAGAAGGCATTTTTTATTTGAATGTTACAAGAACCTTAAGAGGTAGACACTGTTATTGTTCCCATGCTACAGATAGGAAAGCTGAGATACAGGGAGATTAAGTAATATGCCAAAGCGACATGGCTAACAGTAGTAGAATTAAAATTAGAACCCAGACTGTCTGACTCCAAACACCACCCCCAATGGCCAGAGAGAAACAGACTGACAACTTGCAGTTACCGAACCAATACTGATAACAACAGGTTGACCTGGCCTCATGGAAGGAAGAGGAGGCCTGTATTAAAACAAAAACACTGGGGGCACCTGGGTGGGTCAGTCGGTTAAGGGTCTGATCTCACAGTTCGCGGGTTTGAGCCCCGCACTGGGCTCTATGCTGGCAGCTTAGAGCCTGGAGCCTGCTTTGGATTCTGTGTCTCCCTCTCTCTCTGCCCCTCCTCCACTTGCACTGTGTGTGTCTCGCTCTCTCCCAAAAATAAACATTAAAAAATTAAAACAAAACAAAACAAAACAAAAACAAAAACACTGGAGGAGCACCTGGCTGGCTCAGTCAGTATAGGATGCGTCTCTTGAACTTAGGATTGTGAGTTTAAGCCCCATGCTGGGCATGGAGCTCACTTAGGAAAAAATTTTTAAATAAAGGGAAAAAAACCCTGCATAATCCAAAAACCTTAATTTGGCTCAGGCATATAGCCAGAGACATACTCTTGGAGAAGCAGCTACATTCAATCCATCTGGACTTGGCCCCAATCTGTAACCAGGCTTGACATTCTCTGGAAGAGGTCCTCAGAGGATCTAGCCCCGTCCTCCAAGCTGCCCTGATAACCATCTTAAAGTGCACCTTTAAGATTCTCTAGAAAAAGAATGTCCACACACACCTCTGGAAGCCGTGTCCCTGTTTTTAAGTCACTTATCTTACTGAACTCTCATGACATTTGTTTGGCAAACAGAGTATTTCTTCCTGTTGTGGCCTTATGGAGGAAACATATTCTTGAATTTGAAAAAACAACCTATGATTCACCCTGGAGCTACTCCACGTGAGGACCAGAGAAAGGTCTGTTCCCCCAACACGTGCTTGAAGGGCAAGCGGAGAGCTGCTCACGTCTCAGGACAAGATCCCAGCTCGGTGTTCTGACTTATTAAACGTATCCAACTCTTTTGGTTTGTCAGAGCCCCTCCTGCCAACTGTAGCAACCACAGGCGGATACCACTGCGAACACAGCCCAGATGTGGAAGAGTGAATGAGCGGAGAAATGTTTGAAAGGCCGGCTTCAGTTTGGGACGCGTCAGTTTTCAAGTAGAAACCAGGAGCCTGAATGGTTGCAGCTCAACTCTGATTCTGACTCAGGGAGTAAAAAGCAAGGCACCTATTCTTTCTGGACTCAGTTTCCTTCCCAAGAGCTCAAACACACATGCCGGGCCTTCCTTCTTCAAGGGGAGAGGCGAACGTGCCCAAGGGAGCGCAGTCCAGCGTGGGCACAGGGAAGGCACAACCTGGCTCTGAGGATTCCAGGGGCTCAAACTGACTTGTAGACATTATTCAATAACAACAATTTTTCTTCCCAACTTAAATTAGCTGCTAATTGTAAAAATCTACATGTTTTTACATTAAAAAAAAATTCTGATACCAAGAACTGACAACTCAGGCAACGTCAGATGGCTTGCATTTCTCAAGGGAACAGTCAACTAGAGCTGAGTACTGGCTGTCACTGACTTTAGAATGGGCAGTGTCTCTTCAGACCAGTTTGCCAGTCTATCGTTCCCTTTTTTAATTTTTTAAAAATGTTTATTTATGAGAGAGAAAGAAAGAACATGTGCATGAGCGGGGAAGGGGCAGAAAGAGACGGGGACAGAGGATCCAAAGCAGGCTCTGTGCTGACAGCAGCAAGCTCCATGCATGGCTCCATCTCACCAACTGTGAGATAGTGACTTGACCTGAAGTTGGATGCTCAACCCACTGAGCCACCCAGGCCCCCTAGAATAAAAATGTTTTAAGCACTATGCCCAACGTGGGGCTTGAACTCCCAACCCCAAGATCGAGAGTCACAGGCTCTACTGACTGAGCCAGCTGGGTATCCCAACCATTCCTTTATTTTTAAAAAAATTTTTGTTAATGTTTATTTATTTTTGAGAGACAGAGGCAGAGAGAGAGAGAGAGAGAGAGAGAGAGAGAGAGAGAGAGGAGGGACAGAGAGAGAGGAAGACACAGAATCTGAAGCAAGCTCCAGGCTCCCAGCTGGCAGCACAGAGCCCGATGTGGAGCTTGAACCCACGAACCACGAGATCATGACCTGAGCCAAAATTGGATGCTTAACCAACTGAACCACCCCGGAGCCCCTTATTCCCTTATTTTTTAAACTCTACTGCATGTTAGTAATTATGGAAATGTAATTTAAATATTTTATTTTTCAGAATATTACAACACTCATAAGTATGTTGAAATGACGAGGATTCCCCCTAGATTTTCATTTTGTAAAAATTTGCATAGTTCGCTGAAGCTGAGTCTAGGGAGCAATTGCTTTGCAGGTCCCTTGAGCATATGCTTGGTCTGCCAGTTGGGTAATCCTGACTCCTACAAACTTGGGGTCTGGTGTAACTGGCCAGCCTGGAGAAGTGACAGAGCACTAAGAGTAAAGAGGGTACACGGGGAATATGGAGCCCATATTGCATTCACTCTTTAAAAAAAATTTTTTTTTTAATGTTTACTTCTTTTTGAGAGAGAGAGGGAGAGCAAGGGAGAGAGAGCGTGCACACAAGCAGAGAGAGGGGACAGAGGATCCAAAGCGGGCTCTGCGCTGATAGCACAGAGTCCGATGCAGAGCTGGAACCCACAAACCCCAAGACCATGACCTGAGCTGAAGTCAGACGCTTAACCAACTGAGCTACCCAGGCACCTCTGTACCTACTCTAAATCCACAGTCAAAGGAGACCTGGGCTGAACTCAAAGGGACAAGGGGACATTTTCAGTCTTTATAAAGAATTAGATTCATCCACCCCAGGTCTATGTGACGCTAAATTTTTAATCTAGCACAGGAATTTGGCAACTTCGTCTTGTGAGCTGGTCACCAGTTTTTGAAAACAAAGTTTTATTGCAACACAGCTATCCCCATTTATTTATATATTGTCTATGACTGCTTTTGCTCTAGGAAGGAAGCAGTGAGGAGTTTCAACAGATACTGTGTTGCAAGACTAAAATTAGGATGGCAAACTGAAAATATTTACTATCTGCCCTTTACAGAAAAAGTTGCCAATCCCTGATCTAGCACCTTGAGTTGCAAAGAAAAGAGGCCCACCCAGGTTAGCTCAAGCAAAGGATGTCTGTGGTCAGGACATAAGAGGGAATGTGCTGGATGCCAGGGATAGAAGTCACAGAGAAATCAGGCCTCGGTAGAACCAAAATTACAACTGCAGATCTTTCTTAGGGGTCTCTGTTTCTCCCTGTCTCTTCTCTGTTCTCTCCACTGCCTGCTGTCCTCAACTTACTTTGCCTTCCCTCAGCTTGCACATGGTTCCTCAGGGCTACCTAGACTTCTACATCATACAATCCCAAACAGCCTTTCAGCTTCGGTCCCCATTGCTAATGGCCTTGGCTTCTAAGTTTTCCAATTCTGAAGTCCCACGGAATCAATCTGACTGGTTCAGACCATCTTTTCAAGTCTATGACTCTTAGAGATTCTTGGCCAGCCTGTAGTTGCCCCCTTCCCTTCAGCCAGAAGCCCACTCCTGGATCCTTTTCACGACCATGGGCCGCTGTTATATGGAGCAGAATGTGTCATCCACTCAACAGAAGGGACACGCACAGAGCCCTCCTTTAGAAGAAAATGCAATGGGGCAGGAGCCGGAACTTAGCTAACTTAACTTGTGAAGAACCTGGTCTTTTCTTTCTTTCCTTTTTTTTTTAAATAGATGTTTATTTATTTTTGAGAGAGAGTGTGTGAGGGGGGTAGGGACTGACAGAGGGGGACCAAAGATCTGAAGCAGGCTCTGAGCTGACAACAGTGAGCCAGATACAGGGCTTGAACTTACGAACCATGAGATCATGACCTGAGCTGAAGTGAGACACTCAACCAACTGAGCCATCCATGCTCCCTGGGACCTGGTATTTTATTAAAGTCAGAGAGCATTCTTCTAGCTCTCTTGTTCACAACACTGACCAAAAAGCCAAAACCTGCAATCTGAATGACTGACATGCCTGAAAGAAGAGGAAGAGATTCCACCTGGAGTTTGCTGATGGGGATAAGGTCAGCAGAGGACCAAGCCCATCCCAAGGAGAGAATAGCAGACCAACTATGGGAAATGGGGAGATTTGAGAAATTTCAGCCTCTCCTACCTGGACCAGCAGGAGAAGGGACAGAAAGAAATCCAGCCTGGCAGAACTTGTCCCAATTCTGCCACAAACAGACTAGGTGACGGTGTACATGTTACTGTCTGTCCTCCCAATCACACCTGGGCCTCAGCTCTCCCACTGATCAAATGACTGGGCTGAATTAGGCCACTGGTTCTCAAACTACCCCCTACATCCAAATCACCTAGACGACTTATTACAACACAGATGACTAGGACCCACCCCCAGAGTTTCTGAGTCGGCAATGCCTGGGAAGGGGTCTGACAACTGACATTTCCAGCAAGTTCCCAGATGATGCTGCACTGCTGACCTGGCACCACACTTTGAGAGCCACTGGCCTGCTCTTCACTAAAATTCCTTCCAGCTGTAACAGGCTACGAGTCTAGCCTACTCCTTGGCTTACATTGGACGGAGAGTTTGGACTGTGGGCCAGGAAACCTCTTGTTTGGGGAGGAGGTCTTTCCCGAGCCTAGCCGAGACCAGACTGTGCCCCCTCAACCACCTTGCTGCTTTTGCCACCACAAAGACCCTTTTACCAGCCAGTCCTGGGCTCCAGAGATGCCCAGCTGCTTCCCAGCCTGCTGGAAAATGTTGACTTTCTAATTTCTCCCTTGGCCAAATTCTGTGGGTAGCGTGGCTCCTCGACACGTAGGCCACACAATCGGCTCTCACAACCCACTTCCTCAAGGTGATCCCATGTCGTTCTGCTGTCCATGATAAACAGCTCCAGACTGGGCAGCCCAAACGTGGGGGAAGCCAGCCTGCCGTGGATCTGGAAACTTCCCCAGAGGCAGAGATGGCAGCTGCTTCTTTTGCCCAGGCTGAGGCCAAGCCACAAGCTGGGAGGACATCTCAAGCACAGGCTGCCAACCAGTGATGCAAATTGCCCCTACAGGGCCTGGCCAGGTCAGAGGGGGCCTGGGGAGCTGGAACTCTGAGTGACAGCTGAGCAGGGAGACACTCTTCAGCATCCCGCTAAGTCACTAAGAGGTTTCTGAAACAGGTGGCTCAAATTTCCTTGAAAACCCAGAATAATCCCCCATTTGAAGTGTGCGCGAATCTTGTCACCACCTAGTATTAATGGGCAGACACCGCAGAAGGAAAAAGGGGTTTTCGGCTGCATTTTTGCACACTGACTGGCCTGACAAGCTCAATAAAAGCTTAAACAAATATTAAAAAACACACAGAGAGTCAGGCTGGTTTAAATTAACTTCCCAAGCACTTCACCTACTGTAGGAAGAAATTATAATAAAATGTCAGTGCAAAAATAAACCGCGCATGGAAATAAAAATAAAACATAAAATGCCCTCTTACAACTAACTGCTCAGTATGATTTAGTTCATAACAACATATCATTGTACATGAAGTTTTCATAGTCCTAAAGTGTATTTGGGCATTAGGAATGTTGACTCTGAAAAATTCATATTTTACACGCTGGGAAACTGTCCCTTTCCCAGAAGCCTTATGGATGTAAACCATTACACACGCACACACACACACACACACACACACACACACACACACACAAACTCTATTAACTCTGAAATAATAATTTGTCCAAGTGGAATATGCTGCTTGACATATGACCCCAAATTCCATTTCTCTTAGGTATCCTCGTGCTTAGCCTGCTGCTTGGGCTCCACAGTGCCCTTTTCCTCACTGCAGAAGGACAAAGCTGGAGGCTGACCATGTGACAGGTTCATCTCCAGCCATCCTGTAGTCTCACCCAGAGGTGGACTTTCTGAAGGGAAGAGACACTTTGTAGTCCTTGGGTTCATGGGCTGTGGCCTGTCACATCCTCCAACCTTGGTGCTCACACTGAGCCAGACATAATGAGAGATTAAAAGGGAGGAGGGGGGCGCCTGGGTGGCACAGTGGGTTAAGCGTCTGACTTCAGCCAGGTCACGATCTCGCGGTCCGTGAGTTCGAGCCCCGTGTCGGGCTCTGGGCTGATGGCTCAGAGCCTGGAGCCTGTTTCCGATTCTGTGTCTCCCTCTCTCTCTGCCCCTCCCCCTTTCATGCTCTGTCTCTCTCTGTCCCAAAAATAAATAAACGTTGAAGAATCCTACTTCGGCTCAGGTCATGATCTCATGGTTCATGAGTTTGAGCCCCGCATTGAGCTCTCTGCTGTCAGTGCAGAGCCTGCTTTCGATCATCTGTCCCCTTCTCTCTCTGCCCCTCCCCCACTCGTTCTCCCTCCCTCTCTCTCTCAAAAATAAATAAAAACATTTATATAAAAACAAAACAAAACAAAACAAAACAAAACAGGGTCGCCTGGGTGGCTCAGTCGGTTAAGCATCTGATTTCGGCTCAGGTCATGATCTCACAGCTTGTGGATTTGAGCCCTGCATCGGGCTCTGTGCTGATAGCTCAGAGTCTGGAGCCTGCTTCAGATTCTGTATCTCCCTTTCTCTCTATGCCCTCCCCCACTGGCACTCTCTCTGTCCTTTAATGTTTAAACAAACATTAAAAAAAAATTTTTTTAAACAATAAATAAAAGGGATGAGTGCTTGGCCCTCTCTTCCCAAAAGAGAATAAAGAAAAAGAAAGAAGGCAGGAAAAGAAAAGAGAGAGAAAAGAAGGGAGGGAGGGAGGGAGGAAGAAAGGAAGATGGGAGGGTGGGAGAGAGGGAGGAGGGGAGGAGAAAAGAAAGGCAGGCATGGGAGCACCTCTTGCTCAGTTAGGTGATCCTGTAGAAGTTCTTTCCCAGGCTGGTTACTCCCACTTGGTTTGTTCAGCCACGCTGACATACCCTCACTTTCCAACCGGAGACGGTGTGGGGGCTAAGAAAGACCTTGTGGGCCTACATGCCCTTCCTTCCCCTCCAGGTTTCTGTCACACCTCAAAGGTGGTTTTCTGGGAAAGCGTTTTCCTGGCAGGGCCTGTGGAGCAGCCTGGTCCAGTCCTCAGTATCTGGCTCCCAGCAAGACTTTCCGGTGGGGGGGCGGGGGGGGGCAGGGGGGACCCATGCTAGCCTCCCCTTCCTCCAGGGCCCTGACGAGAACTCTCACAGAGGGCTCCTCCATCAGAGAGCGGAGCCAGAGGAAGCTGGGACGGCAACAGAAAGGAAACAGCCATCTGACACACTTAAGTATACGCACGTGTACATCTGTAACTGGGAGCCTCCATATGTAGACACATGTATAGAGGCATGTATATCTTTCCTGGTGAGTTAATTACGACCTTCCCAAGACACTGGGAGTTGACTCACCAGCTGGCAGAGTTTGGACAGCCATGCCAGGGATGTCAGGCCTGACCATCTCTCCAGGACGGACTGACTGGTGAGCCGTGGAGGGCCACACAGATGGAGCATGAGGAGGTCCAGTCCAGAGGGGGAACACAGACTAAAAAATGCAATTTATTCCTCTAATCTGCTTGTGCTGATTGTGCCAGAAACAAATACCAGCAGGCCTGGAAAAAATGTTTCTTTCGTTTGCCTCGGCTCTGAGCCATCCACCCCAAACTGGAAGGAAAGAGAAGAGCAATAGACTCCGGAGCTGTTTTGTCTGGCTCACTGGACTCTCTTGCCCCCTTCACCTCTGGAAGAGAGAGATGGGGAGTTCCTAGAGCCCCCCACACTGAGGACCTGAAACAGCCCCTTCAGTTTCCCACAATCAAGTTTCAGAAGCGGAAACGAGCCCTGGCTCCCCAGGGCAGAAATTGAGAGCTCCACTCTAAAACACTTCCTCTGCCTGGTAACAATGTGCCGAGGAATTTCCACAAATCCCCTTAGCTGTCATGGCTTCCGCTCCTCAACTTGGGAAAAGGCAGCCTGGGACATTCCAGGCCCCACCCCCACCCTGTTCAATCTGCTTGGTTCCTGGATGGGCCTGCAGAACTACAACATACATTTACTTTCCCTATTCTTCCTCCTGGAGATGAGAAACATCCAAGCCTGACCAGGCTGTGGAAAGAGGCCCGACCAACCCAGGAGCATGCATCATCCAGAGGCTGTTCTCTCTTTTCAGAGAAGAAGGGCGGGATGGGGAGGGGCCAGGCAGTGGAGCACAGCATTAGGGCATAAACTTTGGAGCCAAACGCAAACAGCCCTGGCAGCCTCCCTGCCACCCCCACCCCCCGCCACTACTAGCTATGTCACTACTAGAGCTGACTTGAGCTCCTATCTAACAGGGTGGGCACAGGGTCCCACAAGTTAAGTTTATAAAGCAGCTGGCACAGGCAGCACATGGCCAGAACATGATAAATGTGAGTGGCTGCAGCCAACCCAAAAGGTCTGCTACCTTGAGACTCCCCTGTTCTGCAACAGTAGAGTCGCAATGCTCCCTGGTCCCTGTGAATGTCTCCCAATCCCAAGTGCATGGACCTCAGTCACCACGTGGGGTCCCCTCAGCTCTTCTGCTTCAGCTCACAAAGCCCCTTGTAAAAAATGCCCAACATCCATGCCAATGTCCATGCCAACAGTGCTTCAAACAGGTGCTCCTGGAGCTTCCCACCCATCTTAGGACACAGGTGGAGACCTGGGTTCTGAGCAGAGGCCAGGAGGTCCCTGCTAAGCTCTGGACTTCACTTAGCCACCAGGTCACCAGAGTATCTGTGCTTGTGCCCAGTGCTGCAGCCTCTGGTCTAACCTTAGCTCCTGATTTCCAACATGTGCCTGAAGGAATCATCTACTTTTGAGGAGCTTCTATTACTCCATTTGGAAAACTGTAAAGTGTTATGAACTGAACTGTGTTCCCCACAAATTCCTGTTAAATCCCTAACCTCTGGTGTGACTGTACTCGGCCATAGGGCCTATAAGGAGGTAATACAGGTTAAATGAGGGCATAAGGGTGGTGTCTTACTCCAACAGAATTAGCATCCTTGTAAGAAGAGGAATAGACACCAAGCTCATTCTCTTCCTGTGTGCACACAGAGAAGGGACCATATGAGGACACAGCAAAAAGGCTCAGGAAGAGAGGTCTCACCAGAAGCCAACCCTGATGGCACCTTGATCTGAGATCTAGGATCTCAGCCTCCAGAACTGTGAGAAAATACATTTCTGTTGTTTAAGACACCCATTCTGTGACATTCTGTTAAGGCAACATGAGCAGATGAGTACGGAGGAGGCAGACAGAATCAATGCTGTGGAGGCAGGGGTACATCAGAGATGCCTCACATGCTGCGCAGAGACTGGGGAGATGGGACTCCTGATCATGCATTCCTCACTTTGTTGGAGCCAGCATGAACTTTAGCTGTTTTTTTTTCCATTGCTGTTCAAGTTTTTTTTTTGTTTTTTTGTTGTGGTTTTGTTTTTGTTTTGTCTCAAGGAAGTTTCCTTGATGAATAGTTTTTTTTGAAACCCCAGGACTGAAGGGTTTCTAAGCTCAGGCTTGCCATCCTGATAGTATTCTATCACCTGTGCTGAAGGCTTATCAACTGACAGGACTCAAGGACCTGCCTAGTTTGAAGGGTCCAAGGCTTGGGAGCAGTTCTGGTTGCCAACATTAATGGTGCATTTCCCAGGAACCAGGCTGTCTTCCAGGCTTTATATCTATTGACCCATTCAATCCTCCCCCAAACCCTATGAGGAATGTTTATCATCATCATTTTACACATGAGATTATGCTTTACATCATCATTTTACATCATTTTTACAAATGAGCCATCATTATAGCTCACACAAATTAAGCCACTTACTAAGGGCCACATAGAGTGATCTGCTTGATTCCAAACCCCGTGACCATCCTCCACCATGCTAGAAGAAAGGAGAGGAACTTGCAAGGCAGTCATTCTGTCAGCAAATATCACCGCCAACTTCACTGCAGCACAGACCTGCTCTATATAGTGAAGGATCTGCCGCTACAACTCAGGACCTAAGTCAATGGGCTGTTTGCTAATTCTGCCCAGAATTCTATGTATTTCATAAACGGGCATTCAGGTCTGTCGCTCCAAATGATTTTGGCATTGGATGCTATAAATCTGGATTAGGTCCTCTAAAATACTAAGGTGACTTTATGTAAAACGGGAAAATGATCATTTTGAATTCAGCGTTACTTAGTATTTTCTTACTAGACATGCAGGACTAACAGTGTCTCATTACACATTCCAGATACTGAAGAAAGGGTGAATGGAGTACCACTGTCATTATTCGTAGATGAATGAATAAATGATTGCCTACATTATAATCCCAAAATAATATGCAGATATAATATCTGAACTAATAAGAGAGGTCTGTAGTATTGCTGACTATAAAAATCACACATAAAAAAAATCACACATTTCTATACATCAGCAATAATCAGTTAGAAATGTAAGTGTCTTAAAAGATACTCATTTCTAAAGGCCACCAAAAAAAATTTTAAGTATGTAGGAATAAATCAAGATATGTAAACCTTCTGTGGAAAACAACCATATTCCAAATGACATTTTTTTTTAATATTTATTTATTTTTGAGAGAGAGATAGAGATAGAGTGCAAGCAGGGGAGGGGCAGAGAGAGAGAGGGAGACACAGAATCCCAAGCAGGCTCCAGGCTCTCAGCCGTCAGCACAGAGCCTGACGCGGGGCTTGAACTCACAAACCATGACATCATGACATGAGCTGAAGTCAGACACTTAACTAAGCCACCCAGGCACCCCTCAAATGACATTTTATTTATTTATTTATTTATTTATTTATTTATTTATTTATTTTTAAATTTTTTAAATTTTTATTTATTTTTGAGACAGAGAGAGACAGAGCATGAGCAGGGGAGGGGCGGAGAGAGAGGGAGACACAGAATCCGAAGCAGGCTCTAGTCTCTGAGCTGTCAGCACAGAGCCTGATGCGGGGCTCGAACTCACAGACAGTGAGATCATGACCTGAGCTGAAGTCGGACGCTTAACCGACTGGGCCACCCAGGCACCCCTCCAATGACATTTTAAAAGGTCTAAATAAATGGAGACAAATACAATGTTCTCAGGTAACAAAATTCAAAATCATAATTACATCAATTCTTGCCAAACTCATTTATACTTTTAATGCAAAGCCTATAAAAAACCCAACCAGTATTTTTAAGGACTTGAAAAGTTGTTTAAAAAATGTATATAGTAGAACAACTGTCCAAGAAAGCCAAGACACTTTTGAAAAGGAGTAGGTTGGTGGGGACCTACCCAACCAGATACCATGATTTATTGTTAAAACTGGAGTAACAAAGAAAGTATTCACTGGAACAAGGACCGACCAATGAACCAACTGCATAGAACAGAGAACCTAGAACGATGTCCATGTGTATATGGAAGCTTGATTTATGACCAAGAGGTTGTATTAGATAGTGGATAAAGCCTGGACTAATAAATGGTGCTGAGAGAATTAGTTAATTACATAGAAGTAAGTGAAATTGCATCCCTGCCTCACACCATACACCAAAAAAATCCATCCTGGGACTTCAATATGAAAGAAAAAAACATAAAATCTGTATTTTTTAAAATTTTTAAAAAACATATTTATTTTGGGAGAGAGAAAGCATGCATGAGAAGGGGAGGAGGCAGAAGGAGAGAGAGAATGCTAAGAAGGTTCCATAGTGAGAACCCCAAAACCATAAAATCTTTAAAAGGCAACATAGAGAGAGGGGCGCCTGGGTGACTGACAGTTAAGTGTCTGACTCTTGATTTCAGCTTAGGTCATGATCTCACGTGGGACCAAGACCCACACTGGGCTTTGCGCTGACAGCGAGGAGCCTACTTGGGATTCTCTCTCTCCTAGCTCTATGCCCCTCCCGCACTCGTGCTCTCTCTTTCTTTCAGGAAAAATAAATAAATATAAAAACAAAGGCAACATAGAGATATATTTTTATATGCTCAAGGATTGAGAGGATTACCTAATCAAGAACAAAAACCCCAAACCATAAAGGAAACTGATAAATTCAACTGTTTTAAAAGGAGGAAAGATATTTGGAACAATTTAACAAAGGATTAATATAGAGAATACATAAATCATAAATACTCCTATAAATCAATTATAAACATAAGCAAAGGCCTTAAGGAGGTATTTCACAGAAGACGAAACACCAATGGCCGATCAACACATGAGAATATGCTGAACCTTGTTAGTCATCAGAGAAATTTACATTAAAACCTGGATGAGATATTCTCTCACACCACATCTTATCACTCCAAATCCTTCACATCTACCAGACTGCCTACAATCAGGAAGGTGCTCAGTCCAGGTCCTGGAGAAAATGTGGAGCATGAGGAATTGCCATCCACTGCTGATGGTAACATAAATTTGTACAACCGCTTTGAAAAAAAGTGTGGCCATACGTGACAAAAATTAATATGCACATTTTCTACCACCCAGCAATTCCACTTGTGTTATGTATCCCAGACAAACTCCTGCCCGAAGGTTCCAGGTGATGTGCACAGATGTTCATAACAGGGCTGTGAGGCAGATCCAGGGCCTGAAGGAGGAAGAGAGGCTACGGGGCCACAAAAGCTCAGGCTGCTGCAATCACCCCAAGGGTTGCGGCTGTAGGCTGGTGCCTCTAATATCACACCTGTACCTATGGTGGCTCCCCAAAAGACATGCACTTGTCTTGAAACCTGTGAATGTGATCTTATTTGGAAAAAGCGTCTTTGAAGATGTAATTTAGTTAAAGATCTGGAAATGAGATCATTCAGGATCATCTGGGTGGGCCCTAAATTCAGTGGTAAGCAACCTTGTAAGAGACACAGAGAAGAGAGACACAGGGAAAGAAGGGGAGGGTCATGTGAAGACAGAGGCAGGGCCTGGAACAAGGGAGCCATAAGCCAAAGCAACACCTGGAGCCACCAGAAGCTAGAAGAGGCAGGAAAGGATCCTCTCCTGACCCTGTGAAGGGAGCGTGGCCCTGATGACTTCTTGATTACAGATTTCTGGTCTCTAGAAGTGGGAGAGAATAAATTTCTATTGTTTGAAACCATCCCATTTGTGGTCATTTACTAAGACAGCTACAGGAAAATAAGAGTGTCTCTCCTGCCTGACTGTAGTCCAAGCTCTGTTGTTCGAAAGAGTAAAAAGAGGCAATAATCCTAATGTCCATTAACAGTAGAATATGTGGTGTTACCTCACAATGGAACATTATAGCCGAATGAACTGTAACCACATGGGTCAATTTGAGTGAATCACAAATGCTGAGTGAAGAAGCAAATCAACGAAAACTGTACATATGATTCCATTTACAAAAATTTCAAAAGGAAACAGTGGATTATGTAGGTTTTCATGCACCAATAGTAAAGCTATAAAGAAAGCAAGTGATTAACAAAAACAGTGATTATTTCGGGGGACAGGTGATTGGAAAGAGGCACTCAGGGTGTCTAACATTGTGGGGTTTAAGCTGGGTGCTGGCAACAGTGGTATTTCTACTATTCTTCTTTCCACTCTATATGTACCTTGTATAGATTTTATGATATCTTCGATATCATTTATAATAAAAACTAATTAACGAAGTTTAGTCTTATGGAAATTAACTGTGCCAGTGTGCTGAGTGTTTCTCCTCAGATGAAAGATTTCACATGATATGGGCTGGCTAGGTCAAAGCCATTCAATCAGTCACAGACACATGCACCATGTTCTGAGGAGGGCTACCACTGTGCTGGGCTTGGGGCTCCAATGTTTTTGTAGGGAAAGATGGTGAGAGCTGAGAGAAGAGAAAGAACGTGCACTGACTTGTTTGCAAAATTAATTTGCAAACTGAAATGTGTTTAAGGGCCAGGACTTACAACATTTCTGCTACCCAAAGCCAAAAAGCTTTGGATGATTGATAAAGGGATAAATCTACCAACTGGATAAATCCCACCCAGTAAAAGATGGAGGACTGAACACATGTATTTAACATTCCAAAGCCCACTCAAATAAGATGGGATTTTTTTTTTGAAATACATAAAGCTGAGGGACAACCGCAAAACAACACAAAACAACATCCCAGTATCAACAAGAAAAAGAAAGCTGGAGTACACGCATCTTGATGAGCGCTGAGTAATGTATAGAAGCGCTGAATCACTATATTTTACACCTGAAGCTAATATAACACTGCATGTTAACTACATTAGAAAAAAAAAAAAAAAAAAAAACAAAGAAAGAAAAAGAAAGCTGGAAAGCAGATGGATGAATGGTCACCAATTCAGCAGGACCCAGAAAGCTGACTCCTAAGCAGGCAGCTGGGCAAAGGGCTCAGAGGTAATGGCACCAAGTATCTCTGCAAGTAGGGGCAGAGGGGGAGTCTAAGAACTGGAGAGTAGGTTGAAAGGCTGTTGACAGTGCAACCAGACTCCATTTCCCGCTTTCTCCTTGTAGTCCAGGGTCTGCTCCTCCCTGAGGCTCCTCCTGCTCAAAGGACATTTGACGTTTATTCTCTGAAGAGGGGAGCACAGAGACAGCAGTTCAGCTGACAACAGAGGGATTAAATGAATGTTTGCATACTGTGTGCAGAGACACCCCCCCTCTCTGCCCCCCATCGGTTCCCCATAAGGCTGGAAGCCAGGCAAACTAAGTGTAGTAATTAGTTCCCTGAAGAGCTCAATACTTGTCAGCTCTCATTACTGTGTCATTACTATGTCTCCTTCCCTGGGTTCCATAGCTGAACGCCAGGACTGGAATCCAGAGACCCACCAGACCTTCCAAGCCCATGTTCTTCCACATTTTCCCATCGGTTCCCCCAACTCACGCAGACACTCCCCTCGACCTCACCCCTCCACCCTCCCCCACCCCCCTTTCTCAATTCCAACAATAAAACACACTGGTTTAATTAGCTGGCATCCCCTTAGACAGGTCACGGGCCTGGCTACCCCTCCCTGTCCTTGGTAAGCTCAACTCAAACTCCTTCAGACTCCTAAGCCCATGCTATTTGGGGCCACAGGGGATTCCTCCCTCACCTTCTTCCGGCCTTAGAAGTCACTTAGAAGGGAACGTTTGGGGGAAATTTGGGGGAGATATGAAGAGTCTCCAGAGGTCCTGAACCCTGGAGAGATGGCACCAGAGGGCACAGTCTGATCTTCAGCAGCCACTCCTGAAAGCTTGCTGCTAATACTCAGGGTGTAGGTGAATACATATCCACTCCCCCAAACAAGGGTGAGATCAGACAAAAGCTTCAAAATCATCAAAGGAGAAGAGAAAAGGCAGCAGCTTCTGTGTCTTCTAAACTTGAAATGAAACCCCCAGCCTTGGCTGCTCATGCCACCCCATTGCTTGCAGAGATCAGGGCTCAACCGTCTAAGAGCCTTTTGAGAGGTGTGGCAATGAAGCCGGTTCACACAAAACACGGTAGCTTCCAGACTACTGGGAGGAAAGGAATAAAGGGTTTGGATAGTTCTCAAGCCCGCCCAGGATGGGGGGCACCCAGGCCCAGCTAACCTGTCTCAAAGGGCTTCCCTGGGACTGTTGGCCCCTTCCCTGTGATTCACAGATCTGCCTGAGTGGTCTGCTCCAGAAGTCAGCAAGGGCCCTGACTTAATGCCTCACAACAGAGACCCCATAATGAGTGAGGAAAAAGAGCAGAAACACTCGTTAGAAAGCCAAGAGGAATGAAAAGATCCTCCACACCCACCCCCTCCCTGCTCCAACCCCAACTGTCATCAGCTCAAGCCACAAAGCCTTCATCCCTGGGGAGCCCCCAGTGCCATTCTTCCCTGAGGGTCCCACACAGCCAGGACAAGAAAGCATTCCTTTCGGTGGGCCAGGAGGAAGTGGGCCCAGCCCTGCCAGGCAGGAGGGGAAAAGGATTCCATTCCCATTGTTCTCACCCAGACTGCCCAACAATGGAAGAAGGAGCAGGAGGAAGGAGGCGCCTTGAGAGTCTGTCTGACCTGCTGGAGCAGCACTAACTGGGGCCTTGGAACCGCCCAACCGGTAATTCTCCTGTTTTCTCTCTCTCTCTCCCTTCCCTAGATTTCCCACACCCCTCTCCTTCCCATCCCTCCCTCCCAAGTGCTTTCAGTCTGCAGGCTGGGGGCAGAGGGGCCAGGGCCCAGCCCCAAGCCCGCCACCTGTGACCCTGATTGCCCTGTGGGCTCTCCACGGCATTTCTTCTCCCAAAACCACAGCCACAACCAAGAGTCAAAATCTGAATTTGTCCCCCATCCTGAGACCCTGCACCATAATTCCCAGGGCCTCAGCCACACAGGGTACACTGCTCATCAAAATCAGTTTCTCCCATTATAGTCCTCACCCCCACACAGGCCAGGAGGGCGATAGCTACAGTTAGGTGACAATGACCGATACTAATGTGTGCCAGGTACTGGGGATGCACCGATGAACAGAGATTCCTGTTTCCTTTCTTTCTGCTCTCACTTGTGTGCCAAATCTGTGTAGCAAGAAAATGCCCCTCTCAGCAAGGTAGACAGGAGCGTGGCAGTATGGGACAATAGTTAGGAAGAGGGTTTTTGCCACTAACTAGACCCAGGTTCAAGGCCTGTTTCTATCTATTTGCAAACTGTATAACCTTAGGAGAATTTTTCTTAGCCTTCTGAGCTTCCTCATCTGTAAAATGGGGTTTTATTACTGAGATAGCCAATACTGCAACAGTTAATTACCACGGGGGGTTGTTATGAGGATCCGCTAAAAAGATGCAGGTCAAGGGCTTGGCCCAGGGCCAGGCATGTAATAAAGAAATGCTCCATAAATATCAGGTGCCATCATGGGGCCGTTTCTTCTAAGGGGAAGCTGTCTGTAGGAGGGAATCTCTGTCCTGGTTTACAACGTACTTACAAAAGTTCCACTTGCCCTGACTGCTCCCTTTTCTGCAACATCTGATTGTGAGCCAGCCTCCAAGACAGGAATTCCTTGAGCTGTTTATTTTCCATGTGTCCATATGCTCATCACAAATGCAGAGGAACCTCTGGGTGAGGCTTGTACTTAGGAGTTATAATCACAACCTTGCAGCCAACACATGGAGCCAGGGGATGGGACCCAAGTGCAGACAGATTCTCCATATGGTTCAGATTTCTGAGGTCCTTGAGAAGCCCAACCCAGGAAGGTTTTTCATTAAGTCACTGCACTATCTGAGAGGACCCTTTCCGAGCTACCAAACCCACAGGGCTCATCAGCTATCTCCTTGGTGTTAGGACAAAAATACAGATCCCACCCTGAGGAGCTTCCCAACAGGGAGAACACAAAGATGTTTGAAATCATTCACTGAATACAGTACACGAGGACCAGGGTGGGGACTGTTTACCATACCGCTGCAAATAAATCTTGCCCGCAAATGATGTCCACCCCGGCATGTTTGCAGTCAGAGTGAGAAAACCATTCTCAGAGCAGATACAGAACGAGGCCCTGAGTTTATACACCCAGCTTCCCCAAAGGTGTTAAATCCTCATCTCATTTGGGGGTCATTTATACAGATCTTAGAAGACTCAAGGAAACACTTGATGAGAACATGATCTAATCCTATTGTCTCACACAAATGTGCTTTCTGAGTTCTTCTCACCACAAACTTGATTTAATGAAGCCTAGTGCTGCACACAGCTTCCTGCTAAGTGTTACCACATTTGTCTGCCTGTTGTCAGTGTACCTCCGACATTTAAGGAGGCTGTGTTGATCTTACTCCTAGACACACAGAGTAGAGACAAGGGGGCACAGCCAACATGTCTCTTGGTTTGCTGGTCTGAGGATCTGAGGCAGGCCAAGATATCTCTGGGTACAAGTCAGATTTCTCCACGCGTGTGTGCGGTGGGGTGGAGGTGGGGCAGCGGTGCTTGCTTGTCCTTCTGTGTCCACTAGTCCACTGGAACGGGGGACCCAGTATCACCTTGGAAATCCCTAAGGGGACTGGTCCGAGGTGAACACATGACGCACTCCAGAAGGGATAGGACTACGTCTGTTTTACTGATTATGATACCCCTCAGAGTCTGGCAAAATGGTTGGTACATGGTAGCCCCTGCATCAGCTGCAGTCAGAATTCTGGGAGGAAACAGGTAATATACTCAAATTGGATCAATGAACACTTTAATAAAGGCCCTATTTACAAATGTGAAAGAAAGCAACAGAGATAGTGCAGTGTCCCAGGGCGAGCCATAGTGGGGGAGCCTTCACATCCCTAGGCCTGAAGGGGCCAGAGGAGGGAATGGTGCCCACCCAAAGCAACCCAGCTCACTCTCTCACCTCTCTCCAGTCCCTTGCTGGTGCTCCCCACTGGCCGAACCAAAGCAAAAGCCAGAGGAAGTAACCCTTAGGTGCAGTGGTCCACCCTGGTCAGCCCTTAAAGTCACAGAGAAGCGCAAAGAAGGGAGAGGTTGGATCTGGAGGGGCAAACAGAAGACATCCAGCCCTGATGACAATTCTCTGGTTGACTGAGAAGCCAGACTCTGACCAAGGATGAAGCTAACAGGGCAGCTAATAATGTTATTGCTATTTGTGGGCAAAGTTAACTCACTGAGCCCTTACGTACTAAGCACCGTATCAAGGGCATGACATAAATGATCCTACTTAATCTTCACAAAACCCCTATGAGGTAAGCACTATTGTTATCCCCATTTTACAGAGAAGAAAACTGAGTCTCGAAAGGTTTTTGTAATTGTCTCAAGGCCCATACTTAAAAATGAAGGAACAGGGCTTCAAGTCTAATCCTACTCCTTTATTTTTATTTCCCAACTTTTCACTATGAAAATTTTAAGTGTAAGAAACATTCAAAGAATAAAATGAGCATCCTTATATCAACCACCTGGATTCGACAACTGTAAGTATTTTGTCATATTTACTTAATATGTATATATAAATGTAAGATTTTTATTTAGAAAAAAATGAGAATATATTCCTTCACGCACCTTCCAAAATAATGGCATTCTCCTCATAATCGGTCTATCACACCTAAGAACATGAACACCAATTTCCTAATATCAAGCAAAATAGTTTAGGGTCAAATTTCTCTAGTACTCCCTAAAATGTCTTTTTACTTTGTTCTTTATTTGAACCAGGAGACAAAGTGTGTACACTGCATGTGGTTATGACATATTTTTAGTCTCTCTTAATCTACAACTGTCCCCACCCCACTCCCCAGCAAATTTCTTTTATTTAAAGGACAGTGGCTTTTTTTTTTTTAAGTTTATTTATTTTGAGAGAGACAGAGAGAGCAAGAGTGGGGGAGGGGCAAAGAGAGAGGGAAAGAGAGAATCCCAAGTAGGCTCCACAGAGCCCGATGTGAGACTCGAACTCAGCAAATGTGAGATCATGATCTAAGCCGAAACCCAGAGTGGGCAACTTAACTGACTGAGTCACCCAGGCGCTGTGAGGACAGTGGTTTTTTGAAAAGCCCAGGCCTGCTATCTTATTGAACACTCCATATTCTGGATTTGTCTGTTTCTTCATGGTGTCATTTAAATTGTTCCTGTTTTCCTCTTATTTCTGTAAATTGGAAGTAAAGGCTTCATTCTATTCAGGTTAAACACATTTAGTAAGAATCTTTATGAGTGATGCTGGTCCTTCCTACCGCATCTCCTCAGGCTGCCTCTGATGACAAGAGACCCTCAGTGCCTGGCGACCAGGAGCTTGTTCCGCACCCAGGGGAGAGACAAGCTTGCCTGCCCTTAGAAAAATCCAGACTACACCTGGGTGGCTCAGTCGGTTAAGTGTCCAACTTCGGCTCAGCTCATGATCTCACAGTTCTTGAGTTCGAGCCCTGCACTGGGCTCTGTGCTGACAGCTCAGAGCCTGGAACCTACTTGGGATTATGTGTTTCCCTCTGTCTCTGCCACTCCCCCGCTCATGCTCTGTCTCTCTCTCAAAAATAAACATTAAGAGAGAGAGAGAGACAGAAAAGTTCAGACTGGGGAATTCCTTACTGATAGGTGTCTGGATGGGAGAATGGAAATCTGTGGAAAAGAAAGAGGACAAGAAGGGAGAAGGACAGATGGCCCTGCCTTTGATCTCCACACAGTGGTAACATATGTCATTTTCCAACTACTCCAAGGAAAAGGACAATACCCCACTGTGAACCAAGAACATGTAAAATTGTGCCTCATTCCGAGGGAACTGTCCCCTGCCCAGCAAGCCCTTATTTACAATCAAGGATGTCTGCCTTGTTTATGTGGCTACCTTTGCCCATCCAGTGATTTTTTTTTTTTTTTTGTCAAGGACTGTCCTGTTCGAAGAAATAAAAATCCACTCTAAGTAACTTAAGTAAAAAAGAATATGTCATAAGGAACTCGGTATCTTAACAAAAAGGTATCATAAGCAGAGAGACTCATGGGGGTCCCAAGTTAAGAACTGTCCAGCTCCTCTCAAACTATACCAAGTGAACACGGTAGATGTTTTGGGGTGACTGGCACACCCCCTACACCCCTGGGTTCTAAAAGCCTGGTTTTCAGTATACCATCCTTTGGCCAATGGATTAGGATTGGTGACCTGATCCACTTTGGTCCAATTCTGCCTCCCACGAATTTGAAACTGGGACTAAGAGATGTGGGTCAGTCTCTTCTAGTTCCTAGAATTGAGGTCGCATCCCTTCAGTAAAGTTGAGAAAGCCAGACAGCAAACAGTGAAGTCGACACAGAGAAAAGCCAGAGGTGTGTCATGGGGTCCTGGAGAAAGCAGGCACTGCACACAGGCTTCTCCATGAGGGACCCCACTTCCTTACACTACATCACCTTTTTGGCTTAAGCCAACTTGTAATCAGTCTGTGTGATGTGCCACTAAATTGACTTGACCAAACAGCAGCATACCAGGGCAGGGCAGAGGAGCAGCCTGCCCTGTGGGGAGGACTATTTTGTCACCGACATTGTTTAGAACTGCTGGTGTATGGCAAGCAGTCCTTTGACTCAGTTTCATTCTTGACCTTTCATTCTCTGCAGACAATGCACCCCCCCCCCCCTTATTGCCTGCAGGGAGAGGGCTCTTAACCACCCTGCTCTTAAGACACCACTGTGACAAAGTCAGAGAAGACAAAAACAGAAGGGTTTTGGAAATACTATTAAAGCTTTTGTTTCTCTCCGACTTCTAGGCCTTAATTCGAATGTGTGTCTGGAGGGAACCTCCAAAAAGAATTCCCAAGAGGCTTGAAGTTTTCCCTCTTGCCACCCCGAAGAGGGTCAGGGGACAGCCTCTGCCATGGGAAGCTCAGCCTTGGACATCAGCGGGGCCACAGTGCAAGTCCTCTACCTGTCCACAGCTCCAGCTAAGCACCTCTCCAGGCCACATTAAACACCCGATCATGGATTTTCCTCATGCAAGGAAGATGGCTGGTGTCCTCCTCCTCCTTCTTCAGGCATTCACTCTTCTGTTTAGTCAACAAGATTCAGCTCTTCGAAGGAAGTGAGGGTCAAAGATGGCAGCCCAGAGAGCTTCCTGGTGAAGAACTTATACACAAGACCTTAAGACACAAACCAAGCGTCGCCACCCTTTCCAGAAACATTTCAAGAATGCCGGCCTACTCCCAGGCCTGTGTGAGCTTCCCGCTGCTAGGCCGAGATAAAAGCTATTTCCGGGAGGGGTGCCTGGGTGGCGCAGTTGGATGAGCATCTAACTCTTGATTTCGGTTCAGGTCATGATCTCACAGTTTGTAGTTCGAGCCCCTATGTCAGGCTCTGTGCTGACAGTGTGGAGCCTGCCTGGAATTTTCTCTCTCCAACTCCCACCCCCCACCCCCACGTATCCCCCCATGTGCTCTCTCTCTCTCTCAAAAGCAAATAAACAGTGGGAAAAAAAAAAGCGCTATTTACTGGTAGCAATGTTGCCTAATGGTTAATAATGCGTCTCTGGGGAAGAAGAAAAAAAGGAATGAGTCTCTGGTCTGTTCTGGTCTGGCTGCTTGGGTTTGAATATCTGCTTCATCTTTCAACCGTCAATCACTTCAGGCAGGTTATGAGATCTCAGCCTTTATTTATTTATTTATTTACTTACTTACTTATATTTTGAGACAGAGAGAGCGCACATCCAAGTGAGCGAGGGACAGAGAGGGAGAAAGAGAGGGAAAGGAAGTGTGGAGCCTGAATCAGGGCTCAAACTCACAAACTGTGAGATCATGACCTGAGCTGAAGTCAAATGCTTAACCGACTATACCACCCAGGCACCCCATAGCCTCAATTTTTTAAAATAACTTTATTAAAGTATAATTTACATATCATAATATTTGCCCACTTTAAGTGTACAATTTAATAATCTTTAGTAAATTTACCAAATTGTGCAACCATCACCAGAATCTAATTTTAGGACATTTCTATGACTTCATTATATCTCTTGTGCCCATTTACAGTTAATCCTTATTCCTACCCTTAGCCTCAGGCAACCACTAATCTACTTTTTGTCTTCACAGATCCACCTTTTCTGGATACTTCATACAAATGGAATCATGCAATACACGGCCTTTTGTGTCTGGCTTCTTTCACTCAGCATATATATCAGCACTTCATTCCTTTTTATTTGCCAAATAATACTCCACTGTATACAATATGTATATTCTCATCCATTCATCATCTGATAGACATTTGAACTATTTCTAGTTTGGGGCTACTACCCATAGTGCTGCTATAAACATGTGTCTCTAAGTTTCTGTGTGGACACGATTTCAATTCTCCTGGGTATGTACCTCATACCATGGGTGTATACTAAATTGTTGTGTAACTCAAAGAAACTACCGCATCGTTTCCCAAAATGGACTCTGCCTCAACTTTACCATCTGCAGAGTCAATACACTGAGTCCCACTGCATCTGGGTATAGTGAAGTCTGAATGAGTCAATGCATGTAAAGCACTTAGCACAGTGCCTGGCTCAGGGTAAGTGCTCAAGAAATGCTACTTATTACAGCTAGTATAGTTAGCTCCTGATTACCTGACTAAACCCTCCTTGCAGGCAAGGAATATGTCTGATCTGAGTCTTTATCCCCAGACCCAGCAGAGTCTCAGAAACTCAAATACAGGGCCGGGTGCAGCGCTATTCCAGAGGCAGGCAATGCCGTTCGGATCAAGAGAGAGAGAGAAAGAGAGAGAGGGAGGGAGAGAGAGAGGGATTTTAGTTGAGTGTCCTCACCTCAAAGTAAAGTATCCAAAATACCTCACCTTGGACTGAATCCTAGGGCCCTTAATTTTCTTTTGGCACAGAGGAAGAATGATCAGGAACACTTTCTGCCTATTTTCTCTGCTTCCTACAAAAGCTAGGACAATGAATTCCAAGGGCATCCGAAATGACAGTTCTGTCCAGCATCAAATAACTCCCCCGCTACCCTTAGCCCCAGACTACCAACATGAGGAGCAAGTGCTGGGATACCCCTCCGTGGGGCTGGGCAACAGGCCTTAGAACTTAATGCCTGCGCCCCCTCCTCCCAGAATAACGCTTCAGCTCCTTCCCACCCAACCTCCATGCTCCAGGTCCTAGCCTCTGTCATCTGGTAAACTCTCCCTCAGCCCCTCAGTCCCCAGGATTCCCATTCTATGCAAGCCTGTGCATGTGACAGAAAGCTTGGGGGGTGGGGGTGTGGTGGTGATGGTGGCAGTGGCAGGGCAGCCAGGAGAATCAGAGTTCGCTGAGGTACGTGCTCTCTGCTGGCCTTGCCCTTGCTTTCTTCCTGTTCCACTCACAAGAGCAGAGGTAGGGCAGGAGACAGAGGAGATGCCTGAGCCTCCAGACTGATCTGCAGGGGGCGGTGGTCCCAGTGCAGTGGAGCAGCTCTCCACCAGGCAGAGGCACCCAGAGCATTCCGACTACCAGCAGTCATACCTGCTGCTCACCTCTACCTTTCACATCTGCTCAAAGCCTGCCCCCCCTCAGCCCCGCCGGCCGGAAACCTGCGCTGGCTGGGGAGACACACTTCCCATCCCGGAGGGCAATTTCAAAATCAACGCATGGCCAACCCAACAGCAAGCCAAAGGCATGTTTAAGGAAATCAGTGGAATGTATGCAATTAATTAAAGGGCAAGTCTTAAGGCAGACTAAATACTGGAAGTCAGGAACCGGAGTCCAAGTCCCTTCATGATCGGAAAGGGGAAGTTCCCGATTTGATTGCAGAAAGCAATTTACTTCAATTAGCAGTGACATAAACAGGGTGATTGCTTAATAGGAGTACCGAATCTCTAAAATATAAACAGCCTGAATTGCATCCCTTACCATTATATTAGCAGAATGGGATTGCTTTTCCCAAGACAGGTTTGATTAACCCTTTCGGAGCTACCCGCTCCCAAGCACAGAACTTCATATCTCTTCTAAGGCCTTTACACAGTGGCCCTAACATTTGTGGCACATTGATTCATATTAATGAATTTGCTTGTTGCTTTCATGTCTTTTAACCCCTCCAGTAGCTCTAGCTCTGGGAGATATGCTTCATTATGTCCATTTTAAAAGGTGGGGAAAATGAAGCTCAGAAATTTCAAGGGGGTGATTTTTTCAAACACAAATCCAATCATGTCATTCCCCTGCTTAAGTTAAACCCTCCAAAGGCTTTCAAACTCTATCATGGCCTCAAGAGCCCTTAGAAATCTGTCTGCTAACTGCTTCCCCCATCTCCACTCAAACCACTCTTCCACTTGCTCACCACATCTTACAATTCTGTGGCCACTGCCTGCTCCTCAAGACTGTTTCCACCTCAGGGCCTTTGCACTTGCTGTTCTCTCTGCCCAGAACGTTCTTCCTCCATTTCTGTGCAGAACTGACTTCTCACCTCCAGGTCTCAGGTCGAACATCACTTCCTCAGAGAGTCCTGCTCTATCTGACCATCTTTCCCGCTCCCTTTGGCTTTTGACCTGACACCCAGAATTATTTTGTTTGTCGACTACTGCTGTATCTCTGTTCATCTACCACTATCCCCAAGCTCCATGAGAGCAGAGATCTTGTCTCCTGACTTGTTCACTACACAGTAGGTAGACAGAAAATATTTGTTTAATAAAAGAAGAATTATCCCTGCTTTTGTATAGATGAGGAAAGTGAGGTTCAGAAAAGTTAAGCCACTTCATAAGGTCAAACAGGTGGTAAATTGCAGAGGTGGGGTTCAGACACCTTCTTCCCACACAGCTATACTAGGCAGCTCTTTTGACTTTTTGAGAAGCCTCCCTTCCCCTCATCTATATGATCCACCTCCCCCAACCTTCTCACCATACCTACTCCAACCCCAAGGAGCAGGTGCCCATGCAACCAGCTGGGAGAGCAGTAAAAAGCACAGCCCCAGAGTAGAACCTCCTCTACCCCTGAAACTCCCTCCATCACTGGTATGTCAGTGCTGTTGCCCCTCAGGTGGGCAATGTCTTTGTTCCAAGAATGCCAACTCTCAAGGTTAAAGACCTCAAGACCTTCTTCCTTTGCCTGCTCCCTGCCCCCCCCCCCACCTTGGAAGAACTGAGGTAATTAACTGGGTACATTTAGGAAATGCACCCCAGCCCAGAGAATGGGGAGACCACAGAAAAGCTGTTTGGAGGAGCTTAAGCTTCCCAGTGACTCCCTCCCACAGTCAAATCCCACGCTTGGCCCAAGCTCCCCACACCACCGGTGGGTGGGGGCCACCTGGGCCTCATCCTCGGCGGGCTGTAACCTGGAAAGGGAAGGCTGTGGAAGCAGAGAAGTGGTCAGGAGGAGACCTGAGACAGGGCGAAGGCTGTGGAAAAAAATGGACACGAGAGCCCCAGCTTCAGGCTGGGGATAGTGAGAGTCAGAGCATGTGGCCGGGCAGCTGGGGTGGGGGATGCCTGCAAAGCAGAGATCTTTCCCCTACCACCACCCCTAGACACTGGCTGACTTTGGCTCTCAGGGTCTCCATCTGGTCCCTCCGCATTGTCACCCTCCGGAGAAGGTCAAGTACAGCTGTCATCACAGTCCCATTCTCCCTGTGTGACCCTGAGCAGGGCTTTAGCCCCTCTGAAGCCACTTCCTGCTTGATAAGGAGATCACAATATTCACCCTGCCTACTGGCAGGGTTTCAAGAGCCTTAAGTAAGGTCATGAATAGGAAAATGCCCTGGAAAATGTAAAATGTAAAGTACACTAAGGGGATATACTCCCGTGGCAGTCTAAGTAGGAAAGGGACTTGAACATTTACTAAACATCTCCTGCCAAAGTTGTGGTTCCCTATGCCCCATATTTAGAGGAAACTGAGGCTCACTGAGCCCCTTGCCTCCCACTACTAAGTACTAACGGCTAGATGTCAATCATTGTCGCTGCTGCATTTAGGCAGCTGGGATGTGACACTGTAGCTCAGACCTGATCCAATCAGACAGAATCCTGGGACAGGGGAGATGCCTAGGCGCAGGCCCCGGCCGGATGTGGGGCCGGAGCGGGCATGAGGCACAGGGTACAAGATGAAGATGAGGAGGTAGAGGAGGCAGGGTCACAGGGCCTCCCAGGCCCAGGAGAAGGGCTTTGACTATTTGGTTCCAAATTACAGTACGAAAATATTGAAAAGTCAATGTCTTTCAAAGCACCCGTGGCAGAGAGAGGATGTGGCCCAGGGGGTAGTAGGGGCTGAGATGGGCTGGGAAGAGCAGGGGGCTAGAGGGAAGATGATGGATTTGAATGTAAAACCTACTTAAAGGTAGAACCCACAGGGCCTGTGGGGTGTGGGCCACAATGACCAAGAGAGAGCACTACAGGTTGAAAAGGCTTTGCAAAAAAGGACAACAAAAATTCACAGACTCCTGCCTTGCTGCAGACACTCAACATTTAAGGAGATCCCAAAGCTAGTGGATAAACAAGGGAAAACTCTTGCAAACAAGTTTCATGCATGCCCTCAGGGATGGGAATGTATGGTGCCCCAGACCTGACTGGCTAGAACCATCTGCTTCTTTCTTTAATTAAGCTCCTCTCTTTGCCCCTTTACTGTTAATTATTTCCAGCCTCCTGGGAAGGAAGGAACAGAACCTTTACTCTTGAGATTCCTGCCAGCCACTGTCTTCAGAAATGTCTTTGAATGGTTTTCCTTAGGCTCTGGCACCAGCTGTGGGCCTCAGAGCCTCAAATTCCCCACTGACCATCAGAAAGGGTAACCGAGTCCAGTTTGAGGTCATACAATGTTTCCGAAGGAGCTCAAATGCTACCTCCTCCAGGAGGCCCGCCCTGACTATTCTAAAATAGAATTCTACCTCTGTTATTATTCATCTCTTTACCCAGAGCATTCATAGCAATTGTCCTAATTTATAATTAACAATGACTCGTTTGATTTACTCTGCCATCCTTAGCCCACCAGACTGGGTTTTCCCGAGGGCAGAAAACACATCTATCTATTCAGGCTGTGTGCGTTGCCCCAAGCACACTGTAGTCACCCAGTAGGTGGTTTTGTAAGTATTTGTCCACTAAATTCAAGACACTGTGACTAGGGCTTTGAACGCTCCCAGTAAGACTCCTTCCTCTCTGCGGTCTCTCTCAAACCCCAGCCCTTTGACTGCCACTGACAACATCTGTCTCCAGCACAGAGATTCCTCCTTTCTCTTCACCTGCCCCAGTGTTTTGTTCCCAAGGGGACTTAGCCCAGTGGCTGCCATGTGTATCATGTCCCTAAGGTCAAAGAAGTTATTGATAACAGAAAGAAGCGAGGCTTCACTTGACAAAATGATGGCACCCAAAGCATCACTGCAGCTGTAAGTTGTTCAGTCTAGGGTTCGGTCATATGCCAGGTACAGTACTCGGAGCTGGAACACAGTGGACAAGACCAACATGGTCCTTGAGCCCTCTTGAAGCTCACAAGCTAGCAGCCTCCTCAAAGTCTTTGCCAAGAACCATTTGCCTTTTGAGGGCAGGGCTCCAAGGCCAAGGAATCTGGCTATTCCCCTTCTCTAGCCCTGCATGTGGCAGCTTTCAAGTTTCCCAAGGAAGGAATCAATGCAGTAAATCCCACCTCCCCCAACTCCAGGCCCAGAAACACCAGGAATGAAAGGTTCATATCCTATCCTAGTGGCTCATTAACTATATGACTTGGAACACATGACCTCTCTGAGCCTCATTTCTTCCCCCACAAAATGAGATCAAGTGTCCTACACCACAGGACTGTTATGAGGATTATATTAGATGATGATGATGATGATGATGATAATTGCTAAACTTTTCTGAGCTCTTCACTAGTGCCAAACATTGTGCTAAGAACTTGTCCAAATTATCACATTTAATCTTCCCAACAACCTCAAAAGGGCTATTGGGAAGGGCTATTATACCACCATTTTTAGAGATGAAGGCAGATAGGTTACACCAGTGCCCAATGTCACCTAGCCAGTAATTGGGGAAGCTGGGATAAGACCCAGACATTCTCACTACCCTCCAACCCACCGCCTTCCATGCCCCCGTGTGACTTGCTGTCTTAACTTCTGTCCGGTAAGCAGTAAGTGCTCCAAAACTGACACCTTTTATCCAGTAGCCGGAGTCTCCCAATACAAGGCTGCCCCAGCTCTGACAGTTCTTCAGGACTCGCCTGTGATTTCCCAGCAGTCAGAGCCTCCCAATCCTGCTCCTGTTCCAAGTTCCCGGTCTGCCTCCTTATAAAATCTCAGATTGGAACAACCATGGCGGGAAGACTGGCCTTCCCCCTCATCTCCCCGGCAGCCCAATCGCTGTGGGCCACCCAGATCTGAGCCTCCTTGAAGCAGCTAAGTGGCCGAGTTGCCTCGAGAAACTAATCTGTGCTCTCGCTGTCCCCTCTGCCCTGCCAGCAGATATGAGCCTAAAGCAAAACCTCAGGGGCCTCGGAGGAGCTCCAGGTATCACTGGAACAAGCACCACTGGCTCCCAAAGAAAATGATAGTATGAGATCATTCATTCTAATATTTAGCTCCCAGAAAAAAACCGCTGCAAGCCCCATCCAAACCACAGACAGCTTTGGCAGCCCCAGTATCCTCTTACAGTTACATAAGCTTTGCAGAGAAATAAATACCAACTCATCTCGAAGGAATTTTAAGGGCTAATAAACCTTAACCAGTCCTTGCAGAAACGGCTGCCTTCCGAGGGAGAAGAATGAGGTTTTAGAGAGGAAGGACTGAGAAGGAGGCCTCATGGGCCTGGCTGCAGGGACGTTCCTCAGAGAGGCTCAATCCCATGGCTTCACTTACAGGACAGACATCTCCAAGGCCAGTCATGCCCTTGCCACCCCCACCCTGTACACCATTCAGAATCTACTATCCAGTTAACTCTTACAGGTGGTGAGTTCCCCATCACTGGGGGTCTTCCAACATATTCAAACATAAACTGCATGGCTCTAAGTGACCTTCTAGTCCCAGGATTTTATTGTTATATCATGGTTTTCGGCTGTAGGAACGTACTAGGGGCATCAACAAAAGGCAGGATAGTATGGGAGCAAGAATTTATACCCAGAGACTGAAGACCTGTAATCTGGCGTTAGCTGGGTGACCTTGGGCAAGTTGCTTCACCTTTTCTTGTAAAATAGAAATAACAATTACTCTCTCCTGCCCGCCCCACCTGATTGCTAGAAGAGGCAGATAATGTGCAGGTGTATGAAAATGCCTCACATGTCCCAAAATGCTTTGCAAGCAGTGAGCTGCTGCAGACACACCAGTGTAGGAAAAGCACTAATGACCCAGACTGCCCATCATTCCTTGCATGTCTGAGACAGGTCCTTCCAGTGTCCTGCGTTTTCTGGGGGAAGCAACTCAAGTGTGTCAAGTTAGTAAGACTGTAATTTGGAGCCAGATTCCCTGGGTTTGAATCCTGGATCTGCCATTCACTAGCAATGTATCCTCAGGCAGCTCATTTGATCTCTCTGTGTCTCATTTGCCTTACCTTATTTGGGCATAATAATAGTACCTATCTTGGAGAGGTGCTAGGAGAATTCAGTGAAATGTCAAAAGTTTAGACAGTATCTGGCCAAAAGAAAGTGCTGGATAGGGATTTTCTGTGGTTAGTGTTAATATCTTAACTCGCTAATTCACTAGTAGTCATTGAGCAGGAAGACCAATCTTCAGGAAGAGAACATAAGACGAGCACATTCTGAAAGGAATGACAAAGATGATGACTACTATTTACTGAGCATTTACTATGTACCAAGCACTGTGCCAAGCATGTTATATACATTATCCTATCTAATCTCTAAAACAATCCTTTGAGGGCTGGTGCTATTGTTCCTCTTACATAAAAGAGACTAACCCTCAGCAAGGTCATGTGACTTGTACAAGATCACAAATTGGGTGGCTTCAGGGTTAGAACCTAGGCAGTCTGGTGCTTAGGCCAGTTCTCTGGAGCTTATGTGAGGCTTGGCATATTGCCTAGGCCTCTGGGAGGTGCACCAGTGCAGGACCCTGATGACCCAGGGACCCTGCAGTGAGGGGCTATAAGGAAATGGGCAGATAATGTGTCACAAACACAATGGGTAATCTGTAGGCCACACCCCAGTCCCTGGCCATTCTCAGGATCCTAGTGTCTCTGGTTTCCAAGGAAGGGAGTAAGAGAAGGGCCTGCCTTCAGGGCCAGCAAGATAGGGAGGTGTTAGGAAACAAATGTCAAGTCTGAGGGAAGTGTCAAGTACAAGAAGAGACTGACCCCCACCCCAGGCTGTGCTCAGAAGCTGGGAGACACATCCCCAGAGAGGTGAGTCTGGGTAGCAGACAAACATCCAGGAGCCATGGCTGCCTGTCAGACCAAGTCCAGGGAGAGGTAATGAGTAACGGGGCTCACTGAGATTCAGCCTGTGTAACCAAGGCAACTGTGGGGTTACATTATCCAGAGACGACAGAGCTGGAACAGGACCCCCCAGTCCCAGAGCTGGCAGGCCACATTTCCAGAGGGCCAGGACCAAGGCACTTGGACTCCACTGTTCTCCCCCCACCAGCAACGTGAGGCCCTGCCAGGTCCTTCAGCAAAGATCTGATTGCCCCTGAATATTAAAAGCAACAATTTTTGTCTCTGCTTAAAAGTTCTTACTGGTTGACAGCACCCAGGGAGAAAAAGAAACTGCTCGACCCGTATTCCCCAGACTACTGCACCTTCCAAAATACACATAGGCTGAGAATGCCCTGGAATAATGCAGGGTGACCCCTCTGTGCCAGGCATGTGCTAAGTGCCACCAGGCTTCTGGATATCTGGGTGCTGAAGGGAAAAGCCTAGAGAGGGTGGAGGCCTTGGAAGCCCACTGAGAACCCCAAATAGATGGTTGTGTGAAATCCTGCCTGTCTCCTCCTCATTCTCTAGCAGGCATAGTTGGTAGCTTGGTAGTTTGGGTTTCCCTCCTTGGCCTGGGGAAATGCTCTACGTAGCCAATCAGGAGGCTTTCAGACTGGCTGTGTTGGACCCTGTCAGTCTACGCAGTTCCCAGCAAGGCACCTGTCCCGCAGAGCCTGGCCCACATGGCAGGCAGGCATCTGGCAGCTGGTTTTATGAACATCCAAAATCCAAGAAGAACCACAAAACCATGCTGGGCTACAGACAATCAATCATGAAGGAAGCTGACGCTGGGGATGCCCTTGCATTCTCCTCCCAGACTGGGCTCACTTTGAATTTTAGAATATAAAATGATAAATACCTTCAGGTTCCTTTTTTAGCTGTGGGATTTGGATGGTGTTGAGATGGACAACGGGCTGGAACAATGAAAAGTTAGGGCTTCTCCTCACCCCTCTTGCTTCATCATGTTCACAATGATATCACAGATCTTAAAGTCCCAGCTTACATGTAACTTCTTCTGAGTGCATCTCCCTCACCATGTTGGCAGACCTTCTTTCCTCACTGTTCTTTGTAACTGTAAGGTTTTCTTTTCCTTTAGAGAACTTCATCACGATGTTAACTATGTATTTTTTGATTGTCTGTGGTCTGTCTCCTCCACTAGGCGATGAGCTCCATGACAACATATGTATTCTAAGCACCTAGTCTAATTTCCAGCACATAATGTGTATTCAATTAATATTTTTTGATTGGATGAAATACTAAGTTCAGAGAAAGATGCCAAGAGGCATAGATGGGGTACCTATTCTTGCTCTATTTAGGTAGTGAAGAAGGTAGTTATTTGGAAAAAAGTAATCAATAAATGAGAGTATTCAACATGCGGTCTTAGAATCATTGCTTCAGGCATTCATGAGCAAAAAGAAAAAAACACAAGGGGTGGCTGCATGGCTCAGTCAGGTAAGTATCCAACTTTGGCTCAGGTCATGATCTCGGGGTTCGTGACTCTGAGCCCTGCGAAGCCCTGTGAGGCAGAGCCTGCCTCATATCTTCTGTCACCCTCTCTCTCTGCCCATCCCCAATTGTGCTTGCTCACTCTCTCTGAAAAATAAACATTAAAAAAAAAAAAGAAAAAACCTCAAGCTAAATCTCACACCTTATATAAAAATTAATTCAAAATGGATCAGAGCTCCAAATATAAAATATAAAACTTTTAGAAGGAAACATGGGAGAAATCTTAATCAACTAGAGTTAGGTGAAGAGTTCTTAGATCTGACACCAAAATCACAATCCATAAAAGAAAACTAATAAAGTAGACTTTATCAAAACTTAAAATTTTTCTCTGCAAAAGACTGTTAAGAGGATGAAAAGACAAACCAAGAATGGGAGAAAATGTTTACAAATCACATTTCTGACAAAAGACTTGTATCCAGAATATAAAAATAACTTAAAAAAAAAACCTCTTTAAATTCAGCTGTAAGAAGATGAAGGGTCCAACTAGAAAATGGACAAAAGACTTCAAAAGACACTTCACCAAAGAGAACATGCAGGTGGAAAACAAGCACATGAAAAGGTGTTCAATGTCATTCACAAATTGTGAAATGCACATTAAATCCACAGTGACATTCCTCTATACACCTATGAGAACAGCTAAACACAGACTCTACCAAGTGCTGGAGAGGATGTGTAGCTCTCAGACACTCGTAGTAGAAATGGAAATGGTCCAGCCAGTCAGGAAAACAGGCTAGCCGTTTCAAATAAAATTTAAACACACTTACCACATTGACCCAGGAATCAAACTCTTAGGCATTTATTTATCCCAAATAAATGAAAACGTATGTTCACATGACAAGATTATAAAGATGGAGAACAGATCAATGGTCGCCAGGGATTAAGGATGAGGACAAGACATGACCATAAAGGAGTAGCTGAGGGAGTTCCTTTGGGGTGATGGGAGGGTGTATCCTCACTGCAGTGGTGGTTACACATATCTCTACAGGTGATAAAAATTTAATACAGCTACGGATACATACAAAAGTGCACATAAAAACTGGTGAAATCCAAACAAGCTCTGGAGTCTAATAAAAAGTATTATAGCTGTATCTATTTCCTAGTTTGTTAATATACTTTTTAAAAATGTTTATTTATTTATTTTTGAGGGAGTTAGAGAGCAAGCAGGGGAGGGGCAGAGAGAGACAGAGAGAGAATCCCAAGCAGCATCCAAGCTGTCAGTGCAGAGCCCAATGCAGGGCTCGAACTCACCAACTGTGAGATCATGACCTGAGCAGAAACCAAGAGTTGGATGCTTAACCAACTGAGCTACCTGGGTGCTCCTGTTAATGTACTTTAGTTATGTAAGATGCTACCACTGGGGAAGTTGGATGAAAGGTAAAAGGAATGGGCAGGACCTCTCTGTACTATTTTTGCAACTTCTGGTAAGTCTAGAATTCCAATATTAAAAGTTTTTAAAAAAATAATAACTACAGATGTGCAGAATATATATTAGAAGCTCTAAGCATCAAGGTGAGGTATGGCTACCATCCAGTTTTCTTCAGTGGTCAAGAAAAGCTTCAATTTAACTGGTTATTAAGTACCTACCCCATGATGCATGCCAGGCATCATGCCAGGCAGTAATGGGGAATTCAAAGATACTGGTCCTATTCTCAAGCAACTGTAAATCAAGAGGGTAGGAAGGCAGGGTGGGGATGGGGAGAAATGCCCATTGGTAGTGGTGGCATCCAGGCAGACCTACCATAAGCTGGATCTTGGTCAGGACTCCATTTATTACATGGACCCCTCTGCCCCCACAAAACAGGGGAAACATGACAACAATTCAAGTCTCTGGGTATCAGTAGATCTCCAACTCAGACCTTGTATCCAAAATTCTTCAAATATCTAGGTAATCCCAGTTCCCAAGTGCACGGTGACCTAAAGACATGGCCATAGGTCCTTTGAGAGAAGGACAGGGTTTTTCTTTCCTCTTCAGTCAGTGGCTTTCAGGTCAAAAAACTTGCTTAGGTCTGGAAACCAGGCAAGGAATCTTATCTTCTCATGGACCTCAATCTCCTATTCACCTTTCCTTGATTTCTTCTCCTAGTATAAGCTGAACAGCACCCTTATCAACTATCCAGCTACTTGCCCCTAGAGACACTGTAATAACCATCTCTCTAACTTTCTGTCAGGCCTCCTTGTCTACCACTTTAGTTTTGCCAACCAACACGACCTTTGTGGTCCCTGGCTTCTGGAGGTTAAAGCACAGTCCCCAACTTCTATTATTTCAGATCCTATCATCAACACTGCTAACAGGGAGACTAATTCTATAACAACCATTCCACCCTCAGCCCTGACCTACAAAGGAGAGCCACCACTGAAATGCCTTTACACCATTGGTGAATGATATGTCCTCTGAACCCTCCTGGGGACCACATGTTTAGGCAGGCGTCCTGGCTATTGACTCCATCCATTTCAGCACACCTGCCTCCCAGTGCCTTTCATTCCTTCTTCCACCATCTGCCATGGCAATTCTAGCATTTCAACTTTGATCGGCATGGGGTTGTCGCTTTCTCCATGCCTCTAGAAGCATCCTAATAGTGAGACAGCACCACCTCCCAGGGTCCTGCACCTCCAGAGAGCACACCAATGTCAAACTCTTTCCCACCCAACATTATGCTCTGGTGTCTGATATCTGACACCCTCATATCCAGGCCTCTGTGCACCCTTTGGCCCCCAAGGGCACTGCCTGGCTCTGTCCTGCACCCTTCGTGGGATGGTCCCTTTCTTCCCCTGTCAGGCCTATCACATCTTCAGCTGGGTTATGCTGTGACTTAACCTTAATTTCAAACCAAGTGGTGAGGAGGGAAGGTAAGGGCTGAACCTAGAGGTAAGTATTGCCTTTGGGAGAGAGGCCCTTGTATTGTTATCCAACACAGGGAGAGTGCTAACTCTTACTAGGCAGGGCTGGGCCACTTCTGTGGGCTCTGACAGTTCAGCGGACTCTGTGAACACAGTCTGCTGGGGTGGCCACAAAGGCGTCTGCATCCCACATGTCAGGGTCCTAGGTTTTTCCCCATTCGGGTCTCGACCTTGGCACAACAGAACTGCTTCGGTTGGTGTCTGTCCTCTGCTAAAGCAGATTAGTACTGCTTTGTATGTAACCAAGAAGCCTACTGGCTCTCACACCGGCCTTTCCGTTGCCTGTTACTGACCTGTAGCTGTCCATTACCTTCCCGCAGACCATCAGTGGGGCTCCGTAGAGCCATCCCACACCTCTATCCACACAGTTGTATGAACTCCATTCCTCTCCAAACATCTCCCCTGTGTACCAACACATCTGCTCACTTCACCACCAGGTGAACTAACAGGCCACCACTTCATCCCAGGGGATGCCTGTGCTCCACCCCCACCCATGCTCAGCCTTGGCATAAGGGATCCAGCTCCAAACCCCCCTTATCGGCTGCTCTCTTGGATCATTCCCTGTCCCAAATACTACAGGTTGGGTTGTCCAGAAGTACATGCTGATAAGGAGTTTGGGATGTAAGATGTTTACTGCAGATCAATGTCTGTGAAAGGAAGAAGGCAGAAGCAGAAACGGCCCGAAGGAAAAGTCAAGCTGTAGTGCAGGCCCGTCAAATGGTTGGCAAAGCCAGCAGGGAGCTCTGGAGCATATGCTGTACCAGAGCTGTCCTTGTCACGTGGAAATGGCAGGGCCTTCACACCCTCGCCTCACCGGGCCACCAGATGTGGTAGCCCTGAAAAGGGCACGACCTTGGGTGAGACAGGTCCTGACAGCTGAGGCAGACTCTGAGGGAGTCAACAGCTAGACACTGCCTGCTGATGGCCCCACAGCTGGGCAGTGAGTGTTGCCCTGAAGGGAGATGAGGGTGATGAAGGAGAAATCAAACCCATTTTGGCTAATGAGAAACTTCTCTCCTAAGAACTGAAGCATGGTTGAGAATTCAACAGAAAAAAAAAAAAAGGCAGATGCTTTATCTGGGAGAAAGCACCTGAAGGCTTCCCAGAAGACAGGAGATGGGGGTAGCCCCACAAGAGAGGCGGTCCTCTGGGCCTGGGACATGGTCTGGAGGTCCCCTGTTCCAGGGGACTGCACACTCTTGACACTCACCATCTATTTGTTTCCCTCTCTTGAAAAGTAGTTGAGACTACTGTTCTTGAGTAAACCCTACAGAGCTCTGCAGACAGAGTCCATGGAAAGAGGACTCCCGGTAGTTCTCCAGGGGAATCCATTACACGAGCAAAGTTCTGGGGAGAAACATCTATTCAAAAATTGTGCTGGCTTGCTATTTAACATCACTACTGAAAAAAGAGAGGGAGCTGTGCCTCAACTCCCTACAGAAAGTCCTGGCACTATCACTGCACTTCACCACTGCCGACTGGCTACAAGCCGAAGCCCTGGGGGTCTCCCCACCTCTCAGAAGCTAAATGGGGTGGTAAAGCCTCACTGTGCTGATTAGGACATAGGGAATAGAGGGATACCAGAATAAGCGTTTGACCATCTATATATCCCTTGGAGTGTCCTGCAAGATCTACTTTATTATTAGTACTTTAGTTTTAAAGTACTAAAAACTAGGGCCCTTATAAAGAAGTAAAGCCCTCCCACCCTTAATGTAAGAAATGATTTATACAGAAGGGGGTTTTCTTTTTCTTTTTGCTTACTTCCAATTACAGTTGAAGCTGGATAAACTCAGTCCCCTTGACACCCCCTTCCCCAGCTACAATCTCCTTTCAGAGGTGACCATGGTCAGTGTTCTTTCCAAATCTGTCTCTAGGCATTCACACACCTAGATGTGTACAGATGGAAATAATTTTTGTGGAAGTATTTTTTAAAACATATGTCCACAATACCCAAAACTTGCATTTTTCACACATCAATAGGTTTTGGAAATCTTCCCCTAACAGCAACGTGGTAGCTTTGTGATGCAGCAATTTGGCAAGGCTTAAGTAGTCTCCGAATTTCCCTTCCCTGTATGTTTCCACTTAGAATGGGCTAGGAGACATTTCTTTGCTGCGATGTGAAGGGTCAATGTGATGCAGCAACCATGTTCCCTCTAACTCTTGGAAGGTGAGAGCAGGGTCACGGGGTGCTTTTGCAAGGCGTGCACGCTGCCTGGAGCTGCTCCACCTCTTCCCCACATCCTCTACCAGCCCCTCCACCTCCAGGACCTGGCCAGCTTCTCCTGAAGGTCCGCAGTTGGAGGCAGTGAAGCTGACATGGATTTTAGTGGGCTCCAGCTGGTCCTTGCTGCTCCCAATTTACATTGCTCTTCTCTGCCTGCTTGCCCTGTGGATATTCCAGCATCAGATGAGAAAAAACAGCCTTACAAAGGCTGTTCAACCAGCTCTGCCAAATGTGTAAAGTCAAATACCCATCACACACACACGTACGTGTACGTTGTACCTCCTAGTGGTCTGTCTTCTACCGATAATAACACATAACTATACTTCATTCTTCATTCTTTTTAACTACCATGGAAATACCAGTTTACTTAACTCTTCTATTGAAAGACCTTTGGCAAGTTATACTTTGTCACTCTTATAAACTATATGCTATAAGCAACCTCATTCACAGCCTTTTTTTTTTTTTTAACTACATCTGCAATTATTCTCCAGGACAGAAAAATAAACTAATGACTCCAAAAGTTGACACATTTACATTTTAACAGGGAGCCTATCTGTGCCTGGAACCAACACAGGTAGGGAACAATGACATGGTAATTTTGGTCTCCTCCCCAACGTGGATAGAAACACCCTGGGCAGCAATTAATCTATCAAGAAAAACATCTTCCTGGAGTTCAGCAGTGTGATTGGCACTAACATAAACTTGACATGGGAATTCCCAGGTCATAGAGTGTCCCTAGAAATGGTTCAGGCACACAGTAAGTGTAGCAAGTTCGATTACTAGTCTCAGTTCTTAATCTGCCTATAGTAGCAGTAGCATACATCCATATTTTTGTTATGCTTTCATGGAGATCAGAATGTGCCTTTCCACCCTTGACCCTGGGCTCAGCCCTATGACTTGAATTAGTTTTCATACGTGAAGTGAGCAAAACTCGAAATACGATTGTGCAGTTGGGCGTGACTTGCTTTTTCATCATGAAAAGAATGGGCATGCAGTATCTCCCGTTTTGAGGAGGAAGAGAGACACATGGTGCAGACCTGGATTCAACACACAGCCTGGAGCCAAGACCAACAGATCAGCCAAAACCTGGTGGCTCAGAGACCATTCAGAATCACACACAGTGTCACGTCTTTTTAGTCTCCTCAATTTAGAACAGGTCTTCAGCCTTCACAACCTCAACACTTCTGAAGATTACAGGTCCATTATTTTGCAGAATGATAATTTGGTCCTTATGATAAAGGTCTTCTTATGCATCTTTGTAAAGAATATCAGAGAAGTAGGGGCGCTTGGTTGAGCATCTGACTTTGGCTCAGGTCATGATCTCCAGGTCCTGAGTTCAAGCCCCACATTGGGCTCTGCTTTAGATCCTTTGTCCACCCCCCCTCTCTGCCCCTACCCTCTTCACTGTCTCTCTCATTCTGTCAAAAATAAATAAACATTAAAAATATATTTAAAAAGAGTATCGGAGAAGTGAGGCTGTGTTCTTACTGCATTCTATCAACAGAGCATTTCTTTTTGTCCCATTGCTGATGATACTCACTTTGATCATTTGACTGATGTGATGTCTACCTGACATCACTATAAAGTTACTCTTTTCCTCCTTTATACTTAAAAATATCTTGTGGAGAGAATGTTTAAAACTATGTAAACATGCACTTATTAAATTATATTAGTATGGAGTCACAGTTTCCTAATTCAGTCAGCAGGTTATAATCTCTCACTATCATTATTTATTCCGATGTTCATATTGTCCCAGACTTGGCCAGCAGGAGCTCTTTCAGGCTGGTTTCTGTGTCCACTTGACATTTCCCAATTATTTTTTGAACACATCCTAGCTTTCTGGCACAAGATGTTCCAGGGTCTTCTCGTACTTTCCATGCCCTAATCCAGGAATTACCATTTCTCTAAGGATGCGTAGTTCCTGCTGGTGGAAAATGATATTTAGAAGCCAAGATGTGGGTGCTAGTTGTGTTCATTGCTAGTGAGTTGTCGTGGACAGTTGTATCTATAATCTACCTATCTATGTATTGAAAGCCATGAGTTCTGATAGATATCTCCAATTCCAATCCAACACGATGGGGTTCTTTTAAGTTTCCTCCCCTCCATAATTCTCTCTTCTCTCACAGTAGGAAACCTGGCTCTCATTAGTCCTAACATATTTACTTATTTGATCACTCTCCCTGATATCACCAATCTGTCATCACCATCCTTTCTCCTGGATACCCTTCTCACCCTCTGAATCCCGTGCTGGACAACTCCCACCCACATGAGCATGTTCCTCACTCTGCTTGGACCCTAACCCCTCATACCAGGCCCTGCATTGATACCTTCCCCACTCTATAAGCACAGCTTGGAGATACTGAGGGTGTGGATGCAGACCGCTTCAATAAAGTATCACACTAAAGCAAGTCAAATGAAGTTTTTGGTTTCCTAATAGACAGAGGTTATGTTTATACCCTACTGGAGTCTATTAAGTATGCAAAAGCATTATGTCTAAAAGAGCAATGAATATACCTTAATTGAAAAAACTTATTGCTAAAAAATATTAACCATCATCTGAGCTATCAGCAACTTATAATCTTTTTGCTAGTGGAGGGTCTTGCCATGTTGGTGTCTGTTGACTGATCAGGGTAATGTTTGCCAAAGGCTAGGGGTGGCCATGGAAATTTCTTAAAATAAGACAATAATGAAGTCTGCTGCATCGCTGGACTCTTTTTCACAAAGGATTCCTCTGTAGCACGTGATGCTGTTTGACAGCATTTTACCCACAGAACTTCTTTCAAAATTGAAGTCAATCCTCTCAAACCTTGCTGCCGCTTTATCAAGTAACTTTATGCAATATTCTAAATCTTTTGTTAACTCAACAATCTCCAGAGTGTTTTCATCAGGAGATTCCATCTCAAGAAACCACTTTCTCTGCTCATCCATAAAAAGCAGCTCCTCATCTGTTAAAGTTTTATTAGGAGATCGCACATGCAATGCAGTCACATCTTCAGGCTCCACTTCTAATTCTCTTGCTATTTACATCACATCTGCAGTTATTTCCTCCATTGAGGGCAGGAATCTCTCAAAGTCATCCATGAGGGTTGGAATCAACTTCTGAATTCCTGTGAATATTTTGACCTGTTCCCATGAATCACAAATGTCCTAAATGGCAATCCAGAATGGTGAATCCTTTCCAGAAGGTTTTCCATTTGCTTTGCCCAGACCCATCAGAGGAATCACTATCTATGGCATCTATAGCCTTATGAAATGTATTTCTTCAACAATAAGACCCGAAAGTCAAAATGACTCCTTGATCCATGGGCTGCAGGGTGTATGTTATGTTAGCAGGCATGAAAACAACATTAATCTCACTGTACATTCCCATCAGAGCTCTTGGGTGACCAGATGCATTGTCAATGAGCAATAATACTTTGAAAGGGATCTTTTTTTCTGAGCAGTAGGTCTCAACAGTAAGCTTAAAATATTCAGTAAACCATGTTGTAAACAGATGTGCTGTCGTCCAGGCTTTGTTCTTCCATTTATACAGCACAGGTAGAGTATATTTAGCATCATTTTTAAGGGCCTTGGGAATTTTAGAATGGTCAATGAGCACTAGTTTCACCTTAAAGTCACCAACTTCATTAGCCCCTATCAAGGGAGTCAGCCTGTGCTTTGGAGCTTTGAAGCCAGGCATGGACTTCTCTCTAGCTGTGAAAGTCCTAGACGGCATCTTCTTCCAATAGAGAGCTGTTTGGTCTACAGTAAAACCTGTTGTTTGGTATAACCACCTTCATGACTTAGTTAGATCTTCTACAGCTTCTCCATCAGGACTTGCTGCCTCACTTGGACTTTTTTATGTTATGGAGATGGCTTCCTTCCTTAACTTCCTTAAACTTCACAAACCAACATCAAACTTTTCTTCTGCACCTTCCTCAGCTCTCTCAGCCTCCACAGAATTGAAAAGAGTTAGGGCTTTGACCGAAGTTAGGCACTGGTTTCATGGCATGTTGTGAATGGTTTAATTTTCTCTCCGGACCACTAAAACTTACTCTGTACTACCAGTAAGACTGTTTCGTTTTCTTATCATGTATATGTTCACTGGAGTAGCACTTTCAACTTCCTTTAAGAACTCTTCTTTGCATTCACAACGTGACTAACCATGCGGTTCAAGACGCCTAGCTTTTGACCGATCTTGGCTTTCGTCATGCCTTCCACATGAAGCTTACTCACTTTGAACTTTTAAGGGAGAGACGTGCTATTATTCTTTTCATAATTAGAATATTTAGAGGTCATTGTAGGATTATTAACTAGCCTAATTTCAGTATTGTTATGTCTCAGGGAATAGGGAAGACTGAGGAGAGGGCAATACATGGGTAAATGGCTGGCTGGTGCAGCAGTTAAAACCACACTGATTATGTTTACCATTTTATATGGGAGTGGCTCCTGGCACCCCAAAACAATTACAATAGTAGTAGTAATACACCAATGACCATGGGTCACCATAACAAATATAATGATAACAAAAAAGTTTGAAATATTGAGAGAATTACCAAAATGTGACCCAGAGACACAAAGTGAGCAAATGCTATTAGAAAAATGGTACCAATAGATTTGTTCAACACAGGATTGCCACAAACCCTCAATTTGTAAAAAAAAATGCAGTGGCCATGAAGCACAATATAGTGAAGCACAATAAAATGAGGTGTGCCTATATTTGGACTCTAATATCCCCTATAGGCCTCTCCGCCCCATGGCATCCTTCCCTCTCCCCCAAGTTCTGTCTTCCCATCTTCTCACATCTGGGTGATTCCTGTACCATCTGGAAACCTTCTTTAGCCTTCCAAGGCTCTGACATCCTCCTCCTTGGATGACATCTCATCCCTTTGGGTTTCGACTCCCCTACGCCAGTCTTTCTACATAGACACACTCCTTACCCCATTCAAACTCCAACTTTGCTGTATACCACAGCAGATCTCTCCCAAGTGTCTACTTTTCTTTGTCCCACCTAATGGCTTTAGGACCAATCTGTTCAGGAAGGGATGGGAAAACAAAAGGAGGGAGGTGAGGCGAGGGGAGGGGAAGTGAGGGGAGGCAAGGGAAGGCAAGGGAAGGTAAGGAGAAGGGACTCTGCCCATCTGGCTGCTGGGTGAGGAACAGACTGTAGGGATGCATGAGTAGAAGGAGGGAGACCAGCTAGGAGGCTGTTACCACAATCCAAGTGAGATAATGGAGATTCTATAGCAATAGGGATGGTCAGAAAGGATCATATTCTAGATAGATTTAAAGGCAAATGCTGTAAGATATGCTGATGAAATACTTGGGAATTCAAACAAGTATCATTTATTTTTCATACTGCTTAATCAAGGTTCTCTAGTTGCAAGAAGTCGAAACTCACTCTAACTTACGCAAAGAGGATGAATTGATGAGGATTCAGGTATATCTTTCAGAACCCAAAGGCAGGAGGAGTGGCAGGAACCATGAGCTGGAGAGCCACTCAGAAGCAGGCCAGGCACCCTTCCTCTCTCTTTAGCCACATGGTCAACTGTCCATGCTGTTCTGTGCACATCCATTCCATTCTCCTCTCTTGGCAAACCTCCTTCCTCTCTTCTCCATGCATGCAGCAGAGGACACTGACGATGACCCGGAGCTCCTGTTTTCACATGTCCCATTCAAAAGACTAGTGGAAACCACCTAGTGTCCAGTTCCCAGTCCCAAATTCTTAGGGAGAGAATCTGAGTGGTTCACTGTGGGTCAGCAATCTACCTCTTATGGCCAGGGGAGCAGTGTTCCAGAGTACAAATATGACTCCTGGGCCCATTCGTGATGGGGAAGGGGTAACTTCTTAGGGACTAGGGGTCAATGGGTAGGTCTGACACACCCCAAAAGTATCACCTATTAATCTATCCAATGGGAAGGACGGAGTAGCTGCTTTGAAATACACAAAAACAGGTAAGACACAACCCATATCTTCAAGCCAACAATCTCCAAAAAGAACTAAGATATGAAACCATAAGAAAATGATTCAAGACAGCCAGGTCATGTGGTAGGAGCTCTGAGAAGTGCTGATGGCCTTCAGAAATGGAAAAACCCCCACCCATCACAGGCTCCATTCAGCAGTATCTTAGTTACTGGAACAGAGGCTGGTGGGGGAAGAGAGTGAAGAGGAAAATCTTTGGTTATTTTGCACTGGATGTGACAAGCCTGACAGAGGCCCTGTGAGCCAGGCTGTCCTCAGATTCTGTAGGGAGTGGGCCTTTAAAAGACCTTGGATCCCCTCACCACTGATTTATAGCTTGTGCAGTCAGCAAATTTATACCCTCTGTGGCTTTGTTTTTATAGCATGGCTTCTCGAAGAGCTACCTTCATACCTCAGGCATATAAATCTGTTAGAGGGTGGTATATAGCCCAAGAGGTCTTTCCCAGGTGGGTGAAATTTTGTTCTCATCTATAGATTCTTTCAGAGCCCTCTCAATCTGACACCCCCACCCCCATGCAGCCTGTCTTTATTCTCTGAAAAAGCCAACCCAATCTACACTTCCAGGGTCACTGGGAGATGAGGCCTAGTTCCCTCCCAAAGCCCTTAAATGTTCACAGAGCCACCCAATTGTTGTTAGCCCACAGACTTGGAGAGTCAATCCAATTTGCTAATTTTGCTAATATCCACCTGCTCTAGTTAGTTCTATCATCTCCAGGACCCTGGCTAAAGGGGCTACCTGACAACAAAACAGAGCTGAAATCCTGTTACAACTAATTCCAGTTGTTGTTCAAATCTTACAAGGCTGGAATCATATTTGCAGTCTAAAGCAACATGGTGCTAGGGCAAAAAAAGGAAATGTCATGCAAATTCTTGATCATGCTGTTCATTTTCCCCTACCCTTTCTTTTTGGACCACTGCTTTGGTTGGAGGAGAGTGAAAATATTTCATGTAGGGATGGGTGGGTGGGGCAGTGTTGAAGGATATTTACTTCTTGTGGCTGAACAGACCCTCTCTCATATCTGAGCCAACAAGCACAACCCAACTACCTTCCCCGGGAGCGACTTACTTCCATCACAGGCAGAAGGAAGTTTGCACTGGTTCATTTGTGAGAGAGGACTTGTTGCAGCAGAAAAATAAAACACTGCTAGGCAGGTTCTCTGTGCACCATAGAACCTGGTCTGTCCTGCAGGCTCCCTTTTTGACTCAGAGACCACAGATTTCACTCACAAGGAAACACTAAGATAATAGGAGTTCATTGTTTCCCTCTATATGGTTCAGTCTAGATCAACACCTTGCAGAGAGGGTTCCATGCAACATCAGTTCCATGAAATGCTCACTGACACATAAGTTTGGACAATACTGTCTATAAAAGTCCCATCCTGGGATTAATACAATGGTGTGCACTGTGGAAGGTGTGAAAAGCCCAGTAGTTAAGAAGTTTAGTGAGTTCTGTTTAAACTGTTTCCCAAACCTACTTGACCATGGAACACATACCTCCTGCCACTGTTCTTTCTTTAGTAACATCTGCTCTAAGGACACATTTCAGGAAATGGCACTTCTGACAGACCTGTCCAGATAGGATGGAATTTGGGTCACCATAAAATACTGACCTATTTACTTCTATCCATGAACCAGGAACACTGTGGTCCTGAAAAACATAGCTCCCTTAATGAACATGGCCTCTGAATCTCAAAAAAAGATGAAGACATAAATACTTGAAAACCTGTAAAAAACATTTTTTTAAATCAGCATAAGCCAACCTGTCTAAATTGAAAATTGAACATGACAGGCCAGACAGCATCAAAGAAACATGTGGTAAATCTGTAGAAGAAAAAAAATCTAAAATGGGAAAAATTATCTCAAAGTCAGTAATATTGACCATGACCTTCTTTTATTAGCCCAGCTCACTTTGACATCCTCAATAACTTAAGGTCTCAAAGCTCCAGTTTACCTGTTCACCTACAGGGTTGTTGAGATGCTCAGAATCGAGTACATATATGTAAACTTATAGTATACTGAATGTTCGAGACACCAGAGGTTAAAGACGACTATTCCGTCTTGGTTTTCTCTACAGGTCCAGTGGCTGAGAACACAGCCACTGATGCCAAGTATTCCTAAATGCCAAAGTAGGGCACTGACCCACCAATGTGAGATTTGAAAAGAAAAGTTGTCAAAAATGATTTCACAACCCTTGGCAAACATCCGCTTTAAGGGCATAAAAGGGAAAGACTAAAGAAGTTAGAAAGGACCATTTTTCTGGAGAGAATTATCGGTGTCCTGAGGCATCTCTGACTGCTGCTGACCATTAAGATGTAGCTATGAGGTTGGAGTTGAGAAAACAAATGGAATGTGGAGAAGAGAGGCCTACTACTTCTTAGCCAAAGGAGTATGGGGAAAGGACAGCGAGCAGAACTGAGAAGTACACATATAGGCATGTAAGTCCCAGTTTTCCCTCAGAAAGGTGGCAGGGGCCAAGCCAGAGGAGGAGGAGAGCAAGAGCAGAGGAGATTCTTGCCACACTGCTGATGTGGCCTCCAGAAGGGTCCCAACACAGCACAGAGCTGAGGAGGACAACAGTCCGAGCGGTATGGCCAGGAGGAAAGGATCTGTGATGCCAGCAACAGCTACAGACTGTGGGTGCAACTCCTGCCCAGGGACCAGAGGGAAGACCAGGCAGAGACACAAGGGGATCCACGGAGGGGAAACAAGTCAGTAGGGATGTCCTGCCAGACGCCATCCGAGCTGAAGTAAAAATGGACTCAGATGCACAGCAGTCACTAGGATGGCCTGGAGATACGGCTGGGCCAACATTCCTCTGAGATACCAGCCAGCTCACACACCAACGGCCAGTGCAAGCACGGAAGGACCCTTCTTCCAGACCATGAATTCTCCCACACTCCTCCCCCAACACCCTCTCAAACCAGAGAAAAGAGACCAAATGAAACCTCAAGAGATGCTGAAAAGATCAGATTCTGTCATAAGCTGCACTGGACTGCAGTGACTTTTTTCCTGCCACTCAGTCCATAGGGGTGGAGTGGGGCTTCTACCAGTTCTACCCTCCCTTGAAGGTGCTATGCTCTCTCCACACATCTGAGAGCAGTGGGAACACAAATTATGGTCCCACTACCAACTAATGGAGGTGCTTTATTATTAGTAGTATTAGTATTAGTATTAGTATTAGTATTAGTATTAGTATTAGTATTATTAATGATGCTACCTCTTGATGGAATACAATAAGCTAACCCAGATCAGGTCAGTAGCAGGAATCTGCCTACTAAGAATCAAGATTTTCTCTGGAAATAGTCAACTGCTCACTTTAAAAAATACTTTTATTTTGTAACAAATCGCCACAGGATGGGTGAGTGACTTCACGGTGCCAGGTGGGCAGTGGTTTGGCAGAGGACCCGGGTATGAATGCTGAGCCCCGACTCTGTGACCTCAAGCTGCTAAGTTCCTCTGTCTGGGGCCAAACGCTCACCTGTAAAATGAGCATGACAGCTCTACCTCACAGGGCCCTTTCGAGCCATCGGTGAGGTAAAGCTTAGATGTACTTGGGACAGGGCCTGACCCCTGTGCACCACAGTTATCATTTCTGCTCGTCAGTCAGTAAGGATTATACTATTATTATTTCCACATCTCTCCCTGGCGTTTTAAGGCAAGACACTACAGAGTGATTGATTTTTCTTTTTTAAAACAAGTACAACAGAACTTGTATGTCTAAAATGAATGTCATTGATAGTCATCTCCATGGGACTCAGACCCACTTAAGGCACATTAAATAATTATGTTCCAACAGCACCCTTGCCCATTCCCTGGGGACTGCACTAAGCTATGCCAGGAAGGGAACTGTGCATTATTCATCTTTATCCTTGGGGCCCAACACAAGGCCTGGAATACAGTAGGGGTTACATTAAAGCACCCCCAGCAGAGGCTTGCCCTTGTTTGTGATGTTTTGGGCCACTTCTTCAGAAATGTCTTCAGCTTTGGTATAAGCGTTAGTGATGACAAGTCTTCAACACTGAGGAGGGGCTCTATCTTTAGAAACTGTGGGACATTTGCAGCCTGGATGGCCAGTAAGGTAAAGGGAAGATGGTCAAATAATGCTTTGAAGCCATTTTTGGTCAAACGAGCTAGGAAGCAATTCAACGCGCAGACCCTGTGAATGAGGGAGCCCCAAGGGAGGAGGACACGTAGATGTGTGTAAACCACCAGAACCAGTGAGCATTCATGAGCAGTCAACAGGTTCACTGACAGGAGGTGAGGCCAGAATTGTTTAACTGTGTGGCCTGCCCTTGGGGGTTTTAAGGTTACTGTAGTGGAACACTGTAATTCCTTTATTTTTAAAAACCAATGAATAAGTTGTCATTCAGTAATATGTATGTGGTACATTTTTCCATTAAAAAAAAAAAGAGACGGCAGGGGCACCTGGCTGGCTCAGCTGGTAGAGTGTGTGACTCTTGATCTCAGGATCATGAGTTCAAGCCCCATATTGGACATGGAGCCTATTTAAGACAGAGAGAGAGAAAAAAAGAGAGAGAGAGAAAGACAGACAGAGAGAGAGAAAGATGGTGTGTGGGCTCTCTCAGGAAGGATGCAGTGGCAACTGGTAACAGGGACTGCCTCTGGGGTGTTGAGTGAGGCCAGGGCAGAGGTTCCAGAGACGACAGACTTTCCCACACAGCATCTTGCACCTTTCAGGTTTTACACTATTTGCACCTATTGCCCATTAAATAAGCAACAGCAATGAAGCAGGAGAAGCAGGGGGAGGGAGCAGCATCCCTCTTCTCTACAATAAATAGTTTACCTGAGTGTTCTCTAAAAAACAAAAAAACAGTAAACCATGAAAGGATTAATAGGAGGCTAATGATCTCATCGGGCCTGTTAGCACATCCCAGGGTTGTTCGCCAAGCCGGGCAAAGAAGGACGTTTTACTTCTCCAAAGTCTAGGTTTGTGGTTGAAGAAAATATGCACCCTTCACCGAAACCCACACTGATAAAACTTGCAATAAAGATAATCAACTTTACAAAGACCAATTCTGTAACTGGATTGTGAAAGGAAGCAAGGAAGCACTCACTCCCCACTAGCTCCGGCTCTCCCTCCCTTCTTGGCCTTTTCACCACTCAGACATCTTCCCTTAGGGCAAGAAGGCCGGAGATGGGGTCACATCTGGCTTCTTCCTCTCTACTCCGTGAAGGGAGATAAGCGGACCATATAACCCGTGACTAAAGCCAGGCTTTGGAATCGTGACTAAAGCCAGGCTTTGGAATCATTTGTAATTGTTCTTGGACTTTCTCAAGTTTTTTGTTTGCTACCGCTGGTCCTGGGAAGAGGTGAATTAGCTTTACCTGAGGATAGGTGGAATTCCCAAATCCCCCCATACACACTGTAGAGTTTATATCCTAAATGAATGACCGTGTTATATACGTGCACCATGGAGAAGCCAGGGACAATGACTTCTGTCCTTGGCATCCCCAATGTTCTTTCCTCTGCCTTCAGGAAACAGCTCCCAGGGCTTGTTTGGGGCCCTCCTCTCCCCCATGGTCAAGATGAGGTTCCAAAACATTGACCTCTAGGTGGAACCCATGTCACAGCTTGAGCCAGTCACTGTGCCAGATTCCCTGGGCCGTGGGGCTTTCATCAGAGGTGGGAAAATGGCCACGAGGGAGCCAGCGCCAATGGGCCACAGAGGTTTTGCTGTGAATGCAGAGCCAGAGGCAGGCATTCTGTCTAGCTGGACTTAGACTTGAAAGGATAAGGGGCCACAGGCCACCACTGTCTTGCCTCACAAGGAGCATAAGGTATGGAAGGATATCTGAGAGACAGGTCTAGGGTTGAAGAGTGTCACCTTTGAGCCTGAACCCAACCAATTCCTATCTCCATTCCTAGGTTTCTTAGTATGTGATCCAGTAAATACCTGTTATTTTCCTGCTTAAGCTGAAGTGTGGTTTGGCTTTTCTGTCTCTTACAACCAAAACAGTTCTGTGTGCCACGCTCGTGTGAGAAGTCTAGGAGACCGAAGCTTGGATCCAAAGCTGGAAAAACAATGGGACCAACCTTGACCAGTGAGTGTCTTTGAATTAAACCCTGGACTGTTCCGTCAGAGCCATCATTTCCTATATCCTCCTATCTTCCTTTTGTGGGAAAGTAGGAATACAAGAGGGAAAAGCCTGAAAAGTATGTTAACAGGTGGACGTTAAACTGAGATTTTATTCCCTGACCTCACTGCCCACAGTCCACTCCCTCCTCATTCCTACATGGGCTTTTCCAGCCCAGCAAATGGGCTCAGAGTTCAGAGCTGGTCTTCTAATTCCAGCAAAGGGCAGAACATCCTCTTACTGGGAATTACAGAGCCCTCTGAAAACCTATCTAAGTAAGTAATGAGCCTGAAGATCATACAGGGTTAATAATTTGCTCACCAGTGCTGCGAAAGCCTTTCACAGGGAGGTGGCAAGCAGCAGAGCTGTTGAATGAGGCCCTGAATCAGAGTCCTCGTGTACGGTATTGGCCCCCTCCTGATCTCCCAACCACCACCCTGTTTCTTTGATGGTGCTGTAAGCGCAGTCCCAAACTGAACTGTCAAGTATAAAGGAAAACAAAAAATAAAAAGATGCTCAGCACCACTCACAGTAAAAAACAAGGTGTGATTTTTCACTCATCAGATTAACAAAGATGAAAATAGCTGATGATAACCCAACACCAGTGAGTATATGGAGAAATGATCACTCTTGTTCCCCACTGAGGAGGGGAACTTTGAAAAATGAAGGCAATTTTGCAGTAGCCACCCAGATCATAAATGTGCACCGTCCTTCTAGGAATTAACCTACAAAAACACTTCCACCTGTTTACAAAGCTGTATGAAGAACAAGGACACACACACGTACACACGTGTGGTAGCCAATCTCCAAAAATGGCCTCCAGCAATTCCTACCCTCCCTGTAGAGGCACACAGGCTGCTCCCACCTCAAAAGGTAGAGCTGGTCTCCCACCGCCTTGAATCTGCACTTGCCCTGTGACTGGATTTGATCAACAGAATATGGCAGAAGTGACATTCTGGAACCTAGCCCCATGCTGTGAGAAACCCAAGCCAGGTGGAAAGATGAGTCAGAGGAGAGCCAGCGTGTTCCTGGTGACAGCCAGCCAGCACCAAAGGCCAGCCACTCAACTGCCAGACCCTCTAGCTTTGTCAATGCTACACAAGGCAGAAGAACCACTCGATCCAGGGAAAAATGAGAAATAATAAATTGTTGTTTTAAGCCACAAAGTTTTAAGGGCTTTGTTCCTCAGCAATAAGAGAAATAATATTCACTGCCACGTTGTACGAAATAGAGACCAAGTGGAAATAACTTCAAAGGCTATCAACAGGAGAATGGTCACAAAAGTTATAGTCCAGCCACTCCAGGAATGCTGTGCAGCCATCAAGAAGAAAACTGAGACAATTCTGAATGTAACACAGAAAAAAGCCCCCAAATGGGGGGGGGGGGAATAGCTTAATGGAAAAAAAAAGCAAATTTCACAACAATATGCCTTGTATAATTTTATATAAAACATGTATTATTTAGGTAAATGCATATACACCAAAATATCAATAGTAGTTACTTCTGGGGAGAACCATGGGTTTGACGGCAAAGGAGGATGTAAAACTTCCACTTTTTGATTTCTGCATTATTTCTTTTTTTGGAATGAGCATGTATTCATGTATTCATTTCATAACCTAATAAAAGATGAAAAACATACTTTTAAGCTTTTTCAACCCAGTCCATTGACGTCCTGAGAATTTAGGAGGGGCCCAGGTTCATGCTAGCTGTCATTTCACTGGGTACCTATGATAAACCAGGCAACCCATGTATTATATTATCTCTAAATTTCCAAACAACCCAGGCACATTTCAGAAATGTGGACACACAGGTTCAGAAACGACAGGCAGCTTTCCAAGTGTCACTCAAGTGAATGGCAGAACCGGTGTTTGGACCTAGGGGGATTCCACTCTAAAGCCTGTGTACCTTTTCAGGGAAGACTGGGTTCTGCCCCAAGGAGTTGAACAGTCTCACTGAGGAAAAGAACTCACACATTTAAGAAGCACTCATGGACCCAAGTTCAAATTCCAGCTTCACTGCTGACCAGCTGTGAGGCCATGGACAAGTGACAGCCTCCTGTGTCTCATTCAACCTTCAAACAAGCATCTATTGAGTACCTCCTGGGTACGAGGTACTGCTCAGTCCAGGCCTCCAGCACTTCAGAAGGGAAACCCCTGCCCTCATGAAGCTTGCGGTATAATAAGGGAGCCAAATATAAAACAAGTTACTAATAAATACATAATGTGACCACAGAGAGTGATAAAAGCTAAGAAAAGGAAATCAAGAAACGCCTCAATATCCAGGTCTATAAAATGGGATACCAAAGGTACCAACTTCACAGGACTCTTGTGCTCAATCAATAAAACATTTCATTTAAGATGCTTACTGCCAAGCTGAATGCATAGTGATTTGCAGTAAATGGGAATTACTTATTATTATTTAATATTATATGCTTAATCATGTATGCACAGGTTGTGATAAAGGCCACATGACAAATATGTGTTAAATGAATGTAACAAAGATGCAACCAACTGGGCTAGAGCAGTCAGGGAGTCCTTCCCAGAGGAAGCGTCTCAGAAGATTGTGCTCAAAAGTGGACCAAGCTTTGTTTGCAGAACAAATGCCTCCACCCTGCCCTGGAGGCTCTGGAGTGGCCAAGAAGACAGAGGCAAGGTGATCTGCCTGCCACTCTATTAATGTGGCTTGTTAGAGCCTTCTCACAGAGAGGAGCTGGGCCTCAGACACTTGGTGGGGGCTGACCACAGGACCTGCAGAGAAACCAGGCTGGGACTAAGCCTGCTGCTGCCGCCACTGTGAGGGCAGTGGGGGGTGGGGGCGCAGGAAGGCCTGGGGGAGCACAGTATTATTTGTTATGGGGTGAAGAGGAAGCTATAAGTGGTCCTCTGTCCTCCATTAACAGCAGGATGGAGTCAGGCTGGAGCCGCCGGCTGCGGAATCAGCCTTGTTTTTTAAACACACATGGCTGGGCCAGGCCTTTTAACCCCCAAACACCCCAGGGTTCCTGCAGGAAGAAAACAGTAGCCTTTGGTCTAGAAACTCTACAGCTGGGGTGTAGCTTAGGGCATTTCTGTTCAGCTCAGAAACAAACAGAAGATAAGAACATTATGATAAAAGGAACTGTACTTTTATAATGGATTATTCAAAGTCAGGGAGTCTGGGCTGGTTATAATTCTTTATACTTAAGACTACTCCCTGTACATCCTCAAAGCAAAGAGTGAATAATAAAAATGGATTACTTCTGTCTGCAAAGAAATACAAACTATTTTTTTTAAGCTTATTTATTTGGGGGGGGGGGGGTGGGGAGGTGCAGAGAGAGAATTCCAAGCAGGCTCCATAGAGCCCGACATGGGGCTCGAACCCACGAACCATGAAATCATGACCTGAGCCAAAATCAAGAATTGGGACACTCAACCGACTGAGCCATCCTGGCACCCCAACCTATTTTATTTCTACCACATCTACTGTTCTAAGAGCGTCTCCCCACCTATCATCAAAATTTACACTCAAGTATGAGATCTAGAAGTGTTTTTAGCAAAGCCCCTCTGCACCCTCTGAACCTTACTCCCCCCACCATATTCTACTGGAACTTTTTCTACAGCACTCTTCAGTGAAATGAGGAAGGGATTAGATCAGTGATTAACTTTTTTGAAAAATCCTGATACCTTGGGAAGCTCAAGAAGGCCTCAGACCCTTGCCCTAGAAAAATGCATGTGCCCAAACACGGAGAATTGTGCAGCTTCAGAGGTCCCAAGACTCCCCAACCCCCCTACCACAAGCATATTCTAAGGCTCCAAGGATCAGGTTAGGATCAGGTTCTGTCCTTCCCAGATCAGGCAGACTGGTAAGTATCTTATTAGCTCCCTTTCTACAAGTGCTTTGATTCCATTCTATACCTGAGATAATCCTTAGCAATCAGAGGCTACTAACAACAAAAAACCCTCAGTGTCTCAGAAACGACCAGGAGAGTGCCAAAGCTCAGGTTAGCAGGATAAGAGATGTTACCACTAGGAAGATCAGGGCACTCAGCAGGCCCCTAGACAGCAGCTCTGAACCCCAACTCCCAGCTACGAGATGGGGAGGGGTCCCTGGGATTTCCTGGGGGCCCAAAAGGATTTCCATGTGCCTCAGAGACCCACTGCTAGGCTCAGGAGGAACCAATGAAGAGGCAGAGCTTCCCCAGTCCCCACTGCCCCCATCCTCTCCAGTGGCTTGGACTCCCACACTCCATGATGCAGGTCTACAAACTTGTGCTGCTAAACAGAGGCAGCCCCGCCTCAGAGGGCTGGTTTGGTCCAATGTGGTTTGGTCCCCGAGGACTCAGAGAAATGGCAGAAAGTGAACATATAACATCCACCATGACTCTCATCCAGTCTTGACAAAGACCAAAGGTCTGGAGCTGCATTTCAGCCCAAACCGATCACAACCATGATGGGGAGGTGGTCTTTCCCAGAGCCTTCAGTCTTTATCAAATCAGCAGTCCATGCTACCTGCTCTCTCCCTGCTCCACAAAACCCATCCCAGACCTGCTAGAAAGCAGCACGCAAGGCAAAACCATTGCCCTTCAGAAGGCAGCTCCTTCAGAAACCAAGGTGATCAGGACAAAGTAACTTATGTGAGGCAAGAAGATTAGGATCCAAGAGCCTTTGGTTGGGCTCAATGGGAGGAAGCCAACCCCAAAATGCAGGAATGATTACTAACAGACCATGTCCCAATCTTACACATGTTCCACATCCACAAACTGGAAAAAATGTCGAATTAAATATGAAACAGGAAATGGAGATAAAGAGCTGTGCACACAAACACACATACACACACTCTTCTAGTTAGCACGGGGATGAAAGCCAGTGGTGGTGATTGTTAATTAGAAAGGAGGACTAATAGCCGCCTCCCAAGGCCAAGTCATTCATCTCTGAAGGACCAGGCCAGAGTTAACCATTGCAGCTCCAAGGTGGAGTCCCTTGCTAGAAATGGCCCCAGTGATAGCTCATCAGGGTTTTCTAAGCCTGGCTTGGTTAAGTGAAGAATCTTTAAGAAAGACAGGGAGGAAGGGGAGGGGAGAGGGAAGGAAGGAGAGAAGAGGGGCAGGAAAAGGAAGAGGTGGATGGAGGTCAAGGGGAAAAGCCAGTCGACCCCTCCACCAGTGTATGGGTGAAGGCACTTGAAGCCTGAGAGAAAGGAGTCAACTCCTAGCTCTTCTATTTATCAGCTGTGTGACCATGGACTGGTCTCACCGGTTCCCTTGGTTTTAATTTTCCTTGTCTGAGAAATGCAGAAGATAGTATGAACTTGACAGAGTGGTAGCGAGGATTAAATGAGATAATGTATGAAAAGCGCTACTTTGCCTGGAACATTGTAAGTACTCAAAAATGATGGTGACTGCTACTGTTCAATTAGTTTTATTATCCTTTAGTCTCCGTAACCTGTCTGAGGCAGCCATTTCCTTCAATAACATACAAGGGGATAAGCTTCATTCTGCAGAGACTAATTTTAAAGTGTGGAGGTGGCAGCAGCGGGGAATAAGCAGTTACTCATTTCATAAACAGTTTGAAACCCCCCACCGCCACCCCATCACCTGCACTGACGCACTGAATGGGAGAGTCCAGGAGGCTGTCCTTAAGGGAACAGCATGGGGTAGTGAGGGGATATCCCTTCCCATCACTGCCCTAAGGAGCATTTGATTTCAGCAAGGACAATACAGGTCCACAGTTTTCTACTTTCTCTTTCCAAGTCTTTGTGAGCAGGAAAATACGAGCCTGGTTCTCTCTAACGCAAAAAATATCACTTGAAGGTAATCATAATCAGGAAAGAGCTCTTCAGATCTCCAAGACCACTTAAACAGCTAATGCTAGCTCGGAGAACAGTGCTAGGTGCATAGTAGGTGCTCAATAACTATCTGTTGAGTGGCCAAATGGATAAATGTGACCTGGTCCCTACAGTGGCTACTCTTGAGTTGCTCACACTCTAATGAAAGAGATAAAAAGAAAGAAATCGTCCCCCATACCTTACCAAGTTTCCAAATAGAGGGTAACAACAAGCAGTTAAATTATGGCCTCCAAATACTTTCGTGAATTTATAAAGTTACTTTTAGAAAGAACTGACTTGTTTTCTCCCCACTCTCTACCTCCCCATCACCATTAGCCACTATTCTTACTAAGACTTTGGATCCAAGACCTGACACATGGCAGGTTCACAATACACATTTGCGAAATAAAAAGTAATTCAATGCATTAGCCGATGTCAAGAGCCACACTGCTGGCCCAATGCAACTGTCAGAGAAAGATGGCAGCAGAGTCTTGAGCAAGGCAGCCACGTGAATTTTCTTCTCTTAGCATCCTGTTCCAGACAGTTTCCTCCTAAATGAGATCACAGGTTCAGACCTGCTTTGGGATTGCAGCATTGCTGACTCACTCCAGCGATTCATGCCATATGTTTTAGAAAAGAACAATCCACTTTTATTAGTAGTAGAGCAGTGCCAATACTTTACATTATGTGAGCATTTATGTGCCAGACTCCGTGGTGAATGGTTTATATTCAATATACCCTTCAATCCTCACAACAAGCCTATGAAGTAGGTTATATTATTCCCACTCTCCAGATAAAGAAACTACGGCTGAGGGAAGTGAACTCACTTGCCCACAGCCACACAGCCAGTCTATGAGACTCTAGAAGGCTTTCTTTGCCCACCTCTGCACTGACTCTACAAAGTCCACCAGCTCTCTATCCCACCCAATTCTGCCCATTCCTCAAACACTCTGACATCTGTTCAAGCATTTTCCTTGGCCTGGAAAGCCCTTCCTGTTTCACCCACCATGTAGAGGCCCTTCTCATCCTCTAAGACTATGCTCAAATGCTCTTCCTTTCTGAAGCCTCCCCCACCAGATCCCACAGCCAAGGCAGAACAATGGCTCCTTTCTCTGTGCCCTCAGATCAGACAGAACACCATGCTACAAACCCACTGCACTTTTGGGGCAGGTCAGGATGCAGGACCACGGTACCTCCATCACCTAGCATGGACACCTGCCTGCCACACAGCAAGAACACAACAAATGTCCCATAATTGGGTAAAATTAAGCCCATCGTTCCCCAAATAACAAAACAGAGAAGTAAACCCTCAACCCAGGGACATGTCCATTCTGGTCCCCTGTCTGCTCAGTAGGAAGCAGCTCACCAACAGGGTGGGGATGAGGCAGAAAGAAGACAGGAGTTAGACTGAGACTCCCCAAACAGACCGGGCAGCGTCCAGGCACAGCATGAGCCAGCGGGCCTTGTGGTGTGTGAGGTGGCAGTCAAGCTCAGATGGTTAAACGTCATCTGGGCCCTGGGTGGTCACCACCCAGCTCTGCCACTTCTGTGGGCTTCCTTCTCTCTGTTGGTTCTCCAGATCCCATTCCTTTTTTCACAAGGAAACCAAGGGAACAAGTTACCTACTGGGCTTGTCTTCAAGCCCAAGGGCTTTCTCCCAGTCTGAACAAAAGGCCATTCCCTTAAGAATCCTGGATTTTCTGATCTCTTATCAGGTAATTCTGAGCAGAGAGAAGGGGAGGAAGGTGAAGAACATCTTCCCATTGAAACACCTGTAAATAGCTGGACACAGGACCTGTGAGGGAGGCAAGGGGATCTTCCTGGAGGGGCAGGGGGAAAGGTAGGGAGCTCTGCTTATTGCTTTCCAGCAGGAGAATGAATTAAGAGACTTCTGAAAGCTCTTTCAGACCCTTAATTATATGCTCTTTCTAGAGACTGTTATATATACCTGTGGTTCAGGGGGCCCTAAATTTATTGTCCAAACCAACTGGATGCTTTTTAAAATGAAAAAGGGTCAAACAGACATAAACTGGGTCTACCCCAGGCAGGCAGGGGTGCCTCATCTTTCAACCTACAGGGCTGAGGACAGGGAACACTTTCCAGAGTTCAAGTTTGCAAAACTTCAAACCTGAAATCACTGTTCAAACTTTTCCAAAAGCAACAGTCACTTCTCAAAGAGATTTTAGCAAACCACTTCTCTGAGTACATAGTAAGATACATAATAAATCATAATGTAATCTATCTTTTGCCTAATGTCTTCTGGTTTCTCCTGTAGATGCTAGGCACAGAGGGACATGCCTGGGGCCTCCTCGGCGTACAGCAGACGCTCCCAGAGGACAGGATGAGATAACACCAAATGGACTGTTCTACTGAATGGCTGCCAGAAGTACACCCCTTCTGAGGGGGAGGGGAAGGGCTGGGGGCAGGCAGGGCTTTTAATGAACTTTCCCAGGTGGGAAGGGGAAGGAGTCTAGCTAATGAACACCAGCTAGAGCCCCATTAGGGTGCCCCTCCACGCCCCAGGAAGGTGGAGCCGCCGTAGTCAGGGGGTGGTGCTTAATGTCCTTCCCCCAGCCCAGAATGTGAGCCCAGGCTCTGGGATCCCCTTTCTTCCTTCGCACTGGTCCTGCTGTGGGAGCACACTTCAGCCCGGGGTTTGGCTTCCAGGCATGGGGACACAACAGGGGCTGCCCACCAGCACTTGCTCCATTACTTGATGAGCCTAAGCAGATGCAAGGCTCCCCTTCTGGCTCTCCCATTAGTTAGGTGAGGAGAAATCTGGGATGGGGCCTCACAACAAACTTCTGTCGTATTTCTGCAACCCCTCTGTAACCGTGGGACATCAGGGACAAGAGACTCTTGGTGATCAAGAACCCTTGATCTCCCAGGACAGTTATTTCAGAGGAGTGTGTGTGTGTGTGTGAGAGAGAGAGAGAGAGAGAGAGAGAGACAGACAGACAGACAGACAGACACAGGGAGAGATCAGAGATCAAAGGATCAGATGCTGTGGGGAGTCCCTGTAGGCAAGCAGGTTTCTCCAAACTTCAGTCAGCTTTGCCTTGCACACACACCACCTGTACTCCTTTATCCCACATACTCCACCAAATCAAGTCCATTTTTAAACTTAAATATATAGTTTAGCCTTTACTAAAAACAAACACTGTAAAATAATGGATTTTACCAATGTGTTATTACATAAATAAGATAAAAACATTTAATGCGTGTGTATTTTAATACATGACTTTTAAACTTTAAAAAACCTTTATCCACATACAGTAAAACCTTGGTTTTCAAGCATAATTCGTTCTGGAAACATGCTTGTAATCCAAAGCACTTATATATCAAAGCGAATTTCCCCATAAGAAATAACGGAAACTCAGATGATTCATTCCACAACCCCAAAATATTCATATAAAAATGATAACAATACTGTAGTATAATACAAAATAATAAAGAAAATACAAAATATAAAGAAAAATAAATCAAACTGCATTTACCTTTGAGAACTTTCGTGGCTGGTGTGACGGAGACGAAAGAGGAGGGTTATTGTGTAGGACAACTTTCACTATCACTAACGGAATCACTGCTGTCTATTGACTCAGTAGAGGCTTTTTCTGCATGGGGACCATTGTATTCGCTCTCACGGATGTTGACCACCGTCCAGTATTGATAAACTCTCGTCATATGCTGTATGTAATGTAACTGGCAATAAGGCAGAAGAAAGGGTCTACGTCTGCAGGCAGCCTGACCTGGAATGAAGCGAAGCATTCCTAAGCTTCCTCTTGTATGGAAAAGCAAAGGACTGTCCATAGGTGCTTTGAAGTAAGAAAGGATACATTAGTGCCAATTGTGGGCACCTTCCAACGTTCTGAAAAATCACTGATTTCTGCCAAACGCCATGGCCTGAGACCGAACATCTGAGCATAGGAGACAATCACCCACAATCCTGCAGAGAGAGAGAGAGAGAGAGAGAGAGACAGACAGACAGAACCATTGACTCAGTTGTGATCATGTGATGTTAAGCATCACATACTACTCATATTGCAAGACGTCGCTCGTTTATCAAGTTAAAATTTATTAGAAATCTTTGCTCATCTTGCAGAACACTCGCAGAAGAAGTTACTCGCGATCCAAGGTTTTACTCTATCTCCTAAAATCACTTCACCATTTGGGAAACACAGTTGTAAGGGAGCCAGTGATATGACCCCAGGGCCCCAGCAAGTGAGAGGAGGGAGAGAGTGGTGGGTGGGAAGTATTTTTTCTCCTGACCCCCTCCCTGAAGAGTCATCTTGGGCTGGCCAGGCCCTTCCCTCAAAGCCACTGCTCCTGTCAGGGAGCTCCCCCATATACCATCCCTTATCAGATCTTGGTACCTGCTCCTTCTTTGCCCTTTTTTTTAAATGTTTATTTACTTTTGAGAGAGAGAGAGAACATGAGTGGGGGAGGGACAGAGAGAAGGGGGTCAAAGGATCCAAAGCAGGCTCTGTGCTGACAGCAGCGAATCTGAAGCGGGGCTTGAACTCACAAACTGAGATCATGGACTGAGTCAAAGTTGGATGCTCAACTGACTGAGCCGCCCAGGCACCCCTCCCTCTTTGCTTCTTGAGTCATGAGAGTGGTCAGGGCAGGCTGATGCTCAGCCAGAGGGCTGCTCTATCCTTGTGAGTTCCCCAACCCTGCCCACACCGTTAAGAAATTCCTTGTATTAAACTCTCTGTGAACTATCCAGCCGAGTGTGCCATCTATTTTCTGTCAAGTCCTGACTCATATATATAAAATATCTCCTATAAAACATAAAACTATTACAAAGACTCCAAGAAGTCACAGGCAAAGCTTAAGAATAGACAATTCATATAAACACAAAAAGTAAACAAAGGGTGGGGAAATATTCAAGCTACCCAGCAATCTAAGGTATTGACATTAACAACTCTACAGAACCATGTTATGCCTTGTAGGTCAGCAGAGAGTAAAACACAAGCCAAGAGACCACCCAATGCTGGCAAGGTTTGGAAAAATTGTCACCTCATCCACCATTGGTGGCAATGAATGGTGTATGGTCCTTCCGGAGAGCTGTTAAGTAAACTGTGTCAAATGCACAAAAAAAAAAAAAAAAAGTTCAAATCTTTGAACGAGGTAAGCAACTGCTGGGAATTTTCCTAAGAAGGAAGTCACAAGAGGATACAAAGAAAATGGCACTGAAAATCTCACTTAAGCTTTTTTAGATAACAAAAATTAGAAACTGCCCAGATGAAACCCAAAGATATTAGTTAAATAAATTATGCTTTCTTCTTATTTCCGCAATGGAATATTACCTAGTCTTTAAAATTGTAAGTGTAAAGACTTCATAAAGGTGTTTATAACATGCATAAAGCCAAGCAAGAAAACATGAAAAATGTGCTTTGTGATTAACAGTATGTAGGACTACCAACACCCATAAGCAAAGACTAGACAGGAAGACATTTTTGAAACTGAAAATACTTTAAAGTGGTTAAAGAGATTATGGGCATATTTTTTCCTATGAAGACTTTTGTTACCACCATGATATGTTTAATACATTGCTAGTACATTATTAACAATTACATGTAAAGGGGAAGAATTAAAAATTCCAAAGTAACAAATACCTTGTGAATAATGACTATAGTCAGTCTCCTATCTTCTCTAAATTCCTGTGTCTCTTAATAACTGGTAACAGAACACCATGGTGTGGTGAATGGAGTACAGGCTTTGAGACACACGGAGCTCAGCCCCTGGATTGAAGAGCTGTGTAGTCCTGACTAAGTTATGTGAACTCTCTAAGCTCTAATTTCCTTGTCTGAAATACAGAATGATAATATCTATTTTCCAGAGATTTTAAAGCCAAGTACCTAATACAGAATAAGTGTTCAGTAAATGATTCCTACCAGGCCAGACAATCTACTAGAGTTTATAAGTCTATTTGGGCTATCACTGTTCTCTACTCCACTTCCTATGTGTGAACACTTCTCCCCCTCCCAAACTAAACAGCGAGTTTCTTAAGGGGCATCTCCTCTGGAGTCAGCCCAAGGATGAGACCCACGGACGATGCTCCATAAATATTAGGTAAATGACATTTACCATTTAGCCCATTGTTAACCATATGGAACAGGGCAAAAAATAAGTAGTAGAAATACTCAAACATTCAGGAAGAGGCTGGTGAAATCTATGATCTCCCACAAGCACAGAGCCAGAAGGAAGAACTCTTGAGAAATAATGACACTCTTCCCTCCAAAGGCCCTCCCAGCTCATTCCAAAAATGGAACAAACACAGGATCTGGAAATGAGGCTTACTGCTCTCTCCACAGCTCCCCCTCCCTCCACCTCACCCAGGGAACTCTCCTGGAATGAGAAAAATTCCAAGTAGAGGGCTCCACTGCTGAGGAAGACCTCACGGCCCCACACATGGTGCTTCCGGCCTATTTCTGAAGAAAATAGGAAATAAGAAAATCTTGTGATCTTCAGGGATCACAAGAAAAAGCACAGGAAACAAAGGAAAAGAAACCCCCAACCATCAGTCACATTCATGCTTCAGCCTCCTGAAGATGAAACAATTTCAATTCCTCACTCTGAAATGAGTAAAGAAAAGCACAGAATTTTGCATTATCCCACCTTTCCAGGAGGAACTGAGTTTCAGGGAATCAGTCCCAGGCAAGGAGGGAGAACTCTTTACAAATTCTAGATGATAAATGTAGAAGGAACAAAAATTAGAAAATCATCTCTTTGCAGGGAACATCAGTGGATGCACTGGTTTGAGGGGAACTGGATATTCAACATGGCACCAAAATACTACCCCATGAAGTGTTCGCTTGCAAGAGCATGGAAAAGGAAAGTGTTACTTGACACTGGCAGGATCAGGTAGGAGCCTGTTACCCCCAGATCAAGCTCTGCCCCAAGCATTAGAGGGACCCAAAGTGGGACTACCAGACAAGATGCCCTGGTTTGGGGCAATAAAAGGGGTGCAGTGTGGCCACAGGAGAATCTAATCAATTCCTAGGTTTAACCTCCACTGATGGGAAATGTAGCTGATGGGGAGCGACTTGAAACAACACAAGTCAACAATCAGACCAACCCAGAAGGTGGGTTTACAGACAAGCTGCCTGGTTTCTTCAACAAGCCCATGTTATAAGGGTGAGAAGAAGTGAGAAGGAAAGTTCTAGAATAAAAATGTCTTAAAAGCCTTAACAAACAGATACAGTACGTGGTGCTGCTGTGAATAAGCCAGCTGTGAGAGATATTGTTAGGACAACTAGGGACATTTGAACATGGATTGGTATTAGATGATATTAAGGAATTAATGCAAATTTTATAGCTGTGATATACAGTGTTGAGGTTATTTAGGAATATATTCTGAATTCTTAGAGATGCATATGGAAACATTTAGGGAAATGTCATGATGTTTTTAATATACTTTAATTTTTTTTTATTTTATGTTTATTTATTTTTGACAGAGAGCACAAGTGGGGGAGGGGCAGAGATAGGAGACACAGAATCCGAAGCAAGCTCCAGGCTCTGAGCTGTCAGCACAGAGCCCGACGCGGGGCTCGAACTCACAAACTGCAAGATCATGACCTGAGCCGAAGTTGGATGCTTAACTGACTGAGCCACCCAGGCACCCCTTAATATACTTTAAGATGTACCAGTTAAAAAAAAAAAAAATCTGGCAAATATAACCAAGTATTAATGACTGTTAGTTAAATTTAGGTGGTAAACTTATGTAAGGTACATAGAACATCTGAGTTCATAATCTGAGAACCTAGAAGGGTGGTTACCAGGGCTGGGGGGAGGGGAAAATGGGGAATTAGTGTATAATGAACACTGGGTTACGGTATGGGATGAAGAATATGCTCTGGGGGTGGAGGGTGCTGATGGTTACACAACACTGGGAATGTACCTGATGCCACTGAACTGTATACTTAAAATGGTTAAGGGGCGCCTGGGTGGCTCAGTCGGTTAAGCATCTGACTTGGGCTCAGGTCATGATCTCACCATTCGTGGGTATGAGCCCCACGTCAGGCTCTGTGCTGACAGCTCAGAGCCTGGAGCCTGTTTTGGATTCTGTGTCTCCCTCTCTCTCTGCCCCTCTCCCGCTCGTGCTCTCTCTCACAAAAATAAACAAACATTAAAAGAAATGGTCAAATTTTACCAATTTTATGTCCTATGTACTCTATCACAATCAAAAAGTTTTGATGCTGGGTGTTCATTCTACTACTTCTATTCTTTCCACCTTTTCATAACAAACTTTTCATAATAAATACTTTTTTTTTTCAACGTTTATTTATTTTTGGGACAGAGAATGAACGGGGGAGGGGCAGAGAGAGAGGGAGACACAGAATCAGAAACAGGCTCCAGGCTCTGAGCCATCAGCCCAGAGCCTGACACGGGGCTCGAACTCACGGACCGCGAGATTGTGACCTGGCTGAAGTCGGGCACTTAACCGACTGTGCCACCCAGGCGCCCCTATATATACTTTTTTAAAAAGACTACATAGCCCTCTGTGGCACAAAGTCACTTGGTCTTTCCTTTATTCTTAGTTATACACTAAGTCTTTCAAAAAGCCTGTAGGAGACCAAAGCCCTTTTTAAAAACTCCTCCTTTTTTCCTTAAAAGTGAACCTGAAGGGGGCACATGGGTGGCTCAGTCGGTTAAGCATCCAACTTCGGCTCACGTCATGATCTCACAATTTGTGAGTCCGAGCCCTGCATCAGGTTCTGTCTGTGCTGACAGCTCAGAGCCTGGAGACTCCTTCAAAGTCTGTGTCTCCCTCTCTCTCTGCCCCTCACCCACTCACACTCTGTCTCTGTCTCTCAAAAATGAATAAATGTTAAAAAAATTAAAAAAAAAAAAAAAAGTGAACCTGAAAGACTAATGCCTTTCTGGACCTCCACAGAGTCCGGTTCAGAACAGAATGGAGAAGACTGGTTCTAGAAAGAGCTTTGCCTGATGAAAGAAGACAAAGGGAATCAGAAAAGCTGGAGTCCTGAGAAGGGCAGGCAGGATTCTAAAGCAGCTCCCCAGATATTGTGAGGTCAGCATCATCATCAACTCTTACAGGGAGGGGAAACAACTTCACAGAGGTTAAGTAACTTGCTCAAAGCTGCTCAGCTGATGTGCAATTCATTTTAAACCGGCATTTTATTTTATTTTTTTTAATGTTTGTTTATTTTTCAGAGAGAGAGAAACAGACAGAGCATGAGCAGGGAGGGCATAGAGAGAGGGAGACACAGAATCCAAAGCAGACTCCAGGCTCTGAGCTGTCAGCACAAAGCCCAATGCGGGGCTCAAACCCACAGACCGTGAGATCATGACCTGAGCCAAAATCAGACATTTAAATGACTGAGCCACCCAAGCGCCCCTTAACAGGCATTTCAGAAATCAGAGCCTGAGTTAACAACTCTCTCCCCCAGCCCCAAGCTTTTCTGCTTCCTCCCCCCAAAAGAGGGTGGGGCTATAATATCCAAACCTCTCAGCCCCACCCCCATTCTTGTCACAGGGTTCAAGGCTGGTTGATCAATTTAAAGGCACTGACCACTACTTAACCATGAACTCTGAACTGAGTGAGGCTCACGCAAGGGTCACAGGAAGAAACCTGGTCTCTGGCCTAAAAGCACTTACAATCCATTTGTGAAGGCAACACTAAGAATCGTAAGTAGAAGAAATAACATATTACACAGTATGGCACCTGCACCAACACTATGTTTTGCATGAGGTTCCTCCTGCTACTGTATTCACACTGCATCGTGATAACATATTTTAAGAGGGTTCTCTATAGGGGTACCTGGGTGACTCAGTCAGTTAAGCGTCCGACCAGCTCGGGTCACGAACTCACGGTTTGTGACTTCAAGCCCCACAACGGGCTCTCTGCTGTCAGCAAAAAGCCCTCTCCAGATCCTCTGTCTCCCTCTCTCTCTGTCCCTCCCCAGCTTGTGCTCTCTCTCTGAAAAATAAACATTTAAAAAAAAAAATTTAAAGAGGGTTCTCTACCTCTGCAGTTTAGTGACTACAGGCTCCTGAAGCTCAACATCTTGTTTTTATACACTAAACACCTACTGTGCTGCTCAGCACACAGAGGGTGTGGGCGATACCAAAAGCAGATGGGAAAGAGAGTGACTAGGTATGCAGAGGGAATCACCCCAATCGCCACCTTATCTGCACAGACCTACCCTTTCCTCCCTGTACCCCTATCATTGTGGAATCCCTCCAGGTGGCCTGGGTTCCCTCCAAATTCTGCCCAGCTGTGGGAGGGGGTACTATTACCCCTGACAGAGCCATGCACACAGACGCCAGGGCTCACTGGAACCTGCTCTAACCGAAGGCCACCTCCAGCTCGTGGCCTGCCTAGCTGCTCTATCCTTAGGCAGGTGGGTACCTTATCAAGGCCAGTCGCTATTTACCCTGGCCCCTGGCTTCTAGCCAACCAATTTTCCTCTTAGGTGATGGGGACTCACCAGGCAGAAGGGATCCACTACTTACAGTCCAGCCCTTAGACCTGAGCAAGGGGACGATAGCACTAGGCGGCTCCCCAAATCAGGATAAAGCTTTGTGCACATAACAGTGCTTCTAAGACTACCTCCTGGGTCAAGCCTGCTCCCTCAGCAAGTCCTCTGGGCTCTGGAAAGACAAGAGTGTGACACAAAGTTGGGTCACTTTCTTGGTATTCAGGTCCCAAGGACATGGGTTTCCCTAAGTGTCCCTGGTAGGTGGGTGGGCCAAATGGAGCCATAGCAATAGCAGCTGCTCCCAAGGAAATATCCACCCCAATGGCTGTGTCTCCGTGGGCTGGAATTTTTTTTCAACATGGGCAGGCTGCTCAGTGCCACGTTTTCCTCCCTCTTTCCCAAAGATGGCACTGAAAATGCGTGATTTCCAGGCTTCAACGTGACTGTAATGACTCCACAGTTTTCTTCACTGTGTGCTATTCATTGACACAGTTTTTAGATCCTACAACATGCACATACTGCCAAGTACATTATGCCTTCCAAAGCCTTTTTTTTTCATGTTGGTCAATCGGAACAAAATGACTAGCATCACAGGCGGAATTCGAAGGCTGAAAATTTTTTGAAAAGCACAAAACTGGAATCCTATCCTGGGGTGTTTTTCAAGCTGTACTCCAACTTCTTAGAACGCGTACTCAAGTTTTTGATTGAAGGTTCCGTATTTACACTCACTCAAGATATTCAAAATAGCACACATCTGAAACTGCACACTACCCCAAGATACTCAAGGCAAGCCCCTTCGTCCTACTTCCTGTTGTGACAAATTCATATAAAATCATGATGACAAGGATGCTACCAGGACTTGCCCTCTCCACCTCCCCCCAAACCCCTACCCCAAATTGGAGGTAGGTGCTGCTGAGCTCTCACCTAGTCACGCTCAAGCCAGCGGACACACCCGCCCTTTCAACCCCAGAACCAACAGTCAGGATGCTTCCACAACACAGCTTTATGAGGGGAGGGGAGCGACGGGAACTGGGACTCAGCCCCAACATCGAATAATAGGAGATGATTAAACTGTGGTGCTGTCAGGTGATGGAATACGATTGAGCCACTTAAAATGATGTAACACGAGACGATGAAAAAGATGCTCAAGATAGACTAAAACAAAAACCAGGCTAAAAATAGTTTGCACCGTGAAATGCGGTTTGAAAGTTAAAAAAAAATCCTTTCCCATGCATATGTGTTTCTATATCTGACACCCACATACACATGCATGCACCAAAAACAGACTGGGAGAAGATGCACCAAGATGTTCGCAGGGGCAATCCCTGCGTGGTGGAATTAGGGGGAAATACAGTACCTTGTTCTCGGTTTTTCTTATCAACAGTATCCTCAATAACGGCCATGCATTACATTTGGAAAGAGGAGGAAAGTAAACGTTAAGAACAGCCTCCTCTCTCGTCTCTCTCTGGCTGAGTCACACATCTTAGTAGAAATGAAGGCAGGCGGCACTACTAGGCTTCCCCCGCTCGCCTTTCCCCACGCTTGCGTGCGTGCGTGCGTGGGGGATGTGTGGGTGTGTGCGCCGGGGGTGTGTGCGTGCGTGCGTGCGTGGGGGTGGGCGTGCACGTGGGGTGGGCGTGCGTTCGTGCGCACGTGGGGTGGGCGTGCACGGGGGTGGACGTGCGCGTGTGCGTGCCACCAGCGCTCCTTTTCGGGGGCGGAATGTGTTTCTCGACAGCAGAGCAGGCTCGTCTCTGGGCCAGGATGGTCCTGGCAGGAGTTACTTTCTAACACGTCCCGACATGTGTTTCCAGTAACGCTGTTTGTGGCCGCTTTTTTCTCTTATCGCTCCTCCAGTGACCTTTGCTGGTTTACAGGCTTACTGGCTGGAGCCAGGTGGATTTGTTTGATTTTTGTTGATGGTTATTAGGAAGAGGAAGTGCCAGAAGGGATTACCTCAAGTTTAAACCTATTTCCAGCAGAGTCCCGGGGCCTTTAATTACACATCGCGGGTCTGTTTGGTAAAGAAGTGGTCAAAGATGTGCTTTTTATCTCCCTTGGAATCTCCTGCGACTGGCAGCATTCCATTTGTGCCTGGTGTTGCTGTAAACTCAAGCCACAAGCTCCCGGTGGGAGGAGGGATGGGGGTGGAAAATGGAATATGAAGTTGAAAGCTGGCGAGGGACATTTTTAAAAGTACTCTACCTGGGAGTTCTTGGTCAGGCCCTGCCATTTTGGGGGGCAGACAGGAAAGGATGACTATTGCACCCCCAGGGAGCTGGAATTTTGTTTGGGGGACCAGAACTACTGCAGCTCCCACAGAAGTGTCCAGGGTCAGCTACTGCTGAACCACAAGGATGAGGACAGTCACAGTGCTAAATGCCCAGCCCAATCCAAGAGCAGACTTTTCTTTCTTGCTTGCAGATGTCTTTTCCCCACATATTGGTTCTGAAATATTAACAGCTGGAATCACCACAGGCAGGCAATCACTGTGTCTGGAATGATCAAGATAGCAGATCAGCTGTGGGGTAGACCAGTGTCACTTTACTGCTACAGGTGGGTCTAGTCACAGAGATGTGTGGACCAGCTGGTCCTTTCCCACTGATGTCTCCAGGCCAGTGAAAGAGAGCAGACTCCCGGAATCCTTCCCCTTCAGAGCATGAGTAGGCTGCCATCCTTTGTCTTGCTTGATGGTTAGAGAGATTGCCAAATTACGAAATTGCTAAAAGTCCAAGACTGGGAAGTTTAGCACATAAAGTGCAACTTTACTGGGGCAAAAAAAGTGTGGGTGCTAGGTTACTTAGGGTCTTAGCCCATTTTGGGTATAAACAGTGAAGTCAGGAAGTTAGGAATTATTCTTTAGCTGCTTGTATTAAAGACACAGCAATGTAGGTCAAATGCATACAATTTCAGACAATAAGACTCCAAATCTCTCTTTAATTTATGCCCCAGAGGCAGTAGAATTTAGGAAGGAACATTGGGTTAGGCTGGAAATAGGAACAACTGGAGTTTAGTTAGAGGCCTCTTTCATCCTCGACTGGAACCCTTTACCACCCAAACTCTGCTCATGGCAAGGCCGTGTCTTCCATAACCCCCAGTATCCCTGCACATCCCTTCAGCAGGAGCACACAGTGATGGGGTCCAGATTCTTGCCCCAGTCCCTGGAATCCTTCAGCCCCCTCAAGGCTAGCTAAGTAGTAGTCTTTTTCTTGGCCCTGTTGCTGTCTCATTAGAGCCCTGAAAGACAGAGTGTGGCCCCCACCAGAAGAGTGCCTTCCCTGGGGTTGCCCAGCCCCCTCCTGAGGTTCCCCGCACCACTCCCCATGAGGGGGGCCGGGGCCTGGATGGGAAGGCTGCCTGGGTGGGGTTGTAGGAGTGATTTTAGTTTGCCCACAATTCTATGGCATAGAGACATGCACCTTTACATCTTACAGGGGCTGTTCAGCATACCGTACCAAAACACTCATGGTGCCGTAGATAATGCAAGGTGGGACGTAAAATCTTTCATTGTAATGGTTATGTACTTATTTTAGTGTGAACTCAAAGAAAAATGAGGTTGGCACAATGGATGGTTGTTTTGTGGATATTGTTCAGGATGAGGCTAAGTGATGACAAATTTAATAACATTTAATGTTTAAAGAGTAATTTAACGATATAGATGATATATAAATAGGACAAAATACATGAAGCATGCAAACAGCGTGAAGATGGCTGAAGTTTGGGATGATTCTTGCCAGTTAGAGTTAACCAATGAATGTGTGAAGCTCAGACATGTGTATTAAAACACTAGAGATAGCTGTCCACAGTGCTAAGAGCTCTGGAACCGGGAAGCCCAGGTTCAGATGGTAGCTATATCTTTAAGTTAGCTCTGTGACCTTGGACACATCACAACCCTTTAAGCGTCAGTTTCTTCATCTGTAAAATAAAAATAACAATTCTTATTTCAGGAGATTCTTCTGAGAATTAAATGAGGTAATACTTATAAAGCAGCTTGCAAAGCACTTGGCATAGAACAAGTTCCTGGGAGGAATGATTATAAATGGAAAGGACTTGTTTGTAAAGCAGGCTGCCCATATCTCTCTCCTGAAGATTGCCTTCCAAGAAAATGCAGCCCAACTAGTACAGGAACATTTGGCCCTTTGGGTCATGGATCCACTCCTGGATAAATGTGCACGCACGCTTGCAAATGCCAAAAGTACATACAATTGTAGGTATTCATAGTTGACACCTTCTATAACCACTCTCTCGGCTGACTACAAACCTGGGAAGCTAAAATGGAGAGCCAGGGTCACAAGATGTATCTCCACTATTTCTGCCCCAGGGAGTTATCCTAGCTTCTGGAGTTCTTCCAGTTCTCTAAAGCGAACTTCGGTTCCCTGTGGTGCCACTTTTTTTTTTTTTTTTTTTTTTTTTTGTTCCCGACAGTGGGGTGGGAAGAGAGAATCCCAAGCAGGCTCCACACTGTCAGTGCAGACCCCAATGCAGGGTTTGAACCCACGAACCATGAGATCATGACCTGAGTCGACATCAAGAGCTGGATGCTTAACCGACTGACCCACCCAGGTGACCCTCTGATGCCTCTTAATACACAGACCACCACGCTTCATTCTCTCCATGGGCAGAATGCAAGTAAGGTCCAAGGACCCACACAAACCCCTGTATTCAGTAACTGACCTATTCTTGTTCCCCTTGTTGTACAGCCTGGCCTTGCAATTTTTAACTCAGTGCTGATGGAGCTGGGTAAACTCAAGTGACTAGCAAATGTACAGGGAAAGCCATGGGCCCCGATAAGCTGCTGATACGGTGTGCCTGTGCTTCCGCCTGTTCTATTTAAACACTGATAGACCCTTTAGCAAACAAGAAACCTTTTGTGCTGAGCATCCACAACTGCCATCCAGAGTCCATTCTGCACATGGCCAAGGCTCAGAGTAGGCAGAATGGGGGTAGGAAAGAGGCAGACTTTTGCTGCACTTTATCAAATAATGGCACACAGGCAAGACCACACTGATCTTCAATCCCGAGCTCCCAAATCTTTCTCCCTGCCCCCTGCCCCAACTCACAGAGACGTCTCAAAAAAGTGATATTGACAACATTTTTTCTTAGAAAATTTACTGCAGAACCTTCAAGCAGGACACATGGGCTGGTTCAAGCCGTGACCTAAATAACATCCTACTTGTAAGTGAGAGAGGAATGACTCAGCTTACAAAGAAGCAATGATGTGGAAACTGGAGAGTTTACCTGCATGCACTAATATAAACCAAAAAGGGAGTCAAGGTCAAGCCCAAAAAATTCCATGAAAATCAGAATGCTATGGACCCTGAGGACAGGGGTTGTTTCTAACAATCATTTGAGGCTTGGGTTATTTAGCAAACAGTTTGGAAAGTAATAGTTGAATTTGAATTTCTTTCTTGAAAATTAAGTAGGATTAGAACACTGCTCCTGCTTCTCAAAGTTTGGTTCTCCTGGCCCAGCAGTTTGAGCATCACCTGGAAGCTGGTTACAAATGCAGAATCTTGAGCCCCAGACTAGACTTCTGAAAACAGAATCTACATTTTAACAAGATTCCTAGGAATTCACATGCATGTTATAATTTTGAGAGGCACTGGACAAAGTATTTACCATAAAGCTCTATTAGAGGATAGCCAAAGATCAAGGTTGTTTCCCTTCACATTTGCAGTGGATCTTAACCTAAATATCGAGTCTAAAAAAGAATAAAGTTCAATTTTTTTAACTTTATTTAAAAAATTCATGGGAAAAACACTCTTCCCATGAAGGTTCACAGATGTACACATGAGAATCAGTGCCATTTTAAGAGGTTCAAGTACTCCAGATTTAGCCTTATTGACAGAAGGAAGATTTTTAAAAATCAGCATTGAAATAGTTCCATAATGAACATGGATTACCTTTGGTGAGAAAAAAGGGAGAAGGGGAAGAACTATCAGTTAGTGGTCAAGAGTGTCTTGTTCTATCTGCTGTGTGATATTACCCAAGTTACTGGATCTCTCTGAGCCAGCTCCCTCAGTGCAAAATGAGGATAATAAAATGGGGATATTTTTGTTGAATTTTTATAGTATTAAAAAGATATAATGCAGGGCGCCTTGGTGGCTCAGTCAGTTAAGGGTCCAACTTCAGCCCAGATCATGATCTTATGGTTCATAGGTTGGAGCCTTGCATCAGGCTCTACACTGACAGTGCAGAGCCTGCTTCGGATCCTCTGTCCCCCTCTTTCTCTCTGCCCCCCCCCCTCCTGCTTGCACACTCACTCTCTCTCCAAATAAATAAACATTAAAAAAAAAAAAAGATATAGGGGTGCCTGGGTGGCTCAGTCGGTTGAGCATCCAACTTCAGCTCAGGTCATAATCTCACGGTCTGTGAGTTCAAGCCTTGCGTCGGGCTCCGTGATGACAACTCAAAGACTGGAGCCTGCTTAGATTCTGTGTCTCCCTCTCTCTCTGCCCACCACCCCCCTCAAAAATAAACAAACATGAAAAAAAAAGATATAATGCATGAAAAACACTATAACAGCATTTGGGCACTAAGGTGCTGAATAAAAGTAAACTGTTAATAGGAAATTAGTATTGAAATATTGTCTCAAGAGGTAATTTGCTTAGTTGGAGAGAAGGAAGACCCCTGGATCTTGTCCTATCTCTGTCCAGCACTAGCTCTAAGAACCTGAAAAATCATTTCATTTGAGCCATGGCTAGAAAGATTCATATCATCATCCAGGCCTGCCTCATTGGCTTAGAAGGAGAATAAATAACTCTCAACATTCAAAGACCAGAGGACATCTCAGGCAGGTGTGAAGGGTAGATGTTCCATGGCTCCAGGCCAGAAGCCCCCCACTGCCACCTCCAATGAAGCCAAGTTGGCAGGCTAGGAGCTCTGGGGGAAGAGAAAGGAATAGTGTTAAAGAGTGGATCAAGAAGGAGGATAAAAAGAGGGGATAGAAGCAGATGCACTCATAGGAGGGGCAGGTATCATATCACCATATGGAGTTCATGCTCCAACAGCATAAACCAAATTAGTCTTGGGCTTCCCACTTAAGAGCCCTAAGGTGCAAGTCAGCTAACCTCTCTGAGCCTCCCTTTTTTAAAGTATAAAATAAGGGGACACCTGGGGTGGCTTAGTCGGTTAACTGTCCAACTTCGGCTCAGGTCATGATCTCACAGTACATGGGTTCGAGCCCCGTGTCGGGCTCTGTGCTGACAGCAGCCTGGAGCCTGCTTCGAATTCTGTGTCTCCCTTTCTCCGTGACCCTCCCTCTCATGCTCTCTTTCTCTCAAAAATAAATAAACACTAAAAAATAAATAAAGTATAAAATAAGGATAATAGTACTATCTACCTCAAAGGCAATTAAATGAGGTAATATGCATAAAGAATGAAGCAGCATATTTGACACATGGTAAATGCTCAATACGTGGTACCCGTTACTGTCTATGATAGGCATCTGCAGCACAATAATGTACATATTTACTGTAAGTTTAATCCCTAGAGACAAAGAATTTGAAGTGAATTTCAGATGTATGGAGAACTTGATCTCTTTTAGACACCCTGTCAATGAAAGACAAAAAGCATATAGGAAGCCTTTACTATAGTTGCTGCAAAAGCCTAGTTATTGTCCTTACCAATGAAAGAGTAGAAAGAAGAATTAGAGGTTGGCTTAAAAACCACTATCCTTGGGGCACCTGGGTGGCTCAGTCAGTTGAGCATCGACTCTTGATTTTATCTCAGGTTATGATCTCCTGGTTCATGGGATCAAGCCCCAGGTCAGTCTCTGCACTAACAGAGTGGAGCCTGTTTGGGATTCTCTCTCTCCCTCTCTTTCTGCCCCTCTCCTGCTCATATACACATGTGAGCTCTCTCTCTCAAAATAAATAGACTTAAAAAACACACACACGATAAAACACTATCATTTAGGATTCATTAGAACTCGCTGAAAAGTAGGAAAAGGCAAGAGAATCTCCAGGACAGCAAAAAGACTAAAAAATTTTAATGCCTGACATACACAGAATGGCGTAATAAGCGACCTCATCTCAGTAGACTGTACTAGGCTAGGACTACACTATGTTAAAGTGATAAACTTACAAAAACAGGCTGAAAAAGAACAAACAGTTAATTTGTGGGGGGGGGGGTAGAGGAGTAGAGATGACTTTTAGACTTGTTGGCTAATTTTTACAAAACTTTTTTTTTAAAGTCTATTTTGAGAGAGAGAAAGAGCGCAAGTATACGCGAACAGGGCAGGGGCAGAGACAGAATTTCAACCAAGCTCACATTGTCAGCGCAGAGCCTGAAGCAGGGCTCGATCTCATGAACCGTGAGATCATGACCTGAGCCAAGATCAAGAGTCGAACACTTAACTGACTGAGCGGCCCAGGTGCCCCCAAATCAGGGTATTTTTGGAGACCCCTGTAAGATCAAGAGAGAAAAAAACAACTATGATAGTCCAACAGTTTCAGGCCAAGTGAGAGAGGAGTTGGGGTGTTCATGTAGGCCAGTGGTTTTCCAGCCTTTTCTTTCAGCTGGAGAATCTTTCATAAACAAAATCTTATTGATACCCCAACTATGAAGCAGATAAGATAGTGCTTTTATTCAACTCATTTATATGTTCAACTTTAATTCTCCCTCCACTGAAGACTGTAAATAAGAGCACAGGTATCTACACCGGTTGAATACACATTTGAATAAAGGCATTTTATTCTATTTCTTAAGGATTAAAGATATTTTTAGAAGATAAAATCCCAATTAGAAACTTGCAGGATCCCAGCGTTTCCTGCAAGGTAGTTCAGAAGGTAGTTCAGAAACATCAACAGGATTCTGCAGATTGGGGCCAGCCAACTGTCAGGTGCTTTCCATAGAGACCTCGAGCTCACCACACATTCCTGTGGAAGTCACTTCTGTTCCTGTAAAGCAAGGAAGAACATGGTGCAGAGGACACCTCGATGTCTTCTACCTAAAGACAAACCAAACTCACACAGAAGGGACATGGAGAGGTGAGCACATGGATCCTGTGACCAGGGCCATATCTGTGAGAAGCTCCCCAGATCCCAAATAAAAGGAGAAGACAGACAGGTTGTACGTGGGCAGGCCTGGGTTTACAGGGCGGAGGGAGGGAGGCACACACACACACAGGCCAGAAGCAACCACCCTGGGAGGGGGGCTCAGGAAGGAAAACAAAGCATATGACTTTCTTGTTGGGTGGAGCAGTGCGATGGTCAGGAAGGCAGGGAGTAACGAGGCTGACGTGGCCGAGGCAAGATGCAGAGAAAAGGAGGGGAAAGGTGGCTATGGAGAAAATGGCCCTATCTATGGTCATACAAAAGAGATGTGTAGGAATTTAGAACCGGAAAAGGCCAAGAGAAGTAGTCATCTAAGAAGTACTGGAAAGCTTGTTGGGGGAGGTGCAGGGAAGCAGGCAAAGAAGATATGTGAAGAGTGGGGAAAGTAGCAAAGAATTTAAGGCAAGTGCAGAAAGAAACAAGGAGGATAAGAGGTTCAAAGGACGCTTTGAAGACCGAAATCTACACAAAGATAGTGTATGGGAAATCTTGAAATACAAATGGCCAAAGAAAAAAGGAGGCCAGAATCTCAGCCTGTAGAACTCAGGAAAGGAAATGAGAATCAGAGTTTATTGGATTTATAGAGTGTTTTGATGTGACTGAGTGTTGAAAGATTATTTGCCAGGAGGAGGGAGGTTTTTGTTGCTTGGTGGTAAAGAACGCTCAATAATCCCTTTTATGGTAATCTGTGAGGATCAAATGAACATGTACACAAATATAAGGTCCTCCATAAACACAAGATGGTATTACCAGAAAAGCAAGGGTAAGTCATAGTCTCATTTGGGCAGCAGGAATTTAGGAGGAAAAGAGTGGTCTGATTTATCAGGGATGGGCTAATGACAGCCTTTAGGAAAGAAAGAATGAGGAAAGGCAGAACTTATGGAAGCCACGTGGTCCTGAGAAGGAAATGAATGCCCTTGGTTTGAATTATAGGTTTGGGTTTTTAACGTTCCGTCCTTGGACCCAGTGCTGTAGCTGGCTGGAGAGCTGCAAAGAGCTATCTTCTATGTGCTGGGCACTTTACCTACATTATCCTATTTAGAACTAAAAACAGGCCTGTGAGAAAATATTCTGGAACACAGGTTAGGAAAACAAAGCTTGGCTAAGGCAAGCGAATGACCTAGGTTGCACAGCTAGGAAATGGGGAGTGAGGGCTCAAGTCCCAGCTCAGGGCACTCAGGCCTGCACCTCCCTTTGCAGCTGGTTTTCCAGGTCCCAGACTCACAGCACCCTGAGATGCACCCTCCTCCAACCTTGTTGGCTCTTCGGGCAGCTGTGGCTTCCCCAGGTGGCAATAATCTCTCTTTCCTTGAAGGGTATTTGGTTTTATGAAGATCTTTAGTGCCCTTCTGGTGAAAACGAAATTTGAGGCAGGTAACGTATAAACAGATTCTCCCACTGCTATACGAGTAAGGCAGAGAAAATTATGGTGTTATTAAGATTCCTGGACAGGAGCCACTGTCTTGTGTTCTGCCCAGCCCTCACCGTTGGCCAGAACCTCCTTGCAACCAGGGGCTCTCTTCCACAAAGCTTGCATGTGCAAGGTCATACACATCATAATCAGCTCATAAATATTTATCAACTAAAGGCCTAAAACATCTGTATCCAAGAAGTTAGAGCACTTCAGCTATGCAAGATGACTAAGTCCTAGCCATCTACTATACAGCGTAGTGCCCAGAGTTAACAGCCCTGTATTGTGCATTTAAAATTTTGCTAAGAAGGCAGATCTTGGGGTGCCTGGGTAGCTCAGTCAGTTGAGTCTGATGCTTGGGTTTGGCCCACGTCATGATCTTGTGGCTTCGTGGGTTTGAGCCCCACATCAGGCTCTGCACTGGCAGTGCAGAGCCTGCTTGGGATTCTCTCTCTCTTCCTCCCCAACTCATGCTCTCTCTCAAAATAAGTAAACTTAAAAAAAAATTTTTTTTTTAAAGGGAGATCTTTTTTGTAATCACCAAAAAATAAAAAAAGAAAGAAAATAGGTGGTGATAAAGAAAGCAAGAAGAAACTTTTGAAGGTGTTGGATGTTTATGGCATAGATTGACTTATCTCCAAACTCACGTTGTCTACATTAAATAAATATATATAGCTTTTTGTATGTCAGTCATATCTCAGTTAAGTGATTTAAAACAAAAAAGCCAAGGCACAAGGATTTATAATACATAAAAGTAGAACTTTGTTTTCCAAAGTAGTTTTATCAGTTTGGACACAGGTGATCATCTAAACTTCACCCATAAGTCTTTCTGAAGGGAATAAAGCCCTGTAGATGGAGGTAAAGCCAAGGCCACTTGGAATGTGAAGATGTGGGGCAGGTGTCTTGGCTTCTCTTCAGCTGTGTGAGGTCACCCAAAGCAGTGCTCCACAAGGCCAGCTTGGATAAACTTATGACCTCTGCTTGGCCCTGTGTTCCTAAAAATTTTATGGGAAGGTCACTAATAAACTAAGTGTGTAAATGCTTCACCATCTAGTTAAAAAATAATAGCCTAACCGCTACTGGGACTGACTTACACTAAGTATTTTCTGCAGAACACATTTATTTACCTTTCCTTCTAAGAAAATACACCTGGCAATAAATCAAGGGCAGTAGAAGTATCCATGGCTTGCCATTAAAACTTGATATGTTTTAATGACAATTTTTGGTATACTGTTTTTGGATGGATCAGGTATTATTTGAAAATAAGTACCCAATGAGGAAATGATTGGAGACTGGCACCAAGATAAAAACACAATCATTTGTCCTCAGTGTCTGTACGCAGATTAAATTCTCTGACACTTCAATTATATCTCCTGCTGAAAGATCAGATAGCACTTAAAAATGGTCAATATACTTCTACCAATGAGTCACTTGTATAAAAATGCCGCTATGCAACACAGTTGTCTTTTTTTTTTTTTTAATTTAAACTACTGTCTAGTGAATTCAGTTCATCATACTCTTACAAAAAGACTACAGTGAGGGGGAAGAGAGTCTATGGAATTTCAGGGACTTTTTTCTTTCTTTTTTGAAAAGAAAACCTCTCAAGAGGGTATCCAACCACTTCTTGGAGACATAATCATATGTAAAGAAAAGTGACCCGAATAAAGGAGGAATTAAAAAAAAAATCCTTAGTCACTCTCTAAGTTTATTCTTCAATTTAGGCCAATCCTCTTTTATAGGAGGCTCCTAGCAATTAGCTGGCAATTTTATCCTGTGAGTCTAAAGGATTAAAGCAGGAGCAAAGAACAAAAGGAACCGATTTGCTACCCTCTTCTATCAGTCCTTTCTTAACAAGTCAGACTTCATTTCCTCTAGGGCCCTCCTTACCCACCTAATCTGCTTTCTTTCTTCCTCCCATAGTCCCTTAGGGGAAGGATTCGTAAAGGTAACATTTGCTAATGCCACCTAAACAAAATTCCCTCAGAATATACAAAGGTTTGAAAAATGGCTTCAGAAACTTGAGGTTGCTTTTTGTTTTCTCATTTTGGAATTCTGAGCAAAGTTTAACTTATTTGATCCTAAAACCTATGTAGTAGTAGGTAATATGCCTCCCAAGTTAGGTTTACCAGAAGTTTAGACACACTCTTCTCCCTCTTGCAGACTATCTAGGACAATGCTCCCATAAGGTCACCATATTAAAAATAAGCATGGCCCTGAGAACAGCAGATGTGACATCTGTCCAACTTACTACTCCATCTGTCACTGACATAGGCCACATACAAACCTCTAGAGCTCTTGGGGATTTTAAGGGGCCCGCTAATCCATTCCTTTTCCTTTACCCTTAAACCATTTCAAACAGACAACAATCTACTCTATTTTAAGGACATCCGAGGAAGAGTCCACAATCATTCTTAGCCAAATTAATTTTAGCAATTAATTTCTCTATGGCTTTCCCAGTTGTTCTGCAAACATACTCCTTCCCACAGTCCTGCTATAAAACAGAGGAAAGTACTGTAGCCATGAGCTTTGAGAAGACCTACAGACCTATTTTGAAGACTAAATAATTCCGATCTTACCCAGCAAACGATGCCCTGAAAATATTCTAATGAAAAATTAACTCTTACTTTTAAGTGTAGGTAGGTACACAGCTCTACAAATTTCTTCTATTCAACCTTCTATGGAAAGGGAAGGCTCAGGATGAGTACTTACCGACCATGATCCTTATTTGGAAGCTCTACGGCACTGCTTGCTGCAGGAACCAAGTCTGACTATTTATAATTCTACAAGATCGATGTTAGAGAAACAGTTTTGTTTCAATACTAAATCTAGGAAACTGCTAAATCACAGATGGGCTTGCGCCAAAAATGAGTGGGAGACCTACCTACAGATTAAACCCCATTTCACACATATAGCCTCAGGGAAAACATACAGAACAACCCCAAAAAAGGTTTTTCTCATATACATGACGATATGTACACAGATCCAGAGTTTGAGAGTCACCGAGTCAAACCTAGAAAAACATGGACTGCTAATTTTGCTTCTTTCGGCCACCAATATCCACTTTTTTTTAAAACTACATGCTACCAAATGATGCTCGTAATAAAAGGGTTGGTAAAAATACTGATCCAAGAAATCAAGTGGCTCACTTACTAATAATCTGAAATTCCAATTAAAATATGAACTGGAAAGAAATCATCAATGTAAAAATCGCTCAAGTTGATCATCAGAGAAGAAATGAACATGCCCAAATAACCAGAATGACATCTGAACTCAGTGACTGCCAAATACAGCCTGTGAAATGTCCCATCAAAATAAAGATGTGAAATCAGTAAGCAGATGGCAAAATTCTTTCTAAAACCTCACATAAGGGGACATTTAAGGCATTTCTAACTGTTGTGCAAAAGAGAAGAAGGAGGTTTCATCAAGTGTAACTCTAGCCAAGTTATGATAATAGGTTGCTTCAATCCTCTACTTGGCTCAGGAAGTAAGTGGCTTAAATGGGGGAAGCAGCTCTCAGTAGGGGACATGAATGCAAACCCTAACTCTGCAAGGTGGAAAATCACTGCAGCTCTGGATGAATTTCAGAGAAGAATCAGGCTGTTTCATAGTCAGAGGGCAGCCCGTGCTTAGTTGTACAGTTTAGCTGATAATGCTTTGTGTCAAGAAATCACCTTTTCTATTTGAGATTTGTCTTAGGTTTCTGACCCATTTTCTTGTTTCCCAGGCTTTCTCTACCACTCTTGAAACTCCCAGACAACTAATGAACAAGAACTACTGTCTTCTCAGAGCCTCAGCATCAATCTTTGTAAGACTTAAAGGACACCACTTTGGTGTCTATAAACCTGCAATCACACATGGATGGGGAAGTTTGTAAAACATTTCATTTCCCATATAAATGGTAAAAACTAATCACTTTTAGAACAGGAAGAACAACATACAAAGCAGGATTGGGAGAGGTCTGTTTCACACAAATGCATCTCAGTTTCTGACTTGGATGAAACTGGCAAAATTCAAGAGAATTCCCTATATTTCATATATTCTATATTCAGGTTTAAGAGATTTGCCTTTCAGTTTACATCTTAGTAATTCACCAATTGAACTTAAGAGTTAAAACTCTCACCATCAGAAAACAATGCTTTTTGGTGACGAAAGACTTTTAAGTAAAAACAGGGTTTAAACCAAAACTTGAGTGATATATTCTACAAGTTTCAAATTCTAAAAATAACAGGAGGACTGGAAGGATCAAAATGCCATGCATTAGTTGGATTACTTTGAATTTAGAGACAGGGACACTGTCCTCAGGAGATCAACTCTCCATTCACAGATTTCCCATAAGAACAGGTCTTTCTATAAGGTCATCAAGCTGTAGGTGATACAATGAACTGAGTTATAAAATAGCCTCTTTTTAGATCAGAGATGATACAAAATCAGTTTCTCTAACTCTTTTCTTCCTGAAAACCTTTTACTCTCAACCTAAACCTATTTTGCCCTCCAGGAATTCCTGGTGTATTTCCTTGAGATATTCTCCACTTTAGTAGCAGAGCCTACAGAAAACCATGATTACTACGAGGCTATCTCTCAAAGAACACTTTTTCTCTCTTTGTGGGCACTCTAAATGACTACAACCATACACATATACAAAGGTATACAGCTATACGCAAAAGCAAGAGTACTTCAATATTGGTTTAACAATCACTCTCGCTCAATTCGCCTCATGTACCTTATAGACTACAAGTAGTATTTAGGCATTAAAAATATGCAAAACACAATTTTAAGAATGCACCAACCATCCATAGGGGCTTATCTGCATTTTGTTACGCCTCTCATCATTTCTTAAATCAAAGCCTAAAAATGTGAAAATCTAAATAGCTGAAAACAATAGCAGATTCTGAAAATTATTAAACTGCATCTTACAACTTACCTGTATCCATCACTGAGATTTCACCAAGAACCAGATTCAGGTAGGGCACAGGGGCCACAGCTTCCTGTTCGTAAGATATTCCCGCACATTTTACAAGAACGTACATCTCTACGTCCAGCCTTGGCATGTCTGAAGTTAAAATTTGATTACTGGGATATAATGGAATCAGGGCCAAGTGCTTTTCCAGTATCTACCACATTAACCTTCAAGGTCGGACACAGAGAAGAGGTGGTAGGGTTGGATTCAAAACTAAAGAACACTCCATTTGTGGGGTACATTTCTGTTGATTCTGACCTCAGAATCTTGCCACCTCAGCAACCACTTAAACTGAATTTTCACTTCTCCTGGCCCTGAAACTCCCTTTCAGTAGTTATTTCTTCCTTTAAATATAAACAATTTATGGCTAAGTAAAGTATATTCTAGTAGAAGAATATAGTGAAGGTCAAAAGAAGTTTCCTATGTACCACGAATGACTCGTGGTGGGCCAGAGCCCAAGTCATACTTAACGAGAAAACAAACAAACAAAAAATTTTAAGTATTATCATTTACTTCCTTAAAAATCTTGTTTTCGGGGCGCCTGGGTGGCGCAGTCGGTTAAGTGTCCGACTTCAGCCAGGTCACGATCTCGCGGTCCGTGAGTTCGAGCCCCGCGTCAGGCTCTGGGCTGATGGCTCGGAGCCTGGAGCCTGTTTCTGATTCTGTGTCTCCCTCTCTCTCTGCCCCTCCCCCGTTCATGCTCTGTCTCTCTCTGTCCCAAAAATAAATAAACGTTGAAAAAAAAAAAAAAATCTTGTTTTCTTTAAAACTGTAAACAAAATTGACCCCAATAGTAAAGATATTCACTCATAATTTTTTAACAAGTAGATTTTAATAACTTTTTATTCCCACACAAAGCAATCTAATTTTCTGAAAAAAGAACTTGCTACACAGAATCCTTTAAACATAGTTTGTATAATTCCAAATGAACAGAAGTAAGAGGCATGAGGGACCTCTGTGGTCATAGGTAAGCCCTAGTTGTCCCTTAGTTCAGGATCAAGGGCAGTTTATTCCATCACCTTAGCCAAATAAATGGTTCCTCAGTATCCCCTTTCAAATAGTTTATATGAAAGGGTTATTCTTAATATGAAACTACCGAAGGGAGACAGAAAAGAATGAGAGAGAAAAACGAAAATAGTACAGTATAAATATTTCCATCCTAATAGTTAAGGACTCTAGGTATCAAATGGTACCAACTTGACAAGTCTGAAAAGACCTTAATATTTAGAACATTTAAAAGAAAAAGGAGAAATCATCCTTCTAAGTACTTTGAAAGCATGTCAAACTATAGATTTACATGTGACAAAGTCTTAAGGACCACCAAATATGTAGAAATAGAAATTCCAAATATTTTAGTCCTTTGAATATACAAAACCAAATAAGGCACAAGGACCTAAAGATTAAACACAAAGCGAGTTTATAATGTTCCAGTTTATGTGGTTTAGAGACCTTCTATTTTGTCCTGTAAGATAATTTCAATAGTTCTCTCTTGCATGTGTCCCGATTTATTATGATTGTTGGAGATATATTCATTCTTAAACTTAGAACACGATATAGGCTATAAAATTTTCCAAATTATATTGTTGGCATAGTCTAATTCAAAATGTAAAAATATTCAAAGAGATTCAAAGAGACTTTCATTAAAACCCCCTGCTTATCTACTGCAAAATATAACTTTTGAACAAGAATATATAACTATTACAAATAACAAACAAGTTGGAATGATCATTGAAATGTCCATCCAGGAGGCCCTCAATTCTCCTATTTAGCTCTCAAACAACCTACACTTCTATGCATTACATATTGACACCCCTAAACAGACTTCTGAGGCTGATCCCAGATATTTGCATGCAGGAGATAAAAGAACATTTGCAGCTGCCATACACCCTGGTGATCTGTGAGTTACATGACCATCTTGCTGCATGCTGCATTTGTTCTTTATATTTTACTTAGTAAGTGGAAGAAGGGGGGGGGGGGGACACATCAAATGGCTGACATTGTAAGAACCACGGGACTTTAAATTTAACACAACTGGGACAAGAATAGAAACGGAGGAATGAGGAGTCTTTCGCCTCAGCTGGGTTCTCATAGGGCTTAAACTAGTGGATAGTGCTCAAATGAGAAAAAGAGCAAAGGCAAGAAACATGCAGAAAATATTGGAAATAAACTATCTAGGATTAGGTCTAAAAAATGAAGCATAATTGGGAGTTCTGGAGTGATTTAAGATCTCTACAACTCCTCTGTATTTAGTCCATTATCTTTTGCAGAACCAATTTTCACATACATCTTTAGGAATGTACTGAGAATAACAGAAGGGAACTTTTTGTGCTGAAAAAAAAAAGAAAAAGAAAAAAATTGGCTCCAAACCAATTTTTTTTTTTAATTTAATGAATGATTCTGCATGAATCTGTATGAATAAAGATTAGAAAAAAATTGCCTTGGCAATGAACAAATGCAAACCAAGAAATTAAACACTAATCTACAGCAGAAGTTGCTACACAAGAGACGTTTATTAATGTTCTGTTGTATTTACAGTTTTAACATAGCAAACCAAGGTGAATTACCACTTGGCAGAAAGCACATCATTCTACATTTATAACTCATCGGTTTCTGCTAACACATTATAAAAGCAAGTAGTACTACAGTATGTTAGGGATCATCTCAAAAGTTCCAAACTAATTCTTTCTTTGCTCCTTAATATCTAATACCCTCCCTACTCCAGCCCCTGGCCTAATCATCAGGAGACGAAAGAAAGAAAGAAAGAAAGAAAGAAAGAAAGAAAGAAAGAAAGAAAGAAAGAAAGAAAAGGACTCTTAATAATAAAGTATCAACTGTATTTTAGTAATTAAGCTGCAATTGTCCTTGTCCTTTTTATTTTATAGTGACAACACCTTTACAATTTCTTAGGTACATAACACAGAACAATAAGGTACTGCAAAATTTAGAATACAGACTATAAAAAATTAATGCTTATTATTCACCAATTAAGAACTTAACTTAATCCTGACGACACCTTAAATGCATTTTGCACTATGATTTTGCTTCCAGGTGTTCACAGTACAAATGAATAAATTTCTAGATTAATTTTAACAGCAAGTATGGATTATGCGTAGAAATGCAGTCATAACAAAAATCTGAACTTTTGAGAAAATCCCTTTTAAAATGGCCAGCATTATACATATCTTACACTAAAATACTTAATTCCAAGTTCATTTTGAGATGGAGGATGAATAAAGCAAGATTGCCCCCTACTGACTACAGGGAGAAGGCTCATGCTATTTAAAATAACTACAAACAATAGATAAGGCATTATTAATACATCACATACTTGATTGCGAGAGCTTTTTCAAACATTAACCACTAATGATTCAAAGTTTATGGAATTTTGCATTAACTATTAAAATTTTACACCTAGGAACAAATAAAGAGAAATGATCTTTTTCAACAGTACTTTATTTTTTTAAAGAAGGTGATTATTCCTCTGTGTTCTGCATCTTGATTCACTTCCTGCAGGTGTTCTCTTGCTTCTTGAGAGAGAATTCATAAACGCAGGAAGGCCTTTACCAGAAAACATCTGCCAGAGAAGGATATTGAATATTGAAACTCTAGTTAGCTTGTTATTTTGGCCAAGAGAAGGATGTAGTCACAAAAGAAGGCAGGATGTTTGCAGACACAAGTAGATTTTAACATAGCTTTAAGATTACTATACATTGACATCATACTATTCAATAAACATTAACATTTCAGTTCTTAAAGATACCAAGGACTCTAGAACTAGGAAGAACTTGACCGCTTTCTCTAAAGCCCACGAAGCCAGGGATCGATCTGTCTCTCCAAACGTCCTAACAACATAATGAAATGCAAGTAACACTTCCTTCATCCTGCACTTAACCTCCACAGCAATGACTGAAACTTGGGGACTAAGAGACGGTAGAATCCAAGTGCACAGGTAATTTTCCTAATACACCTGAAGCTCCTGTTTACCCTGCCAATTCTGCCAGATCTCACACAAGGAAGATTTCCACAAAGGATGCCAATGATGTCATGCTGTACTTAGAGCACCACAAAGTTAAAGAATAACTGTAAACTCACAGGTATCACAGATACTTCTTTCAATCAATCAGACAAAAAAGTCAATGTATTGTGGGGCATATATTTCTGAAAAAATTTGATAAAGAAACTAATTTTTTTAAATGTTTATTTATTTTTGAGAGAGAGAGAGAGAGACATAGCGTGAGCCGGGGAGGGGCAAAGAGAGAGGGAGACACAGAATCCGAAGCAGGCTCCAGGCTCTGAGCTGTCAGCACAGAGCCCGACACGGGCTCGAACTCATGAACACAAGATCATGACCTGAGCTGAATGAAGTCAGACACTTAATGGACAGAACCACCCAGAGACCCCAAAAAACTGATTTTTAAAAAGGAATATACATGACTGAAATAAACACTCTCAAAACAATGCCCATATACTGCATATTATTTTTAAGTTTATTTATTTATTTTGAGAGAGAGAACAAGAGGGAGAGCATGGGGGGAAGGACAGAGAGGGAGGGAGAGAGAGAATCCCAAGTAGGCTCTGGGCTGTTAACACAGAGCCTGACTCAGGGCTCTTGACCTGAGCCAAAATCAAGAGTCAGATGTTTAACTGACTGAGCCACCCACGTGCCCCATATATTCTGTATTTTAAATGCAGTTTTCATACAATACTTTGAGGCATTTCTGTTTTGGCATAATTAATCATTTTGGTTTTCATGGAATTAACAGGAAAACGTACAAGTGACTCCCTATGTTAATGCAAAAAAAAAAACACACAACAACACTGAAGACACACACACTACTTCATAAATATTTGAGAAACAACTGTGTGGTATCATGCACCAAGGGAGAGTTGGATGGGCTCATATGGAGACCCTTAGCTTACTTTTCTACCTGTCCAGGTTACTGTAAAAGCTAGAACTAGCCCTTTCTTTTCTATCTTTTCTGATTAGACTACTGCATAAATCTTTAAAAGGCTGACAAAATGCAGAGAAGCTACAACAGAGGAAATCAATATATGGTTTTTTAAACTGTTCATATTTTTCCAAATTCCAAATTCAGTTGGTATTCAAGTAAACCAGTAACAGTGACACAAGAACAACTTTTCTTTAGATTGAGAGACCTCAGAATGTACAGTGACAAAGACATGAGAACATAAGGAACTCTAAAAACCAAGCAGAAGCAAAAAGTTTATCAGCAGGCCTATGTCAAGTGGAGGTTTTTGCAATGAGGCTAGACTTACTACAATTTTAAGTAACTTCAGCTTTATTAATTTCCATTAACAGATGAAAAATGATGTAAGAGTTCTTATTCATTAAAATACTAGAATTTGCAAGAACATATGATATAGTCCAGGTAACGATCTGACCACTTGCCTTAGATCATGCTGCTTCCACAGAGGTTGATTAGATCCCTCAAAGTCAGAACCACCCAACAAACAATAAAATTCCACTAAAGGAGTCTAGATAGGTTAATAGTGGGTGATCTCAATCACTATACAGTCTCCAAATGAAAATTATTACTGCTCTCTTAAACCTGGAGGCCTGTCCAGACAGACTTGACTCATAAGATGTCACAAAAACAATGGTGGAACACAACTGGAGGAAAGAAGGCTGTTAGGGACTCTGGACATCATTACTAAACCGTAGATCGGATCACTTTAGAAACAAAAGGAACCATCAGCCTACAGATCATTTAATCTCAAGAGGAAAACCACCATTTCTTCTTGAATGTTATATGAATTTTTTTAGCAAAAATTCCACTGGGGCGCCTGGGTGGCTCAGCCGGTTAAGTGTGTAACTTCAGCTCAGGTCATGATCTCACGGTTCATGGGTTCAGGCCCCGCATCGGGCTCTGCGCCGACAGCTCAGAGCCGGGAGCCTGCTTCGGATTCTGTGTCTCCCTGTCTCTCTGGCCCTCCCCTGCTCACGCACGGTCTCTCTCTCTGTCTTGCTGCTTGACAACATAGTCCAACAAATCTAACTTTAACTTGGGGTGAACTTCCTTTAATAAATTAAGAGAAGTATTAAGGAGGAGGGGGAAGATTATAGAAAGGGAAACATCATAGAAAAGGAAAAATAGCATCATATGGGGGAAAATTTTACATATCTGGTAACTAATAGGTACAGGTCACAGGAATCATTATCTAATTGTAAAGCGTCCTATCTCATTAATGCCAGGGCTTACAAACTTTTCCCTCCTATTTTAATTCTTTTTTTAACATTTATTCATTTTTTGACAGAGAGAGACAGAGTATGAACGGGGGGAGGGTCAGAGAGAGACAGAGACACAGAATCTGAAACAGGCTCTAGGCTCTGAACTGACAGCACAGAGCCCGACGCAGGGCTCGAACTCACAGACCGTGAGATCATGACCTGAGCCGAAGTCAGATGTTTCACCGACGGAGCCACCCAGGTGCCCCTCCCTCCTATTTTATATGTGGTTAAAATAACAATTTAAAATCTTTTGGGCTTCACAGGCACAAGTGCTTCTGGAGCAGTGTCTGATACCAGTTCACTGTGCTACCACATTCCAACTACTGCAGCTAAACCCTCAGTTCCTTGGCAGCATCAGAGGAAGTGGTACTCCATAAAAATTTATTTTCCAGTAAAATGGTAAATAAGAAAAAGTATGAACACGACATTTTTGACCATTTCAGATAAAGAGGTTTCTGAAAGGTATCTGTTTCTTTGGAAACAATACAGAAGGAACATTCTGTTTTTCTGCTTCCTCACAGTCACTCACTTCTTGAGGCCACCGGGCCTACATTTAGCAGTTCCTTCTGGCTTTTCTTGCTGTGGGGCAGGAGACCAGATTTCCTTTTTAAGCTTAAATGAGCTCCAAAAGGGAACCTGAGAGCTGCCCCTATGATAGCAGTACATGAGCCTCACTGTTCGGCTTTTGTAACATCTACTTTGGCTGATTAGAAAGAGGCCTTCTGGGGTCATTTCAAGGTTTGTTTGTTTGTGTGTCCTGTATTTTGGGTCACCTGAACAGAAAAGTCACTATTCTTGTACCCTTTTCCAGTAAAATGGCAGACCTTAGAACAGCATGGAAATTAAGTTATTTTTCTGTTACGGCAAAGCTATTTTAAAAAGTACCTACCTGTGTCTTTCTGGCAAAAAGTAAGCCTACAGCTAGCTTTTAACTAGTGACATATATATCAAAAAAAGTTAAGAAGTCTCAGTGAAAGAAAATAAAATCTTCACATCTTACATGATGGTTTGCTAGCACAACTTCAAACTAAATTAAATTTCCTCTCAACTAGAGAAACATTCTACATTTGGATCTAGATGAACAGTTCTTATCCCTGTCAATGGACAAAGGAAATTCAGTCCCATGGGATATTATGGCTTTTCAGATTCACTCTGGGGATACTGACAATTAGTAAGGAAGTCATTAGAATTCTAAATGCGGCTCTAAGCCTCCAAACCCCTAATTTAGAGCTCTGAATCCTCTGGGCATGTCAGAAATGATTTCAAATCAACTAGACTAGCAAAGTCAGATAGAAAAGAAAAGAAACTTAAGATGCCCTTCACCTGGAGATGCTCTAAGTTTCTGACAACTCCTAAAGCACAATAAGGCTTCTGACCCCAAAATACAGAGAATCGCAGGGACCTAGAATGTCCCTTCACAATTCCATTAGCATTAGTACTAAGGACTGCCTACTGCAAATCATAATCCCATACTCTGCTTTACATTTAGAATACTCCTATAAAACATTTCAGACAATTTTAAAAATCCAAACAAAACAATACCAATTTTTATGAACAAAAGCCACTCAATACAGTCTCTAACAATACAGGAAAACTGAGAAGTTCAGGCTTTCTTCTGAACCTGGCTGTTACTGGTTATGTGTTAGAAACAAGATGAGGAAGGTGTGCAATCCCCTAAGAAACATTGAAATTTCCTTCTAACTGAAGAATGAAGAGAATAGAAGTGTGATCTCGGTCCATTCAGAAATTCAAAGCTACCATTTGCCTAGACCTATAGAATCTATTATTTTTTAAAAAAGAGAAATAAGGGGGCACCTGTCTGGCTCAGTCAGTAGAACACGCAACTCTTGACTTCAGGGTTATAAATCTGAACCCCACACTGGAAACAGAGATCACTTTAAAAGAATTAAAAGGGGAAGAGACAGAGAGAGACAGAGAGACAGAGAGAGACAGAGAGAGAGAAAGAAGTCTGTCCCCTCAGGATATATGGGCATCAATGGATTAGGGGAAATCTATGGGTGATTTGCGCACCCTTTGTAAGGAGAACCATGGCAACCCAAAAGAATTAACTTTTGAATCTTTGGCAGGTAAGAGTTAAATGTGAGGCTTAGAAATAGTTACCAATTATATGGATATGGATATGGATAAGGATAAGGATATGGATATGGATATGGATATGGATATGGATATGGAGAGGAAAGAAAAAAGAGGACAATAGTAACTTCATAAAACTACACAGAACATCTGATAAGTCTCTTAAAGTTAGGATGTCCTAGACACAAAAACACATTAGGGCATTAGGCCAGCAGTGTCAACGTCCATCTGAGTCCAGACTTTGTAACCTAATTCAAATTCAAGATATGCCACATACTTTTAAACACGCAATAAAACCTACTTTAAATGTTTTATTTCTTTTTTAAAAAAAAGAAAAAAAATCAGCACATGTGGCACTCTTAAGGAACAAAGTTTTCTTTCAAATCAAAGTACATACTGCCTTGAAGAAATTTACTTTAACCAATACAAGCCTAAGTTCTTTGCATGCTTTAACTTTTGTAAGAAATGCCTTAGGAATATACTCTACCATGCAGATATCTGACCTCATCTATCACTGTAACTTTCTGTTATTTACATAAATACATTTAATTATACATATGAAATGCTAAATGCAATTTGTCATATTCAAGAAATTCTCATATTATTCTGTTTCTTAAAAACTTTTATCTATCTTTTAGAAGATTTTGTTTTGAAGTAATCTCTACACCCAACACGGGGCTCAAAACCACGACCCCAAGATCAGGAGGGGCATGCTCTCCTGACTGAGTCAACCAGGCATCCCTGTTGCTTAAAAAGTTTTAATGCTGGGGCTCCTGGGTGGCTCAGTCAGTTGAGCGTCCGACTTTGGCTCAGGTCATGATCTCACAGCTTGTGAGTTCAAGCCCCACGTCAGGCTCTGTGCTGACAGCTCAGAGCCTGGAGCCTACTTCTGCTTCTGTGTTTCCCTCTCTCTCTGCCCCTAACCCACTCGCATTCTGTCTCTGTCTCTGTCAAAAATAAATAACCATTAAAAAAAAAAAGTTTTAACGCTGTCTCACATCACCTGGCAAATTAATTATGGTGGGTAGTTTCTTTTCTAGACGCACACATCCTGATACCATCATGAATCTTCAACATGGAGAACTCCACTCTTAGCATCCGATTACTTTTGTTAACTATGACTACCCACAGCAAATAGAGAACAAATTAATGTTCACAAAGGGTTAGCTTGCATTGAACCAACATGTCCCTGGACTTTAAGGGCTGCTCTATGCATTCTACTGTTCCACTGCAAATGGGCTTAGTGCTCAAGATATTTGAAACCATTGTCTCAAGCTGGCTTTGCCAGCCTTGACCTTCAACACTCCTTTATGCTATAATCAAACTGCTGTCCCTTGAGCAAGCTTCATACTTCCTTGCCTCTATTACACTCTTCACTCTGCTTTAGGTGATTCTGAAATCTACCCCACCCTATCCAATTTTTGCGTATCACTTAAGATGGATGTCAACTGGTACACCCTTTAAAACAAAGCCTTGTCTGATCTTCAGGGGGTCCCTGGCTAGCCCCGTCGGAAGAGCATGTGACTCTTGATCTCAGGGTTGTGAGTTCAAGCCCCATGTTGGGTGTAGAGATTACTTTAAAATAAAATCTTTAAAAACAAAAAACACACAAAAAAAGCCCCAAAGCCTTGTCTGATCTTCAACTAACCTAGCCCCTAGGGTAGTTCGAGATTCCTCTCCACAACCCACCCATCCCAAACTTAAAGGAACAAAGTGAAGTCCAAGAAGTCCTATTAGATCTTGTTACCAGAGAGGACTCTCTCTGGTATACTCTTTCCCAAGATTCCATAGCTCTTCCTTTTTGCAGCTAAAGATGGAAGATGCAGCTAAGCTCTGGAGAAAACCACATAGGAATCAAAGAGGAGCCTTAGCAGGGCTTAGTCCTCCTCTTCTAGGCAGAGATAAAGGTCCATTCCCCTTCCTTTCCTTGGGTTTGACCCTCCTTACCACCAGAGTGGTAATGTCAGGGTGTGAACGTGAAGAAGGGCACCAGGAAAGTCTCCTGACTAATTTTAAGAGACGGAAGCCTTAGTGGGCTTGTAAGTAGCCTAGGCAAAAGGAGTTCCTCATGCAGACAATGGTTTCTTCCCATTGGAGCTCTGGGGTTTGGGGGACCTATGTAATTACAGCCAAGTGATTAGGCCTAAAAGGCTCCTTCTCAATGCTATCCTCTGGAGCTGGTACAATAAGCAGTGGCTTCAGGATTCAGAATTCAAAGATCCTGGACCCCGTAGTTAACAGCCAAATATCCTAGCTTCCCAAAGACTATGAAGACCCCTGCCTCTTCTATACTGTCAGAACATGAGATAATGTTTTCTCCTATGGTAGTTTTTCCAACTTGCCCATTTCAACAGCTTTTAATGAAAACACGCCTTAACTAAACTAGAAACTGCCAAAAAGGCAAGGACTATGGCTTCCTTACCTTCTCTATATTTCCAACTACAGAGGGCATACTCTACTCTGATCGTGGAGAAAAATTGGCAATGTATCACGTGATTATACTGGGACTAGAATAACGTTTTGTGTAATACCTTTAATAAATAAAGAGAACTCTGGTCCTAGGGAGATTTGAGAACGTTTCTGGCATCTTCCGAACTTTTGCATAATTGATAAATCCTCTGAGAAACAGGAGAAAACCTGATTTAAAAAAGAAAAATCAAGAATGAATTTATAATTTCTGTATTAAGTACACCCTCCCCACAGAAATATCCCTATTGATAGCACTATTTCATCATTTTTCTGCTAAAAGTTATCAAAACATGAGCAATTTCCAAAGGATTTCCATACAAAATTTTCCATTTCTCATTGAGAAGACATAATCTTGAGAGCCCAAATGAAAGTCTTTTTGCACATTCAGAATCTAATTGGTCTAAAAGGCAAATAAAAAATAAGATAGAGCTAAACCTCTATTATTTGATAACCTCACTGAAAGGCATTATGAAAACCTACCTTCTGGGTTCCAAAGCAGTATTTCAAGATAATTAAGCCCCCCAAAAAAGACAGGTTATAAAATATTTTTCTCAAGAAAAAAAAAAAAAAAAAAAAAAAAACCCATCCGTCTTGTCAAGGTTTGTTTTTTTTTTTCTGTCAACTGTACATATGCTGTCCACTAGGTGTCAGGATCCCCTTAACCTATTACAGCAATTCTTTTTATATTGTTTCGTTTTGTTTTTGTTTTTATAGCAATTCTTACATTCTCAACTCTAAATTTAATTTCTCTATTCTTAAAAATATATATACAAGTAGGGTTCACTCTGCCCTTTATTTACCAGGCACTGAAGGAGTGAGGCTGATTTTGTAAGTCTACACCAAAAGCTATTTACATTCAGTTTTCACCTCTTGTAACAACCAACCCCCTCCTCCCCCCGGGAAGGGGGTATGCCCCCTCTAATGACAGCTCACTCTCTTCTGACCTTCCTCCTTCAAAGCTCTTCCCTGAGTCTTAACAGACATTTTAAAAACACCTTTATGGTGATATAATTCACATACCATAAGCTTCACTCATTTAATGTATACCATTCACTGGCTTTATTTAATTTTAGTAGAAATATAAAGCTGTACAACCAAAACCATTATCTTAACTTGAGAACATTTTTATGACCCCTAAAAAATCTGTACCCATTCAGCAAGCACTCCTCATTCCCATTCTGTTTGGCAGCAAAAGTAGTAAGTGACTAGAGAGCAGGGGTTACCCCATCACGTGCTGGGTTGTGGAATCCTGGTGAAATGAGTGGTTAATATGGAGTGGATGCTGGGGCGCCTGGGTGGCGCAGTCGGTTAAGTGTCCGACTTCAGCCAGGTCACAATCTCGCGGTCCGTGAGTTCGAGCCCCGCGTCGGGCTCTGGGCTGATGGCTCAGAGCCTGGAGCCTGTTTCCGATTCTGTGTCTCCCTCTCTCTCTGACCCTCCCCCGTTCATGCTCTGTCTCTCTCTGTCTCAAAAATAAAAATAAACATTTAAAAAAAAAAAAAAATATGGAGTGGATGCCTACAACTCAGCTCCAGTCAAAGGGTGGGGGCCAGGTGGAAATATAGGCCTGTTTTGCTAGATATTCCAATTTTTAAGAAAAGTCAAAAAATTGAGACGTTTTATATGGAAACTCTTGATTTGTAAGTGACAGCAACTAATTTTTAAAAAGCCTCTGAAAATAACTGTAGAACAAATGATAACTACAGGCTAGATTTAGCTCATGGAGTGCCAGCTTGAGAGCTCTGTGTAGACTTGTTCCTAGCAAAACAACAAACAAAATAACAAAACACCCAAGAATTGGTTCTCTCTGCAAGAGAAATTCCCAAAATGATCTAAACATTGGATCCAAATGCACAAGTTATATCCTAAGTGTCAGTGTTTTTTCGCTTACTAGTAAGCAGTAAGATAAACAGAATGACTAATTGCAAGTATGGTAAATTCTTCTCCCAAGAAACTTTAATAAAGGAAGGAAATCAGTTCATTAAGTTTCTATAAATTATCTATGTTGTCAACAATCAACCTAAAAATACATATTTAATGCCTCTCCTTTGGTCCATTCAGGACTTGTCTGAATTTAGGCTTGGGGTATAAAGGAAAGTCACCCTTTTTCGTAAGATACATTTTCAAGAATAAGCAAGCCAAGAAACTATTCCTCCAAAGTAACTCTTCTATGGGTCATTTTTATTATTAAGTGCCTTAAGATTAAGGGGGGGGGGGTTATGATTTATCTTTCCTTAGAATTCCAAAGACTATTAGTAGAATAGATGATGCTACTGGGGAAGTGGGGGATGGTGTGATATAAGATTTGTATTTTCTAAGTAAAATTTAGGTTCACCAATGCATGGTCTATCACCTTAGGCAAAGCAGGTAGGTCCTGAATATATTAAGCACCTGTTGGGCATGGGTGCTACACTGTGCTAACTAGACCCATTAGTAGCGTTGCCACCAAGGATCTTGATTAAGGAGGTAACAAGGCGGCCCAAAACAGGAGACAGGAGAAAGCGATATCATAGAAGTGAGCGAGGCAATTATACTATCTTGAACAGGATGACCCTGCTATGGTTCTATAGAAATGACAACAGTGATGGTGGTCAGTTATTGTATCATAAATATTTTCTTCACAAAGAAAGAAGAAGCCAAAACTATTCACGCCACTGTTCATTTCTTTGCTTTAAAATGTCTTAGAAGAAAAAAATTTTAAATACAGAGTAAAAAAAGATAATCTTAAGATGAACAACCTGAAATGCCTAGCGTATTATATTCTTTTAATTGCAAAATCATTCTTATTCTCACCAGTACTGAACCAAAGAGTTCTAGAAACCCAATAATGATTCTTCCAGAAGTTATGTCTAGTAAGACTATACATTTTGTTTCTTGCTGACAGATCTGACTGAAGATTGGCCACATACATGCCTGAGCAGTTAGTTCAATTTGTTACAATATACCTATAAATAATTTGGGGTTAAGTTTGTGAACCCTTTTGTCATGAATACTCTCAAGGGGAAAAATACTCACAAACTATAAAGTCATATTAGCATGCCCCACTGGTCACATGAGAAACCTGAGAAGTATACACAAATGGGTTAGGAAAAACCTACCACTGGGAGACCTTTTATTAACCTGCTTGTTACTCTAATGGTGACAACAACTTAGCCTTTAAGAAATGTTTTAAAAATTATACTTGCTATTGGTAATATATTACTGTATCATAAGCAAGATAAGGGTTTACTAAAAGCAATTTTACTTCTAAAATTAAGAATATCTTTTCTCTCCTTTGTCTACGTTAAAAGCACTTACCTAAAACCAGGAACACCCACCAGAGCCAGTACTGACCATCAAAATATCCAGGGAAATAGGTGGAAAACTGAAAAATAAAGCAAACAATTTTATAGCAGCTTAGCAAATACAATTTCACGTTTCAACTTAAGGGCACACAAAACACAAGACTTTTGCATACTAATGCTATCATTTAGCTCCTGCAATTTTTTAAATGAAAATATTTTATGTATTACTGACCTGAAATGGTTATGACATATACAGACACGTTTCCTTTCATGGAAAGGCAATCTTGAGATATGATTTTGTCTTACAGACTCCTTGTTTTGCAGTGCTCAAATCTGTTTTTTAAAAAAAAATTTTTTTTTTTGCCCACATAATATTCATCCTTCTAGAAATACGTTTTGATGACCCTTTGACTTTGCTTACCCAGTGATAGAACCAATTATTTTGTTCCTATTCTTCTAGGTATGCCTTTACTTTGCAAGCTTTATCATGTACAACACAATAATTCGATTCCTTTGCCAAATAATGGCACATTCTGGCCAATGGGAATTGGGGGCTGCTAAGGTCTTCTTGCATGTGGAGAGAAAAGCAAGAGAAGAAACAGTTGTCTTTCTTCTGCTGAGCACTGCTGTGCTTCTGCTGTGATGCCTTGAAACTGCTATGGCCGTTTTCACCCTGAGGGAGGAGCAGCTGTACTAACATGCTGAGCAGAAATAGCAACTGTCCCTAATGATGTCAATGACACGCTGATTTAACTATCCTGCACGTCAGGGCTTATTTTCATGGGAGATAAATGTGCTCCACGGGTTTTCTAAGCCATGTTGAACCCGTTTTCTGTTACAGACCAGGCCATCCTGATACAAGTTGATTCACTCAATTCAGTTTTAAAATTTAGTCAGCTCTGAAAATTTTAGTTAAAAAAAGATTGGTAACTAATTTTATCTCTGTTTTCTACTGGAGGCTTCAGTGTCCAAGAATTTAACACAGTCTCAGTGTTAAAATATAGCATTTTATTTCCTAATAGAACAACAATTTAAGACAGAAGGAACGAGAAACCTCTTTAGGACTGCAGGCTCTTAACCTGAAGGCTTGTCTCAGATGAATATATATTAGCCGTCTGGGGGAAAAGTCCTTAACTTTTACCAGACTCTCAAAGGAACTTGCAATCCTAAAAATGTTACCAACTGGTTAAATAAATTTGAAAAACTCCAGCTGTCAGTCAACACCCATTAATTAGTTTATAATGCCAATTTATGATGGATACATTGATTTTATCTATAAAAGCAATAAACTTATATGAAATTGCAGTATACTTTAAGAGACTAGATTTTTTTTTAAGTATAAATTACTTCAACAATTGTGACTACCTGATAACTCCCAGATCACTGATGATTCCTCTCTAATATACTGTAGAGATAAAGTCCCCTAATGGAGTAGCACTTGTTAAACAGTTTCAGCTCCCAGACATTTTGGTATAACCACTGATGCTATTGATAAACAACCCTGGAGGGGAGGGAGGAAGAGAGCTCTGAAGAGAGGGAAGGGGGGAGAAACAAAGTGAAAGAAAGAGGGAAGAAGAAAGATAAACTAAAACTTTAGTAGAATTAGTGAGAGGGTGAGAGGAATGCCTGTTTTTAATGTGACACCAAAGAAGTGTTATCTTTCTTTTTGTCATAAAAACAACTAATTTCAGAACAAACACACATATTATCCTATTATAAACATTAAAAGCAGAGAAAGCAACTTGTGAACAACCTGTAAGATAGATACCTTGGGGCCACCAATATTCACTAGATTTAAGTATAAGACTTGCATGCATGAACCAACTGCAAATGATTTAGGTTCAACTTCATGAAGTCAAAATAAAGACAAACCTAAAATCATTTTAAATGTAGAGATAATGCTAAGCAACAACACGTGAAAAAAAAATCAAATATTCAAACTTATTCCACTTCTTGTTTCTCAAAGGGTCTATCTTTTCTGGTATACAACTTACCCTGACAATCAGGATCCACTTAATTAGAGAGAGACCAAATCCTGAAATGGCCCCATACCTTCCTGCAGCTGAGGTGGTCAGACAAAAAGACAGGAAAAATCCAATCCAGTTAAAGAGGAATGCCACTGTAAAGGCAGAGAAGAAAAAAAACAAAACATGTCAAACATGTCCTGTTATTATGGTAACAGGGCCTTCTACACTTGCTTTTGCTTAAATGGTTTTTCCAAGGATAAAAGCCCAGCCCATCCACCATGACACTTCCCTTACCTCCTACATCCATTCTGTCTTCCTCCCAAAAGCAAACAAGAAAACATATCTATTGCTATTCACTTTCAAAAATGCCTTAACATTCACCTAACTGTATACTTATGACTTGTGCCCATTAATGTGTTACACTTCAGTAAATAAAATAATCTGATTCAAGTTATTCATTGTCCTACTTCTATGAATCTTGACAGCTACATAGCATCGCCTCTAAAAGCACTGCATTTCCTTTATATCTAATCTTTTTAATACCGCAAATTAAAAAAATGGTTGCTCACTTCTAAGTGACACTCAGGAACAGATAAATGCAAAATAACATCAAGGAGGGGAAAAAAATTCGGCTGACTTTGATCTGTCAGAAAATAGAAGCTTGCAAAAAAAAAAAAAAAAAAAGGCAAAATCAATCAGACTAAGGTCTTCAATTCCTACTCTGCAGGTCAGGTCTGAGTAGGAGCAAAGCCAAGGATCCTGGCAGACCTAAAAGATGAGGCTTACTTATTAGCTCATGTAAAAATACAGCATCCCCATAACTACTTCAGTTATATTTTCTATAGACATAAGAGAAGACAAACAGAAGGAATATTAAGAAAAATGTATACTAAGTTCTGAACATCTCAATAAGAGGCATCAAATGCATACAATGTATTAAAATATTAGTTCAACTAGTCATTTTAATTCAGTCAGATACGGCCATACTTCAAAGCACTCTGGTTGGTGAGAGGTGGTCCTACTATGTGTATGTACTTACTGAAAAAAGTTAACATGAAAATCCCATCATTTCCTATCCTCAGCTGGTCAGCATCATCAAAGTCATCTCGACCCACAAAATCTTCATCCTAAATGAAAAGAGAAAGGTAAAATCAAGATGAATTATTTGCAGGCAAATGAAAGGCATCAAGAAAAATAAGGAAAGGAATAAAAGTGAGTACCAAGGAGAAAATTTACCGCTTTGGCTCAATTCAAAATAATGAGCATTAAGGTTCAGTATGTGTTAAAAATTTCATTTTGTCTTTTAATAAAAGATACAATTAGAGAACAGGCAAATCTTTCTTCTATCTCTATAGTTTTCTAAATGAACTGTTCATTTTATAACCCAAGTTCTTTAAGAATACACTTCAAAAATTATAAAGTTCAAAGAGAAGTATTCACTCAAATATATCTAAAGGAAAAATACATATTTGGCTTAAATTTGCCTTACATTCTAGAATCAGTAACCCAGGGCCTGCTGAGGGCCCAGATATTAGTAATCCAGGACCTAATTAAGAAGTTCAAATTTTTATAAGACATGGGAGAAAAAGAATAGCAAGACCACACATGAAGAGGCTGTGGGGCTGCCCAGTGCTCAACTTTACAACCATTTTGTTCACATTAGCATAAAGGTCTGAAACAACCTCACTTCCAAGCTTATTGGCGGAGAGGATCCTTTCCATCCTAACTTGAAAACATATTACTCCAAGTCTAGGAGGAACAGGACCCTGACCACCATTAACCATGTGGCCCACCTTTTCAACTGATGTACTGTTATGTGTTGAAATACTGAAACACATATGAATATACACTTAAAAGTAAAAGCCACATTTGTACACAGTCCAATGAAGGTTCCTCAAATGCACAAAAGGAAAAAAAGGGAAAAAAAAACTTTTAGGGACAATCCAAACTCACCCTACACAGACAGAAAGGAGGCTGGGAAATCCATAACAAGCTAGGGTTCACCTGGGGAGGGTGTACTGGAGAAACGGAAATGTAAGGGGCAGCTTCCATTTCAAACTTAACACACTTCGTCTCCTGTTAGAAATTTTTACAAGAGGGGCACCTGGATGCTCAGTCGGTTAAGTGTCTAACGTTGGCTCAGGTCATGATCTCACAGTTCATGGGTTTGAGCCCTGAATTGGGCTCTGTGCTGACAGCACTGGAAGATGCTTGGAATTCTCCCTCTCCCTCTCTCTCTGCCCCTCCCCCACTAGTGCTTTCTCTCTCAAAATAAATAAACTGTTAAAAAAAAAAAAAAAAAGGAGGGGCACCTGCGTGGCTCAGCCGGTTAAGCATCTGACTTTGGCTCAGGTCATGATCTTGTGGTTTGTGAGTTCGAGTTCTGCATCGGGTGAGCATGAGCCCTGCTTTGGGTGAGCTCAAGCCTTGCTTCAAGTAAACCCTGCTTCTCTCTCTCTGCCTCTTGCTCACTTGCACCCTCTCTCTCTCTCTCAAAAGAGGAAGGAAGGAAAGAAGGAAGGAAGAAATTTTTACAAGAATGTGTTTTGTTTTTTTTAAAATACTAAGTACCCAGTTTCTGACTTCGTATTAGGAAAAATAAGGCCTTGCCTAATTAGAAACTAATTGGGTTTTTTTTTTTTTTTTTTCATAAATACTCAAAGATATACTATAGAAAGACAGGGAAGTAATTTCTAGTAATGCTGCAGGTGCCTTCTTTTAAAAAAAAAAAAAGTTTATTTATTTACTTTTGAGACAGAGCACTTGCGCAAGCCGCAGAGGGGCAGATGGAGAGGGAAAGAGAATCTGCACTGTATGCGCAGAGCCTGACTCAGGGCTCGAACTCGTTGTGAGAACATGACCTGAGCCTAAATCAAGAGTTTGATGCTTAGCCAACTGAGCCACCCAGGTGCTCCTTGTAGGTGCCTTCTAACTGTTCTTCCTGACCTTGGTATCTGTACTATCATTCCTCCTACAAATTGCTGCTGGGTTAATGTTTCTAAAACACCATACTTGTCTTATCATATCCCTGCTCAAAAACTTTCACAAAGATTCTGTGTGACCCACACACAAGCCTACATGCCTCACCCTAGCATTCAAAACATTCTACAGCCTATAGTCTGGTCACAAACTCTTTGCTCAAGCAAAATCAAGTACTACATTCATAGACCCTTTCCCACACCGGCTAAATTCATGTCTGCTTTCTGGACTTTTCCTTTTGGAATGTTCTTATCCATCAAAACTCAGGATCCACTTCAAATCCCATTTCCCCCACAATCACATAGTAAAAAGTCACAGTTCTTCATGCTCACGGCACCTGTGCTGCTTAGATATTGGTATTTGGGGGCCTTTTCCCCGGCTGTCTGTAAGTTCTTGTATAGCAGGAGTACTGCCTTATTCAAAACTTTCTACCTATCCATTACAAAATACATAGCACATTGTAAAAAAAAAAAAAAGTGGTCTATACATGTTTGCTAAATAACGTTTAACAGGTTCCTAAATATGTATCCTTGTCAAATAAAAGTATTCTAAGGAGTTTTGTTATTAATCAGAGCTAATCTCCTGGTCTATTTCCATGGGACAGTTACCATATAATCTAAGGGAACTACAGAATACACATAGGACTTTAGAGTCTAGAATACCTGGGTGTGACTCTCACCTGTGCTACTTATTAGCTATTATGACTGCGCAAATTACTTAATTTCTCTGGGCTCAATTCTGTAAAATGGGGATAATATAATCTCCATCTTGCAAGGTTGTTGTGAGGACTGGAAACAATATACTAGAAACTGAGTACATGCCAGGCATGTCGCTGGCTTCCAGTATTATATGAAGACTATTTTGTCCTTAGACAATAAGCTCCTTGAAGGTTGGTAGTTTCTCCCTGGAAACTACAAGAACTGAGCACACACTACCATATGGAATCAGCCTAGTCTAGGCTTATGAACTATTATTTCTATCAAGTAGTGGTTTTAGGAGCCTGACTCCTCATAGTAGGTATGGTCTGTCAACAGTCCTCTACCCTAAGGCCTGAACTTCTGGGGCCTGTGCCACTGCACTGTCCCGGCTAAACCTCTGTTTTTGTTCTTATTGTTCACTCTAGTTTCCTCTCGGGATGAGTCTGGAACCCTGACTGCCCCTACTCTACATTTTCCCAATACTGGCCCAAGGCCCTACCTGCCATCAGCTTTAACCTGGATGAGTATTTATGAAATCACATCTAGTCACCTGCAGATCTGACATCAAGAACAAAGAGTGCCTTAAAATCTCCCACTGGCTTTCATCACACCCAACCTACAGGATCCGAATTCACTATATCCTCACAGACATAGGAGTGGTCTGGACTACTGGTGACATGAGATTCACCTAGACAATTGCTGGGGCCCTGTTATAAGTTTCATAAGTTTAATTCTATAAAGATGAACTTATTCTCTCCATAAATCTCCCTATCTACCTAACGTCAAAATATGAAATGTGTAGAATAAGGCAAAGTCAGTGTATTTCCTAAATCAGCCCCTGCTCTAAGACGTTTCAGTTAGGGCAGGAAAGTTGAGAAAATGGTGGTGGAAGTAGAGACACAGGGAAAATTTAAACTGGCCTGACTAGTGATTTTTTTTTTGTTGATTTGTAACTTTTACCACATCACTTTCAGGAAGAGGTAGGAGTTTGTTATCCCAAAAGAAAATGTACTTGTTTTTTAAAAAAAACAGTTGTACTTTCTCAAGAAACTAAAAATAGAACTACCCTATGATCCAGCAACTGCACTCCTAGGTATTTACCCAAAGGATACAAAAATACAAATTCAAAGGAGCACATGCACCCCAATGTTTATAGCAGCATTATCAACAATAGCCAACCTATGGACAGACCCCAAATGTCCACTGACTGATGAATGGCTAAAGATGTGCTATGTGTGCATGTGTGTGTATACACACATAGACACACAATGGAATATTACTCAGCCATCAAAAAGAATGAAACCTTGCCATTTGCAGTGACATAGATGGAGCTAGAATGCATGATGCTAAGCAAAATAAGTCAATGAGAGAAAGACAAATACCTTATGATTTCACTCGTATGTGGAAGTTAAGAAACGAAAGAGATGAACATATGGAAGGGGGAAAAAAGAGGGACACAAACTACAAGAGACTCTTAATGACAGAGACCAAACTATGGGTTGACGGAGGGATGGGCTAGACAGGTGATGGGTACTAAGGACGGCACTTGCTGCAATGAGCACAGGGTGTTGTATGTTAGTGATGAATCACTGACTTGTACTCGTGAAACCAATACTGCGTTCTATGTTAACTAAAATTTAAACAATAAAAAATTAACTGTACGTTTATGAATTAGTACAATCATAAGCAATACATCAAAAGTGGGTAATGAAGAGACCCTAATTCCCATAAAGCAGCCAGCAAGTAACATGGTAATTTGGACTTACTCTTCCAGGAACCAAGGGGATAGTAGCCTCAGCCTTTGTTCTCTCAGCTTCATCATAACTGGGCAGTGTTGTTGCCACATTGTAAGACGGAGGCTTTGGAAATCCAGACTCATCTTTGTAGTCAAAATATGCTGCAGAATAAAAAGGAAGTCACAATTAACTGACCATTAGCTAAACGCAGGAAAAAGATGATTTCTACTAACTCTGGAAAACAAAAACCAGCCATACTTCTAAGGGTACATACAGAATAATTGAACCAAACTGTTCATATAAGAATATGAGATTGAGAATGATTTTTAAATTCATCCACCTTTTAATTATTTAAGCAGATTCATTTAAATCACTTTGCCTTCCCTCCCAAATGCCTTGGAACACTTTTTTCAACTGTCACTTGATATGTTCACCAAAGACACTCTGTATTAACAGTGGCATAAAGACAACATTTAAGCCAAAAATACATCACCTGTGTGTCTGTAAGCTGTACCATAGTTTCCTCCCAATTATAAAGAGGAAAACCAACTTAATAAAAAAGTTAAAATTCATTTCTCACGAGTTTATTCTGGCACTTTTGATTCTTACCCATTAGTTTTACCAGGTACTGTTTTCTATGATGTGCCTAATCAGTTCAGGTAACTAATTCAGTTACAAGTAACTGAACTGAGGTAACTAATTCAGTTACAAGTAACTGAACTGAGGTAACTAATTCAGTTACAGAGCCATCATTTATCTGAATTAATTCTTTCATTTCCCCTTTTTAATGTATCTTCATTCTCATTAACTTCTATGATAAGGAACTCAATATTTATTAGACAAGATATATTTAAAAATCTATTAAATTTCTACACCATTTTTTTTAAAAAACAAACATTTTGAAAAAAGTCCTATAGTTCATCAAGATTAACATTTTTCTCTGTTCTTTTTCTTCTGGTTAATTGTAATTAACTTCCAATTTTACTGTAATATATTACTGAAATCATCAATCAATACAATTCACCTCATTAACAGAAAAAAGAAAAATTCTATTGTATTCACATGGACACAAAAAGCATTTTACACAATTCAACACCTACTGATAATAAAAACACTTAGCAAATGAGGAATAAAACTTCCTTAATTTGATCATAAGTCTCTACAATATACCTAGAGTCAATATCATAATTAATTGCAAATTTTTAAAAGCTTTCTCCCCTAAGATTAGAATTAGACAAAAATGCCTACTGTCACTACTTCCTATCAAACATTACCTTAAAGATCCTACTAGTTCATATAATATGGCAAGAAAAGGAAATACAAGACAGAAGTATTAGAAGAGAAGAAATAACTGTCCTTAATCATGGATGACATGATTATAGACCCAGAAAATTCAAGAGTATCTACAGACAGCCTATTAGAATTAATATATGAATTTAGCAAAGTCTCTGGATGGATATAAATCATCAATTGTATTTCCATATACCAGCAACAAACAGAAAGTAAAATTATATATGGACCATTTTTTACAACAACATGAGAAGTAAATCTAGTAATAAATATATAAGTACTCAATGTTGAAACCTACAAAATACTACTGAGAGAAATTAAATAAGATCTTAATTACATGGAGAGATATATCATGTTTACAGACTGGAAGCAGTATTATACAGATGTTAATGCTCTTCAAACTGATCCCAGATTCAGTGCAATTCTAACTAGAATTCTAGCAGAATTACTGGTTTCTTTTGTTACAGTTTATGGAAACTGACAAGCCTATTTAATTGTAAAATGTATATATATGCAAAAGGCCAAGAAAAACCAAAGCAATCTTGAAGAGCAGTTAAGTGTGAAGGACCTACATTACGAGATATCGATTATAAGCTCTACAATTAAAATAGTAGGGGATGAGCATAAGGATAAATAAACAGACCAAAGAACAAAAAAATGAGTCCAGGGGTGCCTGGGTGGCTCAGTCGGTTAAGCATTCAACTTTGGTTCAGGTCACGATCTCACGGTTCATGCGTGGGTTCAAGCTCTGTGTCGGGCTCCATGCTGACAGCTTGGAACCTGGAGCCCACTTCGGATTCTGTGTCTCCCTCTCTCTGCCCCTCCCCTGCTCACTCTGTGTTGCTCTTTCTCAAAAATAAATAAACATTAGAATACTGAGTCCAGAAAGAGATCCACACATATATGGTCATCTGATTTACAACAAAGGTGACACTGTAGGGCAGGGAAGAAAGAATGGTCTTTTTAATAAATGGTGCTGTACCAAGTGCCGATCCATACAGGAAAACAAATTCATCTTGACCACTATCTTACACTATACAGAAAAAACAATATCAGATGGAATATAAATCTACATATGAAAATAAAATATTAAAGCTTTTAGAAGAAAATATAGGAAAATGTGTTATTGAAACTAAAGCTGCCACCTAACCCAATTTAAAGAACTTGTTTTTTTCCATGTCAAAATTGCTATTTAAGATACAAGTACACACATACATTATAATATATACATTAATGTAATACATACATATATAATTAATGTGATACATACATTATAAAACACTGCATAATCTATCAAATTTCTTTTTATTTCTCAAGTCAAACTAAGTTATTACAAACAGAAATGTACAATTTAAATTAGCCTACTGCCATAGTAATTCTGAATACATGAATAAAACTGATACCTACCACCTTAAGTTGAAGAAAATTAACAACATGTTTATTTCCCTATTTGAAAATATTTTGTAATGGGATCCATCAATATACATACTCACATCATTTTAAGTTACCAAGAAAAGTTTAGTGACAATCTTTCAAGTTTATTTAATACATTCAGAACAACAACCAATATTTGTTAGACTGTTCAATTTATATATCACAAATTAAAATAGGTAGAGTGTGCGAAATAATGACTTGTGCTCTTTTTTTTCCCTACCAATGTGCATGTGTCATTTTGTTTCTAATCACTTTCCTCATAAATGGAGTAACAGGTACACATAGCATTTATGTAAAAAAAAATTAGCAATGTTAATTTAACAACAAAGGGGGAAAAGGCCATTTAAACTATTTTAGAGGTTTCCTTTTTTTTTTTTTTTTTTAAATTTTTTTTTTTCAACGTTTATTTATTTTTGGGATAGAGAGAGACAGAGCATGAACGGGGGAGGGGCAGAGAGAGAGGGAGACACAGAATCAGAAACAGGCTCCAGGCTCTGAGCCATCAGCCCAGAGCCCGACGCGGGGCTCGAACTCACGGACCGCGAGATCGTGACCTGGCTGAAGTCGGATGCTTAACCGACTGCGCCACCCAGGCGCCCCTAGAGGTTTCCTTTTAAAAAAAAAAAGTCAAAATGGAAAACCCCAGTTCATACACAAAAAATTAATGTTCTTGAGTAACTTATGATCCCTAAAAAAGATTTCCCTGAAACTTCACTCATCTGAAACTCAAAGAGCTCAGTAGAGACTCAGGAAGTTAAAAGTTTGGTTGTTTATTTTATTTTATTTTTATGTATTATTTATGCATTTTATTTGTTTGTTTTAAAGGCTTCTGTGTAGTTAGATGAAATGGTATAAAATCCAAAGACTTTATTCATAAGAGTATTCTTCAGGCTCTATTCTAGAAGTAGTTTACCTCTACTTTATACCCAATCTCAAGAAGCTTTGTTTTTTGCTGTTGAGGCCCACAGCAAGATTAACAACAACAAAAGAGAAAGATTAAAGGGACTTCTGTAAGGACAGCTATGGGAAATACCATCTGACAGCTAAGGGAGAATCTGATTCTTGAATCAAAGTTCTACAAATGTCAATGAATAAAGGCATCACTATAGTATAGAACAGAATACCTTCCAGATAATGTTTCTGGTTGCAATCCCTAAGTCATAAGAAAAAATGTAAACAAAGAATATGAGATATAAGTGAATAAGGGAGGGAAGTGTTTGAAAAAGATTTGTCTCAAAAATGGTTCTAACTTTTTACAATTACAGAAAGTGCAAACTCAGATATTCAGGAAAAAAATTACCTCTTAATAATTCTGGGTAGCTAAATATAAAAGACTTTTATCATTAAAAAAACAGGAACCAAATTTCTTATTAATGAGTTAAATTTTTAGCGGATGTATTTAATGGATAACTAGTACTTATAGTCTGGGTAGAAATGAGTAAATATGGCATGGCTTTGCAATTCTTTCCCAAGTCTTGGTGTTTTCATCTTAATTTGATTCAAGGAGACACCCTGCAATTCCTCAAAAACCTGAAGTTAGCATTGTTAGTTTTAGATGCTTATAAATAAAAGAATCTTAATACAAGGATACAGAGTTCAAAATTTGAAGCCAGAGTAGAAGGAAAAAACTTTCTGACCTGTGTTCTTAATTAAACGGCAGCCTCAGGGCCCCAGAGACTACCAACCAAAGTAAGCCCTCATCAACTGACAATAGCTGCCCAAATACTGTATTGAAAAGGATTATGAGGCTCTTTGGGATAAACGCTGTCTTCAACTTGCCTATCTACCCTGGCAGTAGGATGGGTTCAATGGTGGCACCATGGACGATTTCATGCCACGTTTCTCTTTTAGAGAAAATGAAGAGGTTCCATCAAAACTGGTCCATTTTCAGCAATTAAAGCAGAACTGCTTATCAGGAAGCTTTAAACTACCAAAAGTCCTCAACTGTTGAGATTTTCTTTCTTTTCCCCCATCCCTTCTATGTATATATGTGAAAATTAAATAGATAATCCGGCGTAAAATGTGAAGACAAAAGATTATTCAAGGAGGGCTTGAACTATGAGGAATATTATGAAAGAACTGAGAGACTTTTAGTTTTGTTTTTTTTTTTTTTAAATTAAGAATTTACTAGCACAAATCAATCAAATGTACTATGTTCCAGGTCGCAGGCACTAAAAATCACAAAGAGCAAAACAATTAATGAGGAAACTACAAAAAGAACAAAAAATCAGGTGATCACCTAGTTCCTGAATTTCTACTTCCTTTTTATGAAGGGCCTATTGGAATGAAATGGAGTTCCATAAAAAAGACATACTGAGATGGAGTTTTAAGTGTTTTTCAGAAAAGTAACATGAGTTTTTTCCACTTCCGGCTACAAACTACAAACAACGTCAAAGACTTCTTAAGGAAAGCTGAAGCAAAGGCAAAGACAAACACACACTGGACAAGTCTCTGGCTAAGTGCATTTCATGAGTTCAACAGTCACCTTGCGGGTTACCTACCTGCACTCTCTGCAGAGATGCTGCTGTAAGGTGGAGGAGCGTCACCTACAGCCTGTTCTGGCTCTCCAGGCTCTTCCTCATTCTGCAACTAAATAAAAATTCCACATTTTAATCCAAGTATAAAGCCAATTAGAGAAGAAACTGAAAACTGGAATGGCCTTTCTGGAATAGCTTTCTGGAAAGCTTTTTGGCAATGTGTTTCAAAAATCTTAAAACGTACAAATCCTTTACAAAGTACTCTACTCTTAGGAGCCTGGGTGGCTCAGTCAGTTGAGCCTCCGACTTCAGTTCAGGTCATGATCTCACTCACAGCTTGTGAGTTCGAGCCGCGCATCAAGCTCTGTGTTGTCAGCTCAGAGCCTGGAGCCTGCTTTGGATTCTTTGTCTCCCTCTCTCTCTCTGCCCCTCCCCCACTCGTGCTCTTTCTTGCTCTCTCACTGAAAAAAATTTAAAATATATATATATATATTTTAAAGCAAGAAACAAAGTACTCTACTCTCAGGAATTTATCCTAAGGAAATAAAGGGGCAAAAGGGTAGATATTAATGTTACTGCGGCAAAATATAGAAACAACCTAAATTCCAATCATGGGGGACTTTTAAATAAATTATAGGTCATCTCACAAAGGATTACTAAGCACCCATAAAAATAAAATGTGATGGCTTGAATGGGTATTTATGCTGTATATGAAAAAAAGCAAAATTTACCAAATAGCAGGCAAAACATAATTTGCTTTTGAAAGACAGTTAAGTGAAGACAAGAAAGTTAGAATGATAGACATCTACAGTTTACAATGTTTACCTCTAGCTGATACAATCATAAGGGAATTTTTCCTTTTTCTTGTTTATATGTATACTGAATTTTTGGTAATGGACATTTACCACTCGTGTAATTTTTTAAGTTAGAAAAACAATCCAATAATCATCTGTTGAAACAAAGCTAAATCATACCAAACCAAGGTTTACCATTATATTCAGTCTGCACATAGAAATTAAATCTTAAATAATTAAGACCTTTACGAAAACATTAAATTCTACATAATTCTACAAATAACCTCTGTCAGTAAATCTCCCTCTTCCCTATCTCAGAGACTTTCTCAGTCAAATCTACAGCCCCATTTACTCCAAATAACTCACAATGAAAAGGGTGTCTTCCTGTCATTGCCAGTCCGGACAATCTACTCAAACTCATCTTCATAGAACAAAGACATTAGATTTAATTCTTATAGTGTGACAATAAACTACAGCTCATTTAAAAAAGATGAACTGGCTGAGAATGGGAGTCCATCTGTAAAGTAATAACCGTATTTATCGATGTAACTGACTCAGGGGTCTGGGTCCTGCTGTGGGCCATCATGATACAGGGAACCAACTGAGCCACTCGCAAAACACAAACCCTTCTAAACCAACTGCTACAAAAAACTCTACGTTGAATTCAGACAGGAAAACAGAGAGCCTGACCGGTGGTAACATGAAGCAGAGCTCCCGAATTCCTTAAATTTTAACTAACAATCTCAGTCTCCAATCCCTATGCCGTTCAAAATCAGAAGCCAACAAAAAACTTCTGATTAATACTGCAATGTATTCAGGAGTGCCTGGGTGGCTCAATTGGTTAAGCGTCCAACTGTTTCAACTCAGGTCACAATCTTGAGTTTCATGGGGTCGAGCTCCACATCAGGCTCCAAGCTGACAGTGCGGAGCCTGCTTGGGATTCTCTCTCTCTCTCTGTCCCTTCCCACTTACTCTCTCTGTCTCTCTCAAAATGAATACATAAAAACTTTTTTAAACATACTGCAATGTATTCAATTTCAGAAGAATTCTGGTGCCAAATTATCAACATCTACCATCTGGGCACATTTTTTTGAACCTTAGTACTCTAACGTTAAACTTAAGGCCCTCCCCAAAAAAACTGTATGGTAATGTAAGACGAATTTTCCTTTTAAGGAAAGCATATAGGGCAAAATAGCTATAGTAAAGCCACATGATCCTAGGACCTCCCCACCTCTCATCAGTAAATTATTTAAATAGAGTTCCTGGGAGCACCTGGGTGGCTCAGGCAGTTAAGTGTCTGACTCTTAATTTCAGCTCAGGTCATGATCTCAAGGTTTGTGGAATGCAGTCCTGCATCAGGCTCCCTGGTGACAGCACAGAGCCTGCTTGGGATTCTCTCTCTCTCCCTCTCTCTCTCACTTTTTTGTTAAGCTTATTTATTTATTTGAGAGAGAGAGAGACCAGGGAAGGAGCAGAGAGAGAGAGAGAGAGAGAGAGACAGAGAATCTGAAGCAGGCTCCATGATGTCAGTGCAGAGCCTGATGTGGGACTGGAACCCATTAATCTTGAGATCATGACCTGAGCCAAAGTCAGTCTGAGCCACCCAGGCACCCCTGGAATTCTCTCTCCCTCTCCTTCTGCTCCTCCCCTGCTCAAGCTCTCTCTCTCTCACACAAATTAAAAAAAAAAAAAAAGAAAGAAAAAAAATGACACTGAGACACTATTTTTTAAGAACACAGAAATTGAGTTCCTGGGGCCATGGTTCACTTGCAATACTTTTTTTTTTTTTTAATGATTTAGGTTTTTGAGAGAGAGAGAGAGAAATCATGCACACAAAGTGGGGAAAGGGCAGAGGGAGAGGGGGACAGAAGATCCAAACCAGGCTCCACGCTGACAGGAGCGAGCCCGACACGGGGCTCAAACTCATGAACTGCAAGATCATGATCTGAGCTGAAGTCAAAGGCTCAACCCACTAAGCCACACAGGTGCCCCCACTTGTAATACTTTTAACATTATATGAATCTCTAGATAGGGTATTCTCAGCCTACTCCTGCGTAACCACTTTTGTGCCCTGAAAATGTCACAAAAGAGTCAGCAGCAAAGAGAGGCAAATATGGACTTTGCAAGAATGATGCCTTAATATATATACTGCAGCCAGTAATGTTCTTTATTTAAACTTAGCTTGGTATTTTTGACCCGCTTTATATTTCCTGAGCTGGGTCATATAATCATGTTGTCTCTGCATAATTTAGGATTTAGAAAAGAAGCATGACAATTCTGAGAAATACAGAAGTCCAAAGAATAAAGAGATCTTATGTGCCAATATCTACAAGATAGGCTGCCTGTCTCCTAGCAACCTGGAAATGTGGAATTTGATCATCCCACACCAGGGGAAGAGATAACAGAGCAAAGAAATTCCAACGGTCTCAGAAACACCCATTTTCTCTTTGGTGAGGATAAAAAAACAAACATTTCCAAGTAAAGTTTTTTTGCTCCATTAAAATTCACCACTTTAGGGGCTCCTGGGTGGCTCAGTTGGTTGGGCATCCAACTTCAACTCAGGTCATGATCTCACAGTCCATGAGTTTGAGCCCCGCATTGGGCTCTGTGCTGACAGCTCAGAGCCTGGAGCCTGCCTCAGATTCTGTGTCTCTTCGGTCTCTCTCTGCCCTTCCTCCATTAGGGTTGTCTCTCTCTCTCTCTCTCAAAAATAAACATTAGAAAATATTTTTAATTAAAAAAATTCATCACTTTAGAATCATGTACTAATACTATTTCCAACCAAAAACAAAAATGACAAAAAACACCCACTATGACTATGGAGGCTCCACACTCTGGGATGAACCCAGGACCTCACTGTTTAGGCTTCCCAACACTGGCTTATTTTCTATGTGCTGGTCTTAAGTTTAGGCTCCATCAAGAAATGTGTTTAAAATAAAATACTACCGGGTGGAAAAAAAAGAGAGGTAACCACCTGCAAGAAGTATTTAGTGACCACCATCTGTGTGAAGAATAACTTGGTAAACAACAGAATCAATCCCTAAGTATGTATGTTTTTACACTTTAGGGGATATCTATGGCCATTAATGTGGCTCTGCCAGCAAACAAATCAGGCACTAGCTAACAAGGCGGAGGGGCTGGGATGCACACCAGAACTGTAGCGGGGCATATCTATAAGGCTATCAAGTTGGTTACTTGGTTCCAAAATGTGTTTTCAACGTTCCTCTTTTCCGTCCCTGGGAATCTTTCCTGCGCAGCCATCCCTGCAACATCCCTGAGGCTCAGGGATCTTCAGGCTCTCTCCTGAGACTCTCTGAGAGAATAAGGGTCATAGTCACTTTGGGCCTAGTGTTGGAAAGATGCCCAGTCTCTTTTATGAACAAGGTCAGTGGGAACCTAAGCCCAACCTGTCACAGAATCCTGGTTGTAGGGGATACAGACAGGCACGCAGGTATGGAAAGCAGTGGCACCTTTGGCTGTCTCCCTACTATGCTATTCCATGTGGTGGGTAGGGGGATCCTCCAATTGTGTGTCTATGACAGATAATAAATACCTGTTGGGACTGATTCTTTTCTTGACAATTCTGATCAATTTCACTTATCTCTAAATAAGATTTAAATGGCATTTTTTTTTCCAAATAGAATTATACAATTACCTATGCATGCCATATAAAGTACTGAGTTTAGTACAAAACTACCTAAAACCACCCAGGTCTCCAGCCCTGAGAGAGGAATAATCCAATCATCTGAAAATCCGGTGGCCTTTCTCTTTCCACCGCCCCTCATCCGCTCCATTGTGCCCTGGCTCCCACTTTCCTTATTACCCATGTTCCACTGCATACTCTAAGCAGACTCTGTCATGGGTCCCTAAAAGGACCCTAAAACTCTTCTACGTTCCCACTTTGCATATCACAATTTGCTGTGGTACCTCTTGGCCTTGATCACTTTCTATTTTTTTAATATGTACCTACAAATAGATGCTAATAATGTTTTGTCCTCCAGATTCAGCCAGTGAAATACAGCACATCTAACATAAAGGCTGTGATGACTCCTTACTACATTCCACTGTGTCCTATCTATACTGTTGCTATGAGAAAGAAATACATGGTATTTTACCTAAACAACAGTTTAAGGAATCTCCCATACAGAAATCATACACAGCTCTAGTTCCAAGAGAAGCAAACTTGAATTTAACAAGTTTTTTTTATTAATGTTTAAAAAAAATTTTTTTTTAATGTTTATTTTTACTTTTGAGAGAGAGAGACAGATAGCACACACGAGTGGGGAAGGGGCAGAGAGAGAGGCAGACACAGAATCTGAAGCAGGCTCCAGGCTCCGAGCTGTCAGCACAGAGCGCTACGTGGGGCTCAAACCCACAAACTGTGAGATCATGACCTGAGCCAAAGTCGGATGCTCAACCAACTGAGCCACCCAGGCGTTCCAATGTTTATTTATTTTTGAGAGAGAGAGAGACAGAGCGCAAGCAGGGGAGGGACAGAGAGAGGAGGAGACACAGAATCTGAAAGAGGCTCCAAGCTGTTAGCACAGCTGGACATGCAGCTGGAACTCATGAGCTGTGAGATCATGACCTGAGTTGAAGTCGGATGCTTAACCAACTGAGCCACTAAGGTGCCCCTCTCTTATTTTAATGGGTAAAGTTGTTCCAACAGTTCACAGATCGGGGCACTCATTTATTCACTTGATGAGTTCCACTGTGTGCCAGACATGAGGAATATAGTGGGAAACAAGGCAGATGCAATGAGGACCTCCTCGAGCTCACATTCTAGTGAGGAAACCCAGCATAAAAGGGACTCCAGTGAAGTGAGTGTTGCAGTGAAGTCCAGGGTATCATGGGAGTTAGATAATAGGGACCTATGGGGCCTAAGAGACAGGTAGACTTCCTGGAAGTGGAATTTATATTCCTAGTGAGTAGGGAAAAGAAGATAGTTTAAAGACACTTACACCCTGCAGGTTTAAATTCTTATGAGTTCACACCCCAGCAAAAAGGCCTCATCACTCCTCTCCCCTGAGTCGTTCTAAAGACAGTCTTCCATTGAAAAATGAGCTGGGGGGCGCCTGGGTGGCGCAGTCGGTTGAGCGTCCGACTTCAGCCAGGTCACGATCTCGCGGTCCGTCAGTTCGAGCCCTGCGTCGGGCTCTGGGCTGGTGGCTCAGAGCCTGGAGCCTGTTTCCGAATCTGTGTCTCCCTCTCTCTCTGCCCCTCCCCCGTTCATGCTCTGTCTCTCTCTGTCCCAAAAATAAATAAACGTTGAAAAAAAAAAAAATTTAAAAAAAAAAAAAAAGAAAGAAAAATGAGCTGGGGTTATTTATTTATTGCGGGGGGGGGGGGGGGGGACAGACAGAGAGAGAGCGAGAGAGAGTGAGAGAGAATCCAAAGCAGTGGAGCCCAAGACGGGGCTTGATCTCACGAACAGTGAGATCATGACCTGAGCTGAAATCAAGAGTCTGATGCTTAACTGACTGAGCCACCCAAGCAACCTGAAATGAGCTGTTTTTAAACAACAGCAGAGTCAGAGCTATGATTAGGCCTAAGTAAGGGGCAACATTCACAAATGTACTGGATGGCAGTACCTAAAGGCACTTAAACATCATTCTTCCGGGGGGTGCCTTGGTGGGTCAGTTGGTTAAGCACCCAACTTCAGATCAAGTCATGATCTCATGCTTGTGAGTTCAGGACCCACATCGGGCTTTGTGCTGACAGCTCAGAGCCTGGAGCCTGCTTTGAATTCTGTACCTCCCTCTCTCTCTCTGCCCATTTCCCACTCATGCTCTGTCTCTCTCTCTCTCTCTCTCTCAAAAATAAACATAAAAAAAAAAACTTTTTTAAAAAGTCATTCTTGGTTTCTATTTACTATGGATGGAAGAACAAAAAACCCTACAAAAGACCCAAAAAGCCTTATACATGACAAAATGTACCAAAATATACCTCATAATTCACACAAACACAACAAGCATGTGGAAAATAATGCTGAACTAGCCAAGAAACCCATAATGTTACAAGTATTCGCACCACTCATTTTTTTTTTTTTTCTTGGTTGGGTCCTATTTAAATAGCAAGAAAATTCCTTTATGTTTTAAATCCCTTTTTTAGTTATTAACAGTAAGTCTCAGAAAACCCTGGATCAATGCCTAAACTGTAGCTTTAAATGTTACTTACTATTTCTAATTTTAGAGTTAAGTCCTAAATCTTTTACCTTATAATGCAATTTTTAAACCTCTCATTACCAGCCCACTACTTCTGCATACTCTAAATCCTACCAGATGAGACAGTATAATTAACAGAAAATAAATAAGCACATTTCTTTAGGTAAACAACTGAGTATGCATTTTACTCTGTTATTCAGAAATAGCCAAAGTTTGTGGGGTGCCTGGGTTCCTCAGTCGGTTGAGTGCCCAACTTCAGCTCAGGTCATGATCTCAAGGTTCGTGGGTTCAGGCCCTGTGTTGGGCTGTCTGCTGTCAGCACAGAGCCAGCTTCAGAGGCTCTGTCCCCCACTCTTTCTGCCCCTCCCCTATTGGTTCTTTCTCTCATTCTTTCTCTCTTTCTCTGTCTCAAAAATAAATAAACAAACTTAAAAAAAAATAGCCAAAGTTTGTGAGGACTAGGAATTTTCTATTATACATAGTCTTAGATTTTTAATTGTATACTGACTGTAAACTTTATTGTTCTAACATCAACAAACTCTTTATATTCAAGAACAATTCTCTATTATATTGCTAGTAATTAGAGGATGACATTTAAAATAAGGTAAATACTTCTGATAAGGAGAAACCTGCCAATAAAAAAATCCAATTTAAAAACTAGCACAGGGGCACCTGGGTGGCTCACTTGGTAGAACATGCAACTCTTGATCTTGGGGTCATGAGTTTGAGTCTCATGTTGGGTGTAGAGATTACTTTAAAATAATAAACAAATAGGCAAAGACTTTAAAATTTATTTTTAAGTTTATTTATTGATTTTGAGAGAGAGAGAAAGTGCATGCGAGTGAGGAGGGGTGGGGGGGGAGAGAGAGAGAGAGAGAAACAGAGGGAATCCCAAGCAGGCTCTGTACCACTAGTGCAAAGGCCAACGCAGGACTTGAACTCCTGAACCATGAGATCATGACCTGAGATGAACAGGACACTTAACGAACTGAGCCACCCAGGCGCCCCAGGCAAAGACTTGTAATACACATTTCTCCAAATAAGATACACAAATGAGCAGTGTACACAAGATGCTGAACATCATTAGTCATCACAGAAATGCAAAATCATACCAAGAGATACTACTTCTAACCCACTAGTATGGCCATAAAAAAATAAAAAAGGAAAGTAACAAGTGTTGTTGAGTACGTAGAGAAATTGGAACCCTCATACACTGCCAATAGGAATGTAAAACGGTGCAACTGTGGAAAAGTTTGGCAGTTCCTCCAAAAAAAAGTTAAACAGAGTTATAAAAAGATCCAGCAATTCCACTCCTAAGTATATGCCCAAGAGAACCAAGAGCACAGTTTCACAGAAAAACTTGTACATGAATATTCATGGCAGGATTATTTACAATAGCCAAAATGCTCATCAACTGATGAACGGATAAACAAAATAGGGTATATCCCCCTTCCAAAAAAGTACTGATGATGAGGGAAACAAAAGCAAGAGAGATGTAGCTTAAATTAAATCTCCTTACAGCTTGCAGCCCACTGACAGACACCTGAAACATGCAGAGCGTGACCTTCCTCAAGGAACTCATGGCTCCCTTAGTGCCTTAATGTTTTTTATTAAAAACTAAAAGTAATTTTATCTTTTTTAATTTTTTTTAATGTTTATTTTTATTTTTGAGACAGAGAGAGACAGAGCATGAACGGGGGAGGGGCAGAGAGAGAGGGAGACACAGAATCGGAAGCAGGCTCCAGGCTCTGAGCCAACAGCCCAGAGCCCGATGCGGGGCTCAAACTCACGGACCGCGAGATCGTGACCTGAGCTGAAGTCGGACGCTTACCGACTGAGCCACCCAGGCGCCCCTAAAAGTAATTTTATCTTAACAGCAGCTAGCCCCTCAAGTTCTTAAAAGTCCTGCTTCCAAAATTCCTTAGAAACCTACTTTATCTCTACCCATCTTCCTCCACAAACTTAAAAACATATATAATCACTCACTCCTCACAATTCCAGGGCAGCTCTTTCTGCCTCCAGGTCCTGTCCCCCTACTATAATAAAATCACCTTTTTGCACCAAAAAAAAGAAAGGTCTCAAGAATTCTTTCTTAGCCGTTTGCTCACAAACCCCACTTCATAATTTCATCATTGATACATGCCAGAATGCTGAGGAATCTTGAAAACAATATGCTAAGTGAAAGAAACCACGCACAAAAGACCACATATTTTATGATTCCCTTTATATAAAATGTCCAGAAACAGCAAATCCAAGAGAGACAAAGATTAGTAGTTGCCAGGGGCTAGGGAAGGGAAGAAGGGGGAGTGAGTAACTGCTAACGGAAACAGCCAGGTTTCTTTTTGGGTGATAAAAATGTTCTGCAGTTAGATAGTGATAATGGTTTCAAACCTTGTGAATATAGTCAACATCCATGAACTGTATACTTTAAAAAGGTGAATTTTGTGGTATGTGAATTACATCTCAAAATAAAGTATTCTCTAATTTTGAAAAGGCAAACTTATATAATGTAAATTTTGTTTAAAACAAAACTGAAGGGGCACCTGGGTGGCTCAGTCGGTTGGGCATATGACTTTGGCTTCGGTTGTGATCTCACAGTTTGTGAGTTGGATCCCCACATGGGGCTCTGTTGTCAGCACAGAGCCGGCTTTGGATTCTATGTCCCCCTCTCTCTCTGTGCCTCGCCTGCTTGTGCTCTCTCAAAAATAAATAAACATTTAAAAAAAAAAAAAACTCTTTAAAAAAATGAAACAAAACTGAAGAGCACTCTGCACACCCACTGGTCTGCTCTTGCACCGGTCCTTCTGCCCACACTGCCACCAATACTCCCTCCAAGAGGGAGATCTTGCACTTTGCAGACAGGCCAGGGCAGCAACCACATCTACACCAAGTTCTGGAAGGTGATCAGCAACGAGCCTGGCACGGACCTTACCGGCACTTACCACAGCCACCTCGACCTGCAGCTGGAGCAAATTTACATGTATTACAAAGAGGCCACAGGTGGCAACTACGTGCCCCGCACTATGCTCACTGACCTGGGAGCCCGGTACCACGGACTGCGTGTGCTCCAGGCCCTCCCGGCAAATCTTTAGGCCAGATAACTCCATCTTAGGTCAGAGTGGTGCTGAGAACAACTGGGTCCAGGGCCCTACATGCACTGTGCAGAGCTGGCTGACTGGGTGCTGGATGTTGTGAGGAAGGAGCTGAGAGCTGTGATTGCCTGCAGTGCTTCCAGCTGACCCACTCCCTGGGTGGGGGAGGGGGGAACCGGGTCTGGGATGGGTACCCTCCTCATCAGCAAGATACGGGAGGAGTGTCCCGAAAGGATCACAAACACATTCAGCGTGGTGCCCTCAGTCAAGGTGTTGGACAGATGGCAGAACCCTACAATGCCACCCTCTGGGTCCACCCGCCTGGTAGAAAACACAGATGAAACTTACTGCACCGATAACGAGGCCTTGCTTCTGCTTCTGTGACATCTGCTTCAGAACCCTAAAACTGACCACACCCACCTACAGGGACCTCAACCACCTGGTGTCAACCACCATGGGTGGGGGGGTCACCACCTGCCTGCACTTTCCTGGCCAGCTCAGTGCTGACTCCACACACTGGCTGTCAACATGGTGCCCTTCCCCCACCCGTACTTCTTCAGTGCAGTGGGACTTTGCCTCACTGACCATCCAAGGCAGCCACGGTACTGGGCCCTGATGGTGCCAGACCTCACTCGGCAGCCGTTTGATGCCAAGAACATGATGACCACCTGGGACCTCCTGACTGTGACCTGACTGTGACCTGACTACCTGACTGTGACCCTAGTGTTGAAGGGCCACATGTCCATAAAGGAAGGTAGACGAACATACAATTAACGTCCAAAACAAGAACAGCTATTACTTTGTGGAGTGGGATCTCCAATAATATAAAATCAGCTGTGCCACCCCACCCTGGGGGGGGGAGTGCTAAAAATGTCTGCCACCTTCATCAGCAATAGCACGTCCATTGAGGAGCTGTTCACATGTATCTCAGAGCAGTTCACAGCCTTGTTCTGGCATAAGCCCTTCCCGCACTGGTAAACAGGTAAAGGTTTGGATGAGATGGACTTTACCAAGCAGAGAGCACCATGAGTGACCTGGTGTCTGAGTACCAGGACACCACAGTCAAGGAGGAAGGTGAGTTTGAAGAGGAGGCAGAGGAAGAGGTGGCCCAGAGCTGATACCCAATAAAACATGGACGCTGTGTGAACTCTGTATTCACTCGTAACCAGTTCTCTGAAAGCTACGTCTCTGTGTGTAGCCATGTCTCTTGCTCTTTTTCCTGCTGTGATCTCATATGCTGTAGACACCACCATTAAAGCATTTTCATAGTGGGGGTGGGGTGCTGAAAATTAACTGCTCCAAATCATCATTCTCTTACTAAATCAATGTCTATGCTCATAAATGGGAGAGAATGGTCCTGTTCCCATCAGTATCCTCAGATCTCAACATGGAACATGTACTTGCGAACAGACAAAAATAAAGAAAAGTAACACAGTAAATTACAAACTAATTGTAGTAAAAAAAAAAAAAAATTCTTAATGTTCTCCCCTCCTGATAAGAAAAATATTAGGATCAAGAAATCACATCGGTTTGGGATGGCTGGCTGGCTCAGTCAGTAGAGGATGCAATTCTTGACCTCAGGGTCATGAGTTCAAGCCCCACATTGCGTGTAGAGATTACTTAAAAATAAAATCTTTAGGGGCGCCTGGGTGGCACAGTCGGTTAAGCGTCCGACTTCAGCCAGGTCACGATCTCGCGGTCCGTGAGTTCGAGCCCCGCGTCGGGCTCTGGGCTGATGGCTCAGAGTCTGGAGCCTGTTTCCGATTCTGTGTCTCCCTCTCTCTCTGCCCCTCCCCCATTCATGCTCTGTCTCTCTCTGTCCCAAAAATAAATAAACGTTGAAAAAAAAAAAATAAAAATAAAATCTTTAAAAAAACCCCAAAACAGTTTGGCTAACAACCTATTTTAAGAGCTGAGAATGGATAGCATTAATTTATTTTTTTCTACTTCAAAAATTTCCCCTAAGATAATTTTAAAAATAAACCACCAAATTAGATTAGCCCCAATACTATGTCTCATGTCAGATGGAAAAAATAAATGCAAATCTTAATACCATAATAAAAACACAATTAAAAGTCAAAATTCACCAAAGCAAAAGAAGAGTAATCAGAATAATGCCTTAAAAAGTCAATGCAATAACAGAGGAAAAGAAAACTAATACCACAGTAAATCCCCTTAGAAAGGCCATCAGTTCATAAAGCTTTTCACTTAAAGATTTTTGTGATGGGGATGCCTGGGTGGCTCAGTCATTTAAGCATACAAATTTTGGTTTCAGCTCAGGTCACAATCTCACAGTTCATGAGTTCAAGCCCCACATCAGGCTCTGTGCTGACAGTGTGGAGACTGCTGAGATTCTTTCTCCCCTCTCTCTTTACTCCTTCCCGTTCATGATCTCACTCTCTCTCTCTCTCTCTCTCTCTCTCTCTCTCTGTCTCTCAAAAATAAATAAATAGGGCGCATGGGTGGCTCAGTCATTAAGCATCTGGCTTCAGCTCAAGTCCTGATCTCGTGGTTCATGAATTCGAGTCTCACATTGGGCTCTGTGCTGATAGCTCAGAGCCTGGAGCCTGCTTCAGATTCTCTCTCTCTCTCTCTCTCTCTCTCTCTCTCAAAAGTAATAAAAACATTTAGAAAATTTAAAAATAAATAAACATTAAAAAATAAAGATTTCTGTGATGATCACTATTACATATATAAATACAACTGATGAATAAAATTTGGATTGGAAGGAGAGAAAATACTTTCTGTATTTATGCTAGTCCTTAGAAATGAGAGCAAATATTATGAACTAGAATATAACAACTTGTGCTTTCTTCTTTCTTCACCTGATATGCAAGTAACAAGGAATACCATCCAGAGAGATAAGAGGAAGGCAAGATAGTAGCCACTCACCTCCAACTTCACCCTTCCTAAAAAGCCAAGGTGCTAGGAGAAATCACTCTTCAGGACATCTGGGGGGCTCAGCTGGTTAAGTGTCTGACTCATGGTTCTTGAACTGAGTTCTGCCCCACTTTCGGCTCTATGCTGACAGCACAGAGCCTGCTTAGGATTCTCTCTCTCCCTCTCCCTCCACCCCTCCCCTGCTCAAGCTCTCTCCCTCCCTCCCTCTCTCTCTCTCAAAAATAATAATAATAATAATAAACTTAAAAAAAAGAAATCACTCCTCATCCACAGAGATACTAAATTAGCCAACTATGGCTATGATAGTAGCACTGTGAGATTTTTGGGTGGGACTAGAAAATTGTGATCAACCTGCCAACCTCTGGTATCCATGTCTTATGCTCAAGTATTTCCACCACTGATAGCATCACCAAGACAGCATCTAGTAAATGGTGCCTGGTGTTTTCTGGCACTTAACTTCAACAAAATCTGTAGCCAAGAGCCTTCCAAGTTAATGATAAGCCCCACCCTCCCCATGCTTCATGATTTTATAAAGACTGGGGAAACAAGGAGGGACAACCATGCAACATTTTCAAATAGGTCTCTGTGCCTCTTTTAAGAAGTAGCAACCAAACTATTTACTAACAATGTGTCCTCCACAACATCCTGAGTCCTACCTCTTCTCCATTTCTTACTTCCTGAGAAAACTCAGGCTTCAGAGCTCTAGGGCCTACTTGGAAAAGTAATTAAAATTCCTGGCAAAGATAAGTTGAAATGGACAGTAAGCACTTGGCTTAGTCCCCTTGCTTTTGACAGGATGATAGAAACCATTCATCTTTTGTTTACAGAATAATCAACGTAAAAATAGTAGCTAGACCAGACTCACTTTTAAATAATTTATATCAAATCTAGTCCATAATTTCAATGCAAAAGTGGTGAATACTGCTCATGCTTTTATTTTTAAACCCGTATGTTGTATTTAAGATATGTGACAGCTCTAAAATACCAACATGGAAGCAAAAATGAACTCCTAATTATTCACCATTTAAAATTGTACATTAAGCAATGCCTTAAAAAAAAAAGTTGTCCCAACAGAACATGGAATACAACTGACATCTATTCAAGTATGCTTTTTTAAAAAAAATGTTTATTTTTCAGAGAGAGAGATGGATCATGAGCACAGGAGGGGCAGAGAGAGACAGAGACTCCCAAGCAGGCTCCATGTTGTCAGTGCAGAGCCCAAGAGGGGGCTCAAACTCACGAAATCTAACAATATATTTAATTAGTTTGATTTGTATAACTTTCTGTAAAACAGCTCAACCACACAGGAGTACTGAAACTGTAAACACTATTACGGCACCTGACCATCTCGGTCAGCAAGAGCATGAGGCTCCTGGGCTCAGGACCGTGAGTTCAAGCCCCATGTTGGGTGTAGACATTACTTAAATAAATAAACTTTAAAAAAAATAAAAAATAAAATGCAAACACTATTAATGTAGACATAAAACCTAGAGTATAATCAAATGTAAATATATTGTGATTCAAGCTTTCTGTTCTATTACCTTTTCTTCTGCCATAGCCCACAACAACCTTCCTCATGGAGAGTCAGAAATTTAAATATCTCACTCAATAAAATTTTATCAAGCACTAATACATGCCAGGATCACATCAATTTTTGATTATTGTCCCCTTAATGTTCCTGAAAGAACATTTCCATTTTTTCCATTTACTAGGAAGACTATTAGTTTAAGTTGTAATAATAACTTTGGAGGTTAAAAAGTTAATTTGATGAGATGTGTTTAAGGATGCTTTATGTATAACTATGAAGACCAAGATCTGTCAGCAAGGATGAAAAAACTTTTTCATTAAATCTACCGAAAGAAGCACTATTCCTATATACCATTATATTAAAATAAAATACCAAAGGAAGTAGTTTTTTAGGTCTAGCAACTGGTTTCTTCTGGGCTCTACCTTTTTGTGTGTATGTCAATATTCTCTAACCAATGGTTAGCTTAGTGTTTGGGGCATCACAGGGGATGGCATATTTTTATCAGCAATTTCCTATAGAAGTGGTACACATCGATCCTACTGTTGTTCTTCAAAAGCAGACTACCAATTTCTTCCTTTATCGTTAGCTTTTTTGTGTCCAAAGACATAAAGAAGTTCACCCACATTTGCTTCTCATATTAACTTTTATTCACTCAAAAGACACGATTAAGAAAATGAAGACAACCCAGAGTGGCAGAAGATGTATTTTTCAGACAAAAGACGCATAACCAGCATACATACAGAGTTTCTAAAAAACAAGAAAAAGGAAAAACAAAGAAAAAGGAAATCACCCAACTGAAACATGGTTTAAAAACTTGAAGAGACAGTTCCAAAAGAAGTTATCCAAATGGCCACTAAACTTATTAAGAAGTGCTCCATTGTATTAGTCATACAGAAATGCAAATTAAAACCATAGACGATAGTTAAAATACAAAAGCAGAAAACACCAAATGCTGATGAGGACATATGACAACCAAACTCTCAAATTGGGACTGTAAACCTGTACAACCACTTTAGGAAACTGTTCAGCAATTATCTTATTTTTTTTTTTAATATTTATTCATTTTTTGCGCGCGAGTGGGGGAGGGGCAGAGAGAGAGGGAGACACAGAATCCAAAGCAGGCCCCAGGCTCTGAGCTGTCAGCACACAGCCCGACGCGGGGCTCCAAGCCACAAACCATGAGATCATGACGTGAGCTGAAGTCACCCGTGACCAAGGCAATTACCTACTAAAGATGAATCTGTATATACTCTACAACCCAGCAATTCCACTCTAGGTATATATCTAACAGAAACACATATGTTCACCAAAAGACATACCAGGACGTTTAAAACAACATTATTGTTGTTTTAATTTAACTATCTAAATTAAATGCCCATCAATAGCAGAATAGATAACTAAATTGTGGGATCTCCATACAGTGGAATACTACACAGCCATGTGAATAAACTATGACAACATACAATGCATGGGTGAATCTCACAAAAATAATGTTGAGCAAAGGAAGCCAGAAACAATAGCATTTACTGTATTATATTATATTTACTGTATTACTGTATTATATTATATTAAATAAAGATCAAAACCAAGCAAATCTAACATGCCAGTCAATGCAGAGGAGGTAACTGGAAGGACGTGAAGGGGGCTTTTCGAGTGCTGATAATGTCATTTCTTGATCTGGGTACTAGTTAAAAGTGCACGTTCAACTTTGTGAAAATTCACTAAGCTGTGCACTTATGATCTGTGCATTTTTCTGCATGTAAATTATACTTCAATAACAATTCAGGAAGGGGAGAAAAGGAGACTAGCAAAGTATCCATGACACAGACGGGGACCTCTGCATGGTTTATCTCTATATTCACCGTAGCATTTAACACCGAGTGGCACATCACAGGTATCTTATCAGCACATGTTACCTAAAGCAGGATGGAGGTGTAGTTTTAACATAAATCTACCTAAAGAAATGGCAGCTTATCTTAATGCCCTCTTAACTGACCAGTTCACATGTACCTAAAATATTCACATTAATTTACAATCACCAAATAAATGTACAGATGAGGCATGGAGCCACATGCAGATGAGTGCTGAACTGTGGAAGGGACAGTGATGACAGGTCCGTGAGTAACCAGCAGCAGGTAGCATCCCTATCACTACTTAGCACCAGGAGCACATAAAACACGGAGAAAACTGATGAGAAACCAGGCTTTCTAAAGCAACAAAGACAAAAGTTATTCTCTCTTACTGGCTAGTCTAAAAGCAAGGAGGTATGACACACACACAAAAAAACCTTCCAAAAAGGACTGCCAACTCACAGGTATTTGATTTATTTGCAGGCTTTATAACCTTATGCATTACATGTATTCCTTTTGTATGTACTGTGTTTCGTAATAAAAATTAAAAGAAAATTGTGATTCTATAATTACCAATTTTAAAAAGAAATAGGAACAAAAGTGCAAGAAACACAAAGGAGAAACTGGCATCTTCAACCTTCAACTCCTGAGAAATAAGAAATGTGTAACATTTAGTATTCCACCTATAACACTTAGCATACTGTACTAGGTACAAACAGGTATTCAAAAAATGTTTGTGGTACAAGTGAAGGAAAATTAATATTTTAATCACACTAATTCCTAGACTGTTTTTTTCTTCTGAAAACAAGTGGCATAGCAAGAAATGGAATATTCTACATTAAGAAGACAGTAAAGTCAAATGTCCACACACTAAAAGTGACAGACATGCCTACAACTCAGGCACTAGCTCTGACTACAGCCTGCTTGGCCCTGCTGGCCCCAGGAGCAACGAGAGCTCTCTCAGGCTGAGTTCCAAAGCTATGCTTGCTTTTTACTATATTATTATTATTATTATTATTATTATTATTATGCCTAGACTAGAGCATGCTAGGGCACAGATTAGGGATGGCAAAAGGTGCTCAACAGAGTCTGCCTAAACTTAGGCTTGGTCATGAGGTCCCCTTTTCCTCCAAGAACAATGAGAGCCAAGATAGAGAGATGCATTAAGCATCTCCTATCTTTCCCTCCACCTCATAATCCCAGAAAGTTCCATCATGCAAGTGTTTTAACTGCTAGAATAATGTAACACCACTCAATGTGTTAACAAGTCTGGCCATGATTGGTGTGGGGTAGAGGACACAACAGCGAATGTGACTGCTGTTTTTAATCTAAGTATGTAGTTCATCAAAGAAAAGACCATCAAAAGAAGTAACTGCAATTTTAATATTCTACTTAATGATTAAACACACACATTTACTCCATAAATAATCCTTTAGGAAATGTAAATGTTAATGTAATGTCAGTAAAGTTTTGTTAATTTTAAGTCAAAAAAAATATAGAGACAAGTATCAGGAGAGGAAGCAGCAATAAAATCCCAAAAGCCAGAAGCAAAAGGAAAGGTGACAACTACCACAGCGGACCCAAGAGAAGTGAATCCTAAACCAGAAAGCAGAAGAGCGACATGTCTTGCACTATATCCTCAAAAGGCTCAAAAACTGGTGGCAGCAGTTACTGGTAGAAGTAGGAATGAAAATGAGATTTAAAAGCAGAAAGAAAGGTGACAGACTCAGCCCAGAATCCAATTCCAGGATCCCCACTAGAAGACTAGAGATTTTTTTTTCCTGACCACTGTAAAAGCACAGAGTTTTGGGCTGGAGACACACAGTTTAGGAGAAAGGGTAGCAAATCAGAAAAGAGTGACTGAGAGATTTATGTACCAAGTGTAGAGATCTCCTAGCTTTCTCCCCACTTAGCTCCCTTTTTTTTTTTTTTTAAATGTTTATTTATTTTTGAGAGAGAAAGAGAGAGAGAGAGAGAGCATAAGCAGGGGAAGGGCAGAGAGAGAGGGAGACACAGAATCCAAAGCAGGCTCCAGGCTCTGAGCTGTCAGCAAAGAGCCCAACACGAACCGTGTGATCATGCCCTGAGCTGAAGACTGAAGTTTAACCAACTGAGCCACCCAGGTGCCCCTCAGTTCCCTTTTTACTAGCATCAGGCCTATTCTCTGGGGGAAACTAAGCAGCCCAGAAGAAGAGACCTAAAGACGTCCACTCAAAGAAACAGTCTAGTCAGATTCAACAAGAAGCTCCATCAAACATCCTGAGCTTTTTGAGGCGCTTGGGTGGCTCAGTCAGTTGAGCGTCTGACTCTTGATCTCGGCTCAGGTCACGATCTCATGGTTCTTTCTAAGTTTGGGCCTCGCGTTAGGCTCTGCACTGACAGTGGAGAGCCTACTTGGGACTCTCTTTCTCCCTCAAAATAAATAAACATCATTTTAAAAAACAGATATTAAAAATACTGCAATGAGTTAGAATCTAAAAAACTAGTTTAAATTTACCAGAACTGGTAAACATGAGCTTCCAGACCAAAAGGGCCTTCTGAATGCCTGGTACAGTGGACAAAAGTAGATCTCGAGGTACAACACAGTGAAATTTAAGAGCAGTGGGGACAAAAAGAAGCTCTTACAAGCTACCAGGGTGAAAGAGACAGAGAGCTGGAGAAAGTAGGCAACATCTGAAGAATCAGACATCAAAAGTGGCTTCAGGCTTCCTAACGGCAACAGAACTTAGAAGGCACTAGAGTAAATGCCTTCAAAATTCTAAAGGAAAATGTTTCTGGACCAAAAGTCTAAGTGTGACAACAACATAAAACAGCCTTAGATGTGCAAAGTGTCAAAAAAAAAAAGGAAGGGGGTGCTTAACTTCCCATGCATTCTTCCTCAGAAAGACACTGTAGGCTGTGTTCTAGGAAAGTAAAGCAGTAAATGGAGAGAAAGAAAGAAGTGAATCAAGGAAAGGGGCTTCAATCAAAAAGTATGGGAAAGGAAACCCCCGGGATAACAAGGAAACAGCGGACCTTGGGAGCAACCTTCCAGAATGGGTCAAATGGCCAGAAAAGATACCTCCCCACCCTCAACAATAGCAATAAAATATCTGATATGTTTGAACATATCAAAAAAGAAAAAGAAAAAGAAAACAAAAAAAAAACAAAAAACCTATGGAGAATATTAGGTCAAAGTCTGAGGATTAATTAGTGCTATTAGCAATTTCTGATATGTACATAGAAATTGAGCAAACAAAAAAGTAATTACTTTATAAAATTTATTTCAATTCTAGTATAGTTAACATACAGTGTTATATTAGTTTCAGGGGTACAATGTAGTGATTTGGCACTTCCATGCATGACCTGGGGTGTTCATCCCAGCAACTATGCTCCTTAATCCCCATCACCAATTTCACCCAAAATAATTACTAACTTCAGGGAAAATAAAGTACTGTTCAGGCAAGGACAAGTAACCACAGTACAGTACATATTTCAGCCCTGAACAGTGTTTATTTTTTTCAATTACTGTAAATGCTGAATATTGATCTAACCACATAATGGACACAACTATATCAGAAAAGTGAGAAGAAAGGAAGCAGGAGTATATGCAGCTGTGGGAGGGTGGTAAAATAGAGATAAATCCTTACCTCCCATAGCAGTTAAGTCAAATTTTTTTTAAACACTGAAAACTGAAAAATCAAGAAGTAGCACACTATAAAATGTTATGTAGCTACAAGGATAATAGCAAAACAGTTAAAAGAGTTAAGACATAGGCAACTAAACAGGAGACTACTGTTTTTAGTAATAAGCATATGAGATCTATTTTACTCTAACCAATACGCCTATATATAACTTTGATATAAAAACTAAAAAAAAAAAAGTTTAAAACATAAGACATGATTACAAAATGTGTCACAAAAGGGGATTCTCACTGTGCTCAGGAGAAACTAACCTATTGGGGGGAGTACTCAAACCCCCTTTTGGACAGACTACCTAAACTAAGCTGGGGGCTAGGTAAGAGGAGGCCTCCAAACCAGAGGGTGATGCACTCTAGACCTGAAACATGTTCCCCATGGGAAACAAGTCATGAGACTCCATCCTTCCCCCAAATACTTGTCTCCCCCATCTACATCTTACTCATCCTTCAAGGCCAGGCTCAAGTTTCACCTTCTCAGAAGCTTCCTACCTAGAATCAGGTACTAGGTACTACTCTTCCACCTTAAAATGATGTCTTTTATCTGCTATCTCATTCTCTGAATTTAAGTAATTAGTATTACACCAATACCGTAATACGTTCTCTTTAGTCACTCAATAGGCAAAAATATAGAGAAGAAAATAAAAACCACAATAATCCCATCTTTCAAATATCCTTCTAGCCATTTGGGTGAATATAAATAATCGAATAAGCTTTTCATTCACTGCATGGTGGAATTTTTCTTCATCATTAAATAACCTTTTATAATATCACTATAGTATCTGAAACCCAGTGTACATTTTTTTAAAGGGAAAAAAAGTTCATTTCTCGAAGTAACTACAGCATTAACCAGGGACAATTAAATAATAATTAAAGTAATCTGCTAAGAGAAATACAAAATGAGGGTTAGAAGGTATGGCCTGGTAATTGTTGAGATCCTTTTCAACACAATTACAGATTCTTACTTTAAATATTTTCACTGAAATGTGAAGTCAAACTTAAAATGGCACTTGTATTACATTAAACCTGACACATGAAGATATTTTAACCTTCCAAATAATAGTAGATGCTAACATAATAAGCCAACGATTACCTTTCACACCTCCCATAACTTTCTCCCCTTCTACTCAGCTGATCATTTTGGTCACAGCTGAAAGGTGGCAAGATGGCTGTGAAACTCACAATATCAAGTAACTGTGTGATCACCTCACTTAACTCAGCCACCTGAAATAAAACTTGGCCAACACGCTTAAGACAATTAATGCTGCTACATACATGACTGAGTAGAACTGATTTTAACCACACCTTAAAATACTCTATCTGTGACAATTCAGTCACAGAAGGACAAAACTGCTGAAAACAACCTAGTATCAACCATCAATCACATGTAAGATCCTCAAGGCTACAGATTACCCCCAAATCATTCTTCTTATCCTATTTCAAGAGTAACATGACAATTTCAAAATTTCTGAAAATGCTACTACTCAAAGCAGTGAATAAGAATACTATAACTCGGGGCACCTGGGTGGCTCAGACGGTTAAGTGTCTGACTTCAGCTCAGGTCATGATCTCACAGTTTGTGAGTTCGAGCTCCGCGTTGGACTCTTGGCTGACAGCTCAGAGCTGGAGCCTGTTTCGGATTCCGTGTCTCCCTCTCTCTCTGCCCTCCCCTCCTTGTGCACTCTATCTTTCTCAAAAATAAATATTAAAATAAGTTAAAAAAAAAAAAGAATACTATAACTCAAAGAGCCAACTTCTTTAAAAAAAAAAAAAAAAAGCTCTAGAACTTTTAAAATTAGTAGCTTCTCACTTTTACAAAGACTTTATTAAAACATCTCATCAGGGATGCCTGGCTGGCTCAGTTGGTGGAGCACATGACCCGTGATCTCAGGGTTATGAGGTCATGTCCCACATCAGGTACAGAGATTACTTAAAAATAAAATCTTTATTTAGGGGCCCCTGAGGGGCTCAGTCAGTTAAGCATCCGACTTTGGCTCTGGTCATGATCTTGCCATTGATGGGTTCAGGCACCATGGCGGGCTCTGTGCTGACAATTCAGAGCCTGTAGTATGCTTCAGATTCTGTGTCTCCCTCTCTCTCTGTGCTTCTCTCTCTCTCTCTCTCCCCCTCCCTCTCTCTCTTTCAAAAATAAACATTAAAAAATTGTTTTAATAAATAAAATAAAAGCTTTAAAATAAAACCATCTAATCAGTAATAGTCCAGCTTCTATCACAAAGGAATAAAATTGTGTGACAGCAAATGATGATTTTACTGTGAACTTAAAATTGCTCTAAAAAACAAAGTTTATTTGAAAAAAATTTAGTTATGATTTCTAAAAGCATTATTAATTATTTTCTGGGACATACAATATTTGAAGCTGACCAGAAGGGAAAGATTTACAAACAGAATGCTTTGACTAGTACTGTAAAATTACAAAATGGTATTCTATACTCAATGACCCATCTGGTTTTAAAATATACTATTAAGATAACATTTTCTACATTTTTAAACAATGTATAATTTCTTTTATCTTTTAGCATAAACTCACCATCTATATTTACTGACATCACTTTTAAAAATAATTATTCATGAGGCGCCTGGGTGGCGTGGTCGTTTAAGCGTCCAACTTTGGCTCAGTTTGTTATCTCACGTTTCGTGGGTTTGAGCCCCACATTAGGCTCTCTGCTCTCAGTGCAGAGCCTGCTTCAGATCCTCCATCCCCCTCTCTCTCTCTCTCAAAAATAAATAAATAAACATTAAAAAAATTTTAATAATTATTACAAAAGACGTTTGCTAAATCATCAGTAGAATGCTGTCTCTTTGGATCAAAGCCACCAGCTCCTATATGCAAAAGCAATCAATTATAAAGCTGGAAGGAATCAAAGTGATAATAATAGTCCAACTACTTCATTTTACACAATACAAAATAAGGCTACAATAAGAAGTTAAAATTCTCACCCACAGTCACACAACCTCTTACTTCATGATAGAAGCTGGAGTATTACTGATTAGATGTTTTAATAAAGTTCTTTTATGTTCTCCTAACCCAGTCTCTACTTAGTGCCCAAAGTGAACCCTCCAGATATAAAGTCTACATGACCAGCTTCAAAAACTGCTTATTGGAGTGCCTGGCTGGCTGAGTTGGTAGAGCTCTTGACTTCGGGATCATGAGTTCGAGCCCCATGTTGGATGTAAAGATTACTGAAAAACAACAACAACAAACCTGCTTATTAACGCAGAGGTATGTGAAGAGTTTGGATGCTACAACATAAAGCTCCTAAAATGAAAGCTTCAAAATACTAACACTGTATTCCCGATTCCCTAGTTCACAAAATTTCATCTAAATTTAACAAGGACAAAATAAATTAAGAACAATTTAGTAACAAAGAAAATAGCAAAATAAGCAGAGAATTCTATAGAAAAAAGACCGTAGAGGTTAAAGGGACTTGGGTTTTACCTACAGTGCTTTCAGTTTTTACAGCACTGTATTCATTGTTAATCAGACCTTAATGCTTAAGATGAATGTGAGTAATAAATATACGGATTTATTTTATACTATTCTCGCAACTTGTAAGTTGAAACTATTTCCAAATTAGTTTGTAAAGCAATTTTTTTACAAGCAAAACATGACTGGGGCACCGCCTGGCTCAATTGGTGGAGCATGTGACTCTTGATCTCGGGCTTATGAGTTCGAGCTCCACATTGGTGGAGAGAGTCCTTAAAAATAAAACCTTAAAAAAAACAAATAAAACTGGGGTGCCTGGGTGGCTCAGTCTGTTAAGTGGCCAACTTTGGCCTAGGTCATGATCTCATGCTTCATGAGTTCAAGCCCCGTGTTGCGCTCTGTGCTGACAGCTCAGAGCCTGGAGCCTGCTTTGAATTCTGTGTCTCCCTCTTTCTCTGCCCCTCCCCTGCCTGTGCTCTGTCTCTCTCTCTCTCTCTCTCTCAAAAAAATGGGTAAACATTACAAAAAATAAAAAACAAAAACAAAACTTATAAAAAATTTAACATAAAAACCACATGATTGTTAACAAAAATTTGGGAAAAAAAGAAATCACTCCTATCATTTTTCTTAACAATCTATTATAAATGTATGAAACAACCCCACTAAAGATGAGGGGAAAGGTACGACCTAAGCAACTTTGGAAATGAGTAGTCTGTAAACCTAAAAGCAAAGAAACTGTACATATGCCCTGTCCTCTAGCTGAGAAAACTGTTTCCCACAGAGGAATAGGTTAACATTTGTGACACCACTCCACACATATGTTAGAATTAAAGAATTAAGTAAATGGATGGCGGGTAGTGGGAGCAAGGTTTCTCACTACTGAACGGGAATTTACAGAGGGGCCAGGGCAGGAGGCTAGAGTGATCCACATAGTAATGGGTTAGACTTGGTTAGCTTAACATAGATACAGGTGATTACATATAGAAATGCATACAGATAGGTATACACACACATACTTCTCTCCTCTGTCAACCGAAAGGGCCCAGTAGCAAAGAGCACAGATCTTGGTTTCTAACACCATTCTCCAATTAAAGGAGCCAGGGCTCCCTGGAGAAATGGCTGATTCTAGGGTGGCACAGGAAATACACATGATGATCCTGGTGCCAAATGCAAGGAAGTGCTTAAAAAAACCAAAAGATGGAGCCAGGTCAGAGGGACACAAGTGCCAACTGAAAGAGTTCCAATGGCCAAAAGTGCAACAATTTAAGGCATAAAATAGTACTAGATTGTAACTCAAGGAATAAAATAAACGAGTCCACACTGATATCAATGAATAAATAGATACAAAGAGATAAATATTGCACGCAGAAAAATTCTGAATAATTTATGCAAATACTCTGCCCTCCACAAGGTGGAGCATAACTCTTCAATCCTTAAGTGCATATGGTACATAGACTGCAACTTCCTTACAAAGAGCATAGCATGAAAGGCAGGGAGTGGGGGGGTAATTTTACCGTAGAGAAATCTGACAAACACCACGTCAGCCAGGTGACCAAGGTCAACATCGACAATGTTATGTTGGTTGTATGCATTCTTGATATGATATGATGGAAATGGCACTTTACATCTGTGGTCTTCCTCACCAAAACCCACAACCCCAATTTAATCATGGAAAAAGATTTAGACAAATGCAATTGACTACATAAGCAGATGGACGTTAGGTAAACCTATTGTAACTGCTTCAAAATATATATAAATAAAACCACCGTGCTGTACACCTTAATCTTATACAGTGATGTATGTCAATTATCAATAAAACTGCAAAAAAAAAAAAAAAAATCATTTGAGGGACAGTCTACAAACACCTGATTCAAACTCTTCAAAACTGTCAAGGTCATCAAAAACAAGGCAAATTTGAGAAACCATCACAACCAAGAGGATCCTTAGGTAACATGACGACCAAATGTAAAGTGGTAACCTGTATGGTACTGTGGAACATAAAAAGATTAAAAAATGAAAATCTGAATAAAGAATGGATTTTAATTAATAATAATGTTTCCGTATTGGCTCGTTAATGTCATAAACATACTATGCTCATAAATGATGTTAATAGGGAAAACTGGTTCTGGGGTACATGAAAACTGTTATCTTCTCAATATTTTTGAAAAATCAAAAATGTTTCAAAAATTAAAGTTTATTTAAAAAAATGCTTTAAAGACTTATTTTATTTTATTTTATTTTTTTTCAACGTTTATTTATTTTTGGGACAGAGAGAGACAGAGCATGAACAGGGGAGGGGCAGAGAGAGAGGGAGACACAGAATTGGAAACAGGCTCCAGGCTCTGAGCCATCAGCCCAGAGCCCGACGCGGGGCTCGAACTCACAGACCGCAAGATCGTGACCTGGCTGAAGTCGGACGCTTAACCGACTGCGCCACCCAGGCGCCCCTAAAGACTTATTTTAAAAAGTAAAGGGAAGGGGCATCTGGGTGGTTCAGTCAGTTAAGTGTCTGACTCTTGATGTCAGCTCAGGTCTTCATCTCAGGGTCATGAGTTCAAGCCCCAAGTTGCACATGGAGCCTACTTTAAAAAAAAAAAGAAAAGGGAAAGGGAAAAAAATTTTTTAATATTTATTTATTTTTGAGAAAGAGAGCACACACAAGCACGAGAGGGACAGGGAGAGACAGGGAGACACAGAATCCCAAGCAGGCTCCAGTCTCTGAGCTGTTTGTGCAGAGCCCAATGCAGGGCTCAAACCCACAAACTGTTAAGATCTCGACCTAAGCTAAAGTTGGACGCTTAACCAACCGAGCCACCCAGGTGCCCTGGGGAAAAAAATTTGTAAAGCCTGAAGAATGCACACAAACTTGAGGGGCAGTTACACCTCTCAGAAGAGATTGGGAGGGAAATCAAGCTTTCCTTTACAAGTGTTCTGTCTGGCTCTAGTATACGAAGAGTATCTGTGTACCACTGTATAACAACAAATGTTTAATTTTTTTTTCTTTAATGCTTATTTTTGAGAGAAAGAGACAGCATGAGCAGGGGAGGGGCAGAGAGACAGGGAGACACAGAATCTGAAGCAGGCTCCAGGCTCTGACCTGTTAGCACAAAATCCGATGCAGGGCTTGAGATCATCAGCCATGAGATCATGACCTGAGCTGAAGTCAGACACTTAACTGACTGAGCCACCCAGACACCCCAACAAATGTTTAATTTTAAATGACACACTTAAGCACAGAATAATAAATAAAATAAAAATGTTATTAAACAGAAGCCATTCCCTAAGCTCTTATATTTCTGTTCATAAACCATCCAATTTCCAGGAAAACCTCCAAATCCTATTCAAGCAGCTCATTAACTAGTAACTGATATTACTATAACATATGAATTTAAAAGAAAAACTGTCAATATTGCTAAGGGGTATAAAAAAATACATCTACACACACACAAAACATACATATATATATGTGTGTGTGTATATATATATATATATATATATTCACACTTGTGAAAGAAATTGCTTTAATCAGTAAGAAAATATTTCACCTGAAACATTCTGAAATTGATCAGTATTTAGACCCAGTACTTATAACTTTTAATATAAATTGTGTTATTCAAAAAAAAAAAAAATGAGTCATCCTAATTTTTATAGCAGGATGTGCTACATGATGTCTAATAACACTCACTTTATTACTACACTTGATGAAGGCAACAACCCATAACTGCATTTCTATCTAGATAGCTACTAGAAACAGTAGCAACTGGAGTATGTAAAGCTCAACGAATTTAATACGTGATATTTAGCAATTGCCTATAGTGGCAAAAATGATCTGAGAATAAAGATAAGATCATCAGGCTGGTTATCAACATCAATCTCTAATTAAAGCGTTAGAAGCTGCTTTATCTAAACAGGCACCATCAACTACTACAAGTATATGGTTCCACTAAACAGTTGTACTTGTTCAAAGACAATGTAAGAATAAATTATTAAGAAACCAAAGCAATTATTTTAAAGCCCTAAGAACAAATAAATCAGAAGATGGTACCTGAACCTCTTCAGGCCTTCTTTTTTTTTTTTAATTAGTAAGAATACAAAGTCACTCTCATAGGATTTATTTCATAATACAATGTTATATCAGGTAACATGATACATGGGTGTCTAGCATAAAGTAATGTGAAGTTATGTTCGGGCAAACCAGCCGGTGGCATCAGTTGAAATGATGCCAGGATTTCCTCAATTGGGCCTTAGTCCCTACCCAAACCAAGGAGTTCTGCCTTGGTTAAATCTGGTTAAATCTGGTTAAACCTGCCTTGGTTAAATCTCCCCTAAGAAGTGGTTACCAGTAGGACCAGACAAGAAAATAACAATGGATCAGCAAGAATCATCGCTGCTACACAAAAAACACTCACTGCTTACCAAGAGGGAGTCAAATACCAATCATAGTTGTAATCTACAGCTCCTGACACTCACAAATCCTGTTTCCATATTCATAATAAATTGCAAAAGTGCCCTCATGATATATTTCTCATGGGATACTATCTGCTTACATCTTTTAGAGTTACAAAAAAAAATTTATGGATGTAATGACATCCATTCTAGGATTTGCTTCAAAATAATGGTGGGGAGTATAAATGAAACAATATTACCCATTTGCTGATCAATGCTGAAGCTGACTGATGAGTACATTAGATTTATTACACCATATTTTAGTATGTTTGGAATTTTCATGGTAAAAGTTGACAATGTAAATATTAAGAAATGACTCTACTCCTACAACTCAACAAAAAGCAAACAACCCAATTCAAAAATGGAATATACATTTCTCCAAAGGCATACAAATGGCCAATAAGCACAAAATCCTCAATATCACTAATCATTACGGAAATGTAAATCAAAAAATAAAACTTCATGCCCATTAAGATAGCTTCATCAAAAAAATAAAATAACAAGTATTGAGGAAGATGTTAAAAATTGGAACACTGTGCCACCCCCCAAAAAAATAATTGGAACTCTCACACACTGCTGGTGGGAATGTAAAATGGTGTAGGTACTGTGGAAACAACTCTACCCATCTTCTCAAAAGTTTTGGAAAAGTTTTCTTTGATCATTGGCCATATAGGCCACCAAGACAGCAAAATAACCTTAAAATCTGGACATAACATCCTAAGAGGCATTCCAAGATATAATTGTGACTTTTGAAAATAAAAAAATAAAACCACATGGGCACTTTTCACCCTTCCTCCAGGATCGTGACTTCATCTAACACTTTAGCCTAAATATGGTTTGGCTTGGAAGAGATGAAATTCTTTCTGTGATCTTTCAAAACCTTCCTCCGCAATCCTGAAAGAATTTATCCAAAAAGGTATCATTCCCAAAGCTGCTCTACAGTGTCATCAGACGATACAAACTTATTAGTGATGCTTATAAGCAGTCAACTTCTTCAGCAGGCAATGAGTGAAGTCGAAAGCTAAACATTCTACAGTCTATTTTTAGGCCTATATGGCAGTGTCATTGTTGCGCCCTGAGATTAGATTCAAATTCAAAGATCTCAAAACATTTAGGAAAGTATCTGGCAAAATTCATGATACAGGCAAAGATCCATTCTAGTGAGGCCAAGAGGTCTTAGAATGGATGAACAGGAATAAAAGTCTGCAGAGAGAGCAACACATAACAAGTTTCTCAGGCTTACCTAGACCCTCTGAAACAGTGCTTCTGAATGTTTGGATATACAATCTGTTTCAAAATGCAAAAAGGGGAAAAAAAAATAAAGTCACAGGGAAACTATGAGCTCAGACTTTCTGTGCATCATGATGCTAAGCTCAAGTTATGCACATGGTGTCCTACTGATAAAAAGACCATAAAGGCAAAACTGTGTTTGTATTTAGTAATGAATTTTACAGTCTTCAACTGCACTTATTTTACTAGAGGACCAGCTCAATTTGATTAACCGGATCAAGTAGAAGTCAGAACGGCCTTTTGTGACAATCAGAGTATCATGCTCCTATCAAGATGCCTGGACAATTCACCAACATTCTATAATGCAAAAACCCTTTTAAATATGTATATTCTCTGACGAAGCATTTCCACCTCTAAAAACTTATACTAAGAAAAAAGTTAAAACACAAATAAAATTTATACTAAGGAAAACAGATGATGTATATAAAAGAAACTTCAGTGAATGAAAAAAATTATGAACATACTTAGTGACCAACAGGCAACTGACTTGAACTATAGCACAGCCATAATTACATGCTTTGCAGGCATTAAAATACTAACCCACCTTATATTACCTGTATTGTGTGCCTCTGTACATAAATGCGAACAGACACATAGATGCAAATCTGTGAATGCACTTGTGTCTCAGAACAAGATACACAGGGGCACAGTCGGTATGTAAACATACACATGTGCACCTATGCACAAAATGTGTGTAAGTATAATCAGGGGCCCATAGAACAGTACATGTGTGCAAAGATGTACCTCTACATATACACGTATGGGTACATAAGAAAATACATAGGCACATATATATTTGCTAACGCACATGCCTATATTTGGAACGTGAGCCTGTGTTTTAAGCAGGTGAGTGTGTATTTATCCTTGTAATCACTACTTAGAAGCTGTGACCTTGAGCAAGTTAAGTAGCCTCTTGGAGTCTTGACTTTGTCATCTATACAATCATACCAAACACTGCCTCATGGGGGTTTTATGAGGATTAGTGAAATAATGGATGTAAAGCACTTAGTCCTGTGATTGCCACAAAGTAAATGCTCAATCAATATTAGCTTTCCTTATCTGTACAAATGCATACTGATTTATATTTGTGTATATTTACATATCTATAAGTCCACAAAGATACACATCAAAATACTAACTCTGGTTACCCATGGGGGATAGGTTTCATTGTGGGGTTTTTTAGACGAGGTTGACTTTCATATTTTGCAATTTTTCTAGGAAGATTATTTCTTTTTCCATGCTGTTTTTGGAAGTTATTTCTCCAAAATAATGATTTTTAAAAAATAAAATAAGGACAGCCTGTCCCTGGCATACTTCAATTCTGCCTATTTAAAGCTATTAAGTACTACACCAAGAAATGTATACATAGTTTTAATACTCCAGCAGCAAAATTTTTGTATTCCAGCAATATGTCAGCATTACCTAATAGCTCAAGAAGATGGCAGTACAAAGAAAAGCCACAGCTTTTTGCTTGTTTGCCTTACCCAAAGCAGGATGAAAAGAATTAGAACACACTGTGGGGTACATGAGCTTTTTGAACACTGTGGTGACAGTTAAGTGACAACTGTCACTTGTATTTGATTAAACAGGGAGGAACCCAGAGCCATGCCCAAGGTCATACAAAAAAGCATGTACCAGACCCCAGACAGTGAGAGATGTAAGGACTAGACTGCACTGCCAGTTTGGGCGTGTTTATGAAACCAAGAAGCTAAATTCTTAACCAGTCATTTCAGGAGTCCGGCTGGAGGAGGGAGGAAATTACAACACAGGGCTGATGACAGCAAAACAAACTGGTAACCGGTCGCACTGGGTTAATCTAGATGTTTTAATCATACCGGTTCTCCTTATTTCTAAAATACAAAACTGTAGATCATCAATGATAGGACATTTAATTTCATAAAAGCACGACTGACATCTGTATGCAAATTATACCAAAAACATCTGAAAGGACAAGATGCAAGCAGTTATCTGAGGCTCCAATCAACACCAGTTACTACCCGGCTTAATTTCCACAAATAGGAAGTATTAGGTTAAATACCACTAAAAACCCTGCAGACTGTGAATTTCCGAGGGGAACCCAGCTACATACACAGGCGAGTAAAACAATCAGCTCTTTTCCCCAGGGCCTCAATTTATAAATTATGACCCAGATAATACTCCAATCATCCCCTATACATTTCCTCCCCAGCCATGCTATTAAATCTCTTTAAACGTCATTTCCAAGCTTTTAAAACACACACCCAGGCACACGCCCTGCAGCATTCAACGAAGCTCGACATTTTGGGGCTGGACCCAGCTAAAAAAACATCGCCTTTTTCCAAATCTACTGCAAACTGTGGACTTGCCTCTCGTCTCATTTTTGACTTTTGTCTTAAAACAGAGACGAGGGGGGTAGGTTTCCATAAACAGACTAGGCTCTGAAACCCTGAGCAATCGCATCTCGCTGCGGGGAGCTATCGGCCGCAGTAGCAGCGATTTTAATCTTTTCTCTCCACCTAGTTTCCTTTTCCATCTCAGGGGTGCTTTTTTTTTTTTTTTTTTTTTTTCCTTTTCTTTTCTTTCCAATGACATCAAACCAAAGGTGGAAAAAGGAACACTGAATGCCCCCGGGCCGATGCCTCCCGAGGCTCTTGGGCTCCGACCCTCGGGGTCCTCGGGGACCCGCCCGCTGCGGGAACTGCGGAAAACGCTGCGGGGCAGAGATTTTCCACAGCCCGAGTGCCGCCCCAGGTCGCCGAGGGATGGGCCAGAGCCTCGAATCCGAGCCCGGGGCGCGCCCGGCCCGCTCAGGCCCGGCGCGGCCTGTCAAGCCGCGGCGTCGCGTCGGCCACAGGCTGGGCCGGAGAGGCCTGAAGCGGCCGGCGGGCAGGGCCCTGGGTCCGGGGTCCGGGGAGGGATTCGGCGCCGCTCACCTGCTGGTACCGGCTGCCGCAGGCCGGCTCCACCGCCGCCAGCGCCGCCAACGCCAACGCCATGGCGCAGCTGGCCGCAAAGAAGAAAGGTGAGCAAGCGAGCTCAAGGGACGCGGGCACAGCGGCCTGGGAGCGCGGAGGCCGAGAGGGTCGCGCCTCGGGTGGGTCTCGATGGCCGCCGCCGCTTCCAGGCAAGCCGCTCTCCTCGGGTTGTGAGCGCCGCCGCTGAGGCTCCGACGCGGCCCCTGGGGAGGAGGCGGGGACGACGACGACGCGGCGGCGCCGCCGCCCCGCCCCCGACTCGCGCCGCGCGCCTCGGCCCGGCCGGGCCTCGCCCCACGCCGCCGCCCTGGTCCCGCCGAGCAGCCGCTCGGGGTGGGGGCCGCCCCTCCTCCCGCGCCCCGGGGGCTGAAGCGTCCGAGGCGTAGCCGCTGAAAAGGAATTATTCACCGAGGAGCACCTCGTGTGAGCTCTGAGATTCGCCTGTGTGTTCTCATCTAACCCTCATCTCACACCCCGACATGGGGGCCACAGCCCCGTTTAAGAAGTCATTGGCGCTCGGGGAGGTTGAGAGTCTGGCACAGCAGCGGTCTGATCCCTGATGCCTGCTGTGCAATCTCCGTTCTTTTCCAACTCCCTTCTTGTCTGCCATTTTCGTAGATCAGGGGTCTGTCAACCGTGGGGCAGAGGCCAAATCCGGTCCAGTGTCGGTAGAAAGTATAAGAAATTCAAATTTCATTGTCCATCAATTAAGTTTTATTGGAACACAGCCCCTCCCATTTGTTGAGTACTGCCTTGCAAACCCTAAATTACGTGCCATCTAGCCCGTTACAGAAAAGTTTTCTGACCCAACATCCTCCAAAACGCTTTAGATTTCAAACAAAGCCTAGTTAGGGTAGATGATAATAATAGCATACTCATTTTTATTCAGTCCTTTAGTATTTTGACAGCCTCATCTGTGGACATAGACATGCTATTTTTCTAAACCAGAGCGCTCTGAGGAGGTGACACGAATGGCCAAACTCTAAAGATTCAGCCATGCAGAGAGCTTTCCAGGTAACAGGTATATTTGCAAAGGCAGTGAGGGGAACGAGAGCTTGCCTAGTGGAAGAACTGAAAGGAAGCAGGCAGAACTGCCATATAGGAGATACAATTATCAGTGTTTTCCAGGTGAGGAAATTATGCTTGAAGAACTTAAAAATCTTAACCAAGAACACAGAGCCAGTGAGAGGTAAAGCCGGAATGTAAAACCAGCGTTCTTAACCATTATCATGCAACTAAATTATGAACTCTGTGAAGATGAAAGTATGTATCTTTTAAATATTTTTCTATCTCCTATAGCACCTACCACAGTATAGCTATATACCAGGCATTTGAGGTCTGCTGTTTCTGTCACACCCAGCCATCTGGAATTGCTTCTACCCATGAGTCCAACACAGAAAAAACCGCATCTTTGAAGCTTGTTGCAATTCCCATTTCTTCTTGATTGCCTTCCCAAGTCAGTAGTCTAGGGTTGGCATTAAGATGATCATTGTTTTAGCTTCTGATTTTCAAGTTTAGTTAACTACATATTTTTAAACAGAGCTATGTTTGAACCTACCCTGGGGGTTCTGCATATACAAGCCGATTGTAATCAATAAAAATTCTAGATTTTTATCTTCCTCACTTTGAGTTCTCTACTAGTTTCCAAACTCCTACACGTCTGTCCCAATACCCAAGTGTTAGGCTCACATATTTACACCCTGGGGGGAGCGAACAAATCCAGCAACCTGCCAATCTGAGAGTCTCAAAGTGGTACGCTCCTTATTCTGTCTTTAAATGTAATAAGGTACCATGAATCATTCCACACATAATGCCCTATCTTGTGGTCTTATATAAGGAAAAAAATGTCTAATTTCAAATGAATTGAAATCTCACCAAGAGAAAGTAGAAATCCAGATTTCTTTGCCCAGATTATCTCAATTTACGTGTAAGAGGGAATAAAAAAGATGTCTGTGCTGTCGCATATGGCTTTTGGAGCAACAGCTGCCATCTTTACGCAGGTCTACAGCGCTGTGACGTTTGTGGAAAAAGATGTTGCTACCCTTCCAGTCTACCTCTTTCCTAAATTACTTTCTCCCTCAATAGCTGTACACTCCCTGCATATGAACATAATATAAATACTGGGCTTTCTCACTGGAATATTTTCTTTTGAAAGAAAAAAAAGTTCATCTGCAGCCTCCAATCTCCCTTTCCGACTCCTTTTCTGATATCCTGAACCGAAGTGTTTTGTGTTAACAGTAAAGACTTTGTCCTTTTTTTTTTTTTTTTTTTTTTTTTTTTTGCCTCCGAGTTCCTCCAAGAGCTTTTAAGAAGTAAACGGAGATGATTTGTGTTGATTCAATGGAGGGGTAAATTGGGAAATTGAGAAACTGAGTCACCACCGTATAAGGTCTCCAGTTGGCAAGCAAACTGTACAGTGAAGGGGAAAACTCTGAGTTTCTGACTCACAGATCCATGCGTGCTGCAAGCCAAGCAGACAGAGAAGATAATCCAAGGCTATAAAAATTGCACTCTTTGGCTTCATCTCGAGATGTTGTCAAAGAGAGTTTCCACAGAGAAAGTTATTAATTTCAGATTGCTGCACTTAGAGACTTATTTCCCCACAGAATAGCAGTAATACTTTCCATGTGCAATACTTTTTATGTGAATTGCTGACTCTGAGTCATCCATCCTGAGAGAAGAGAAATATTATGGACGAGTAAAAGCGTCTGTTTCCCTCCCCCTCCCCAATTTAGATAAGAATCTCTTCCAGAATACATGTGGTCTTCTGTCTCTCACATCCACCTGAGGCCTGTCCTAGGCAGTACTGAGCTCAGTAAGTAACCAAGAAGGGTTTGTTAAATTTTAAACAAAGCCTCATTGGTCTAATATCTCATTTCAGGCCTTGAATTTCTCCAGCTAATCTTTACAGGGCTCCAACCGAACCATACATTTCCATTTCCACATACTTACTACTTCTTTCAATTCTCATTACATTACTGAGTTTCATTAAAGGCAAAGGTAGTACCTTCATATTATAAATAAAGACATTATCTACTGATAATTACCATTGTTTGTGGAGCACCTCCTGGGTCTTGGACCCTTCCCTACATCATCTCCTTAATCCTCATAACAGCCCAATGCAGGTAGAGAGATTCAGGAGACGTACATCACTTGCTCAGCTAGCAATGGTGGAACCACAATGCAAACTTAGATCTGTCCGATAACAAAACTTGAACACTTCTCCATATGTAGAGGAGAATATAAGACATAGAAGGACCAGCCTCATCCTTGGAGTCTTCACAATGAAATAGAGAAGACAGTAAACACATGTTCAAGACCTGTTTTTAAAATATAACATTTGCAAGTTAATTACAGCTGTCTTGGGCTATATTAACTAAAGATGGTGAAAAGAATTATGGGATCAGTTGTGATAATCCGGTAAGGATGGAAGAGAGAAGGTTTTGAATGAGGAAAAGGCTTTCCCATGATGGGGGGAAAGGCACACCAGGTCATGAGTATGCTTGTACAAAAACTTAGAAGAGGGGTCAGCAAACTTTTACGTAAAGAGATACATAGTACTGTAAATATTTGGGGCTTTGTGGGCGACAAGCTTTCTGTCATAACTATTCTACTTTGCCACTACGTTGTGAACACAGCCCTAGACAACACCAAGCAAACTGGCATGGCTGTGTTCTAATAACATTTTATTTATGGACACTGAAATTTGAATTTCTTATTTTCACGTGTCATGAAATATTATGCTTCTTTTGATTTTTTTCAACTATGTAAAAAATGTAAAAAATTATTTTTAACTCTCAGATCATACAAAAACAGGTAGTAGGCTGGATTTGGCCCCCAGGCAGTAGTCTGCCAAACCCTAGCTTCCTAGCAGGACAAAAAAAGTTTATCCACTAAGAGCTTGAATGGGAAATTTAAACCACAGAGTAAGGCAGAAGGCCTAATGGAGAGGCAAAGGAGAGAGAAGAGGATGGGAATTTATAAAAGATCTTAAAATATAAATGGCTTCTGCAAAAAAATAAGCCAGAGGAAAAATGTAGGTCAGTTAGGGATCCACCATGAGATTTCTGATTCCTTAGCTTACCTTCTTGCCCCTGGAATGCAATTGATTTATTTATTCATTCAACAAATATTAATTGAGCACCAATATGGGCAATTGTTGTGGCTTTCTGCCTAAGACCTAAAACTATAAAAAGAATACTGTGGTTTCTCATTTATTCTCCAAAATGAAAATAAGAAATGCTAAGGGTGGTTATTTAACATATCATAAGATTTGGCGTGTTATGTCTTTACTTTTATTCATTTCCATGTATTTTCTAAATTTTTTAAAGTTTATTTATTTATTTTGAGAGAGAGAGAGAGAAAGAGAGCATGGAAAAGGCAGAGAAAAAAGGAGAGAGAGAATCTCAAGCAGGCTCTGCACTGTCAGTACAGAGCCTGATGCGGGGCTCGAACTCACAAACCATGAGATCATGACCTGAGCCAAAACCAAGAGTTGGACACTTAACTGACTGAGCCCTCCAGGTGCCCCTCATTTCCAAGTATTTTCTAATTTCACTTGTGATTTCTTAGACCCACTGGTTACTTAGTATGTGGTCTAATTTTGACTTATCTGTGCATTCCCCACATTCGTTTTTGTCATTGATTGCTAACTTCATTCCATTGTGATTGGAGAACATACTTTGTATTATTTCAATCCTTTTCAGTTCATTGAGGTTTGTGATATGCCCTAGCCCTTGGTCTGTCCTGGAGAATGGTCCATGTTCATGTGAAAAGAACATCTACTCTGCTATTGTTGGGTAGATGTGTCTATAGGTGTGTCTATTAGGCCTAGTTGGCTTATGGTGAAGTTCAAGTCTTCTGTTTCCTTGTTGATCTTCTGCCTAGTTGTTCTAGCCATTATTGAAAGTGGATTGTTGAAGTCTCCCAACTATTGTAGAATTGTCTATTTCTCCTTTCACTGATGTCAGTTTTGCTTCATATAGTTCAGTGCTTTAGTGTTAGGTACACATATGTTTATAGTGTTTACTTATTTTATACACTGTCTTGATCCAAAGAGGATTTAAGTGATTGCAATACAAGTAAAAAAATCGTATATTAGAAGTAGATAAGAAAGGAAAAGCAAAACAAGAATAGCAACATGAAATAGACCTTGCCTTCTTGTTCACTGTTATCTCCATAGGAACAGAGCCTGGCATATAATAGGCCCTTGTAGGATTGAAATAACATCAGGAATGAGTTTAACACAAAAATGAAGTTATACACGTTACAAGCTCACCATAAATTTGCCACCCAATAAGTGGAGACCTGATTGGTTATACATCTGATAGAGAAGGAACCTGAGCTAAATAAAACGAGATACCAAGACCAAGAAAGAAATTCGTTCCAAGAGCCCTCACTAACATTTAGTTATAAAGATGCTGACCTGACCCCTCTGTCCTAAACAGAATACGCACATGCTTTAAGTTTTGGGGAATCCCTCCTGCCAGGGGAGATGCTACAACTGGTCCTGCATGTATTGACTGCCACATTTGATTGTGTAAATTGTGCACTGACCCACTCCAGATGTAGCCAGGCCACTATAGCCTATGCAAACAACACCCCCACCCTGCATTTGGGCAATATACATTTTATGCATTCCCATAAAATCTTTAAGTGATCCCACCCCTGACAAGTGGCTCACCATACATTTAGGGGTGTTGTGGGTGGCCAAGAAATGAGAAATGAAGAACAGTGAAGGGTCCACAGGGAAACCGTGTGTGATTCTCATCTTTGGACACAACGTACCAACCAAATGCTTGAACTAAGTGCCTTGAACACAAGAACAAGGTGACTAGGGAAAGCCCTTAATTCTCCAACCCTCAGGCTGATTCCTAAGGTAAGAAAAGGGTTTCTCACATTTCCCAAGTGGGTAGTTTTCTCACTGTGTTTAGGGAGTATCATAAGAAACAGGATTACACAAGGGAAATACTGAAGCTAGGAGATCTGCACTGCCCGTGGTATGTCAGGGGAGAAACAGCTTGTGCTAATTATGACACCAAAGACAAGCTGCCCGCAGGGACCCCCACTGCAAGAAGCCGATGTTGGCTTAAGCTCAGCCACAGCTTGTGGGCATGCATACTGGTTGCCACGGGTCTTCAGGGAACTCTGTCTGGGTGACTTAGAGCAGGCCTCAGGCAAAGAACAAGGGAGACTCTCTTGTTCTAAATAAGATTGCATGAGGACCAGGAAATCATACCTTTTTTTTTTTTTTTAATTTTTTTTTTTTCAATGTTTATTTTATTTTTGGGACAGAGAGAGACAGAGCATGAACGGGGGAGGGGCAGAGAGAGAGGGAGACACAGAATCGGAAACAGGCTCCAGGCTCTGAGCCATCAGCCCAGAGCCCGACGCGGGGCTCGAACTCACAGACCGCGAGATCATGACCTGGCTGAAGTCGGACGCTTAACCGACTGCGCCACCCAGGCGCCCCGATACCTTAGTTTTAAAGCGGTGTTGAAATCCTGGCCAAATGATTCAGGAACTCCTCTAACATTATGCTTGTGTGGGGCTCTCCTTCATTCACGACATCTTCAGTAACAAAGCCCGGAGATAGAGCCTTTGCTCTATGCCAGATTACTCCCCTAGAGTCAGCTGTACCATGGGAGAGTAATAGTGCAAGGTGGGACGGCCCCCTGGAACTCAGACTTTCCAGAGCTGATCATGACCAGACAGGTCACAAAACCACCAATTTCAATTTCAAATAATACAATTGTCCACCAACTTAGCAGCTGAATGGAAGTTGTGTTTTTCGTTCTTGAAACACCAAACAACCTCTTGCCTTGTCGTTCCTTTACCTGTTGAGCCAGTGTCACTCTAAGCAAACATGGCCAATATACTAGTCTACAGGTCATCCAGAATATCGGCCTAAATTGCCATTGATGTTTCTTACCATAAAAATTTAAAGACACACTTTTTTTTGTTCACTGCCCTAAAAAGGTTACCTCCAATGTCACTGTCCCCAAGAACACTACTTTAATAACTCATACACACTGAACACGTACTTTATGCTGGAGACTGTGCCAAACAATTTACATTTTCTATGTTTCATAAAAAAAGCAAACAAACATGAGTTGGAACCTATTTTATCTCTATACTCTTTTTTTTTTTTTTTTTTCAACGTTTATTTATTTTTGGGACAGAGAGAGACAGAGCATGAACGGGGGAGGGTCAGAGAGAGAGAGAGGGAGACACAGAATCGGAAACAGGCTCCAGGCTCTGAGCCATCATGAGCCATCAGCCCAGAGCCCAACGCGGGGCTCGAACTCACGGACCGCGAGATCGTGACCTGGCTGAAGTCGGACGCTTAACCGACTGCGCCACCCAGGCGCTCCTTATCTCTATACTCTTGAGGAGGGAACAAGTTGCTGGAGGTAGTTATCTTGCCTATGTGTGTACCACAGAAGATGAGAGGGGAAAGAGCTTTTGAAATCATTGGATTTGATCCTTCATTTTACAGATGTGGAAGCTGAGCTCAGAGAGGTTAAGTCACATGCCTGTGATCACACAGCCAGGAAGTGGCAGAGCTGATCCTTAACATAAGCTTCCTTCCATCCTCGAACCACACAATCTACCACCTTGGGTTAACACACATCACCCTGGCCTCCTGTACTCTGAGAGCTTGTGGCCCAATCTTTTGTGATTTGAAGATTTGTGCCATCCCCGATGTGCTGTCGTCATGCAACCAAACTGTGACTCAGGAGAAGGGGGAGGGGGCATCGTGCTCTTGCTGCACCTGATTGATGATGAAGTCAAACTTCATGACTCACAACACGCTGAAGCTCCCCGCCCTTCACACCTTTCCCCACAAGAAACCCACCAGGTTCTTGGTTACCTTTCGAGTGTTTCGTGGGTGGCACAGAACGTATCCAAAAATAGATCTGTCCCCAGCTCCCCCAGAAGAGACTTGCAGCCTAAAAATGTCACTCCGTCTCCCTTCCAAAACAGACATCACTGCCTGGGGCGTAGCCCTTCCTGCCCAACCTGGTGGCCTAAAGAGGAGCTTTCCTCCCATCTGGATATTAGACTTCCTTCTTGGGGAGGGGAGAGAAGTGCCTGTTGCCAGCAGGAAAAAAAAAAAAAAAAAAAAAAAAAAAGACCTTTCATGCAATCTTTGGCAACAATTGATCTGAGGCAGCCTGATTTCAAGCAAACAGGTGTGGTCTAGTCTTTTACCTTCTGAAGACCAACTAAATGGGACAATGTACGTAAAAGTACTTTGTAAATTGCAAATACCAGCAACTATCACGAGGCTTTGCATGTGTTCCCTGAATCTTCAAAATCCAGGGAGCGGAAGGGATGAATTCTCTAGTGATACCTCTGGTGACACAGATTTTCCAGCCACAGAGACCCAGGGAGTTTTCCTGGCCTCGGCTTTCTGTGGATAACTCCTTGTGTGCCGAGATGAGATCAGGATGGCTACGAAAGCAGTGGCAAGCCTGGGCTCATGACGGCTGCAATGGGGCACGGGGTGCGTGAAAGAGTCAGAAAGAGTTTCCATCAGCCAGCAGAATTGAGGGGGCAGGGAGACAGCGTCGTCTGGCTGTGGGAGGATTGCCCAGTTGAGTGTCTGCCCCTACGTTGACCCGGAGCTTGTCTTAATACAAAGACATGTTTACTAGCTTCTCGCCAGGCTCCTGTGATGCTTGAGCTCCATGAAGCATCTTGTCACAGTAGAGGTGTTTCCAGTTCTCTTATTTTATTCATGCAATCACTCATTCAGTGAGCACATATTTAATTCTTACTCCATGGGCAGCTTTCTCTGCTTAAAAAAATTCCTCCATTTTCTGCCCACATATAAAGCCCACGTACAGTGAGTATAGCTTGGAGGTAAATAGGTGTTGTTTAAATAAGAAAAGTAAAGAGAGGCCTATTTCTATTGCGTCCACTCCCTGCTACCCTCCTTGCCCCACACCAGAAATGAGAGGTCAGGTTTGGGATTCTTTTTTTCTTTCTTTCTTTCTTTCTTTCTTTCTTTCTTTCTTTCTTCTTTCTTTCTTTCTTTCTTTCAGAAAAAGAGAGGGCATGAGTGAGTGAGGGGCGGAGAGAGAATCCCCAGGAGGGGCAAAGAGAGAGAGAGAGAGAGAGAGAAGCAGGGCTCACCCAAAGCGGGGCTGGAGCTCACCCAATGTGGGACTCGGACTCACTAACTGTGAGATCATGACCTGAGCTAAAGTCAGATGCTTAACGACTGAGCCACACAGGCGCCCTGGGATACTTTCTGTTCCTGGGAACCATTATGCTCCTGGAAAGCTTGAGTTTCAGAATGTTATCATATCCTTTGAATAGGGTTTTTTGCATTATTATATCACTTATTGGGTACCCTTGTGCATAACTCCATGGAAGACTCTGAGGGGACAGAAAATCAGTAACAGTAGTAACAACACAAACACATATCAGTAAGAAGAACAAGAAGTGTAAGAAGTGGTGCCCAGGCTTTGGGTGCTTATAGTGGGATGCCCAAAGGCAAGGAAGATGCATGTGACTCACGTCACCTTTCCTGTGTGCACAACAAAGAGCCACAATTGCCCACAATGCTCCCACTGAGGTCAGGTGCAGGTAAGAATTCTTAACACAGGGCTCTGAGGGGTCATTGCTGTTTGTCTGGAGTTGTGGGTAGGATGCAAATCCACCTCCTCTTTCCATCCGTGTGTTTTTGACCAAATTCAAGAGAAGTTCAGGAAAGGAAGGCGCAGTCATAGGTGCAGGAGTGGTCGGGAAACATGCCACACGGGAAGGCAATTTTAGCTTCATTCTGAAGAATTCATCAAATTTGGGTAGAGTGGGTAAATAGGGAAGAGGGGAGAGGAAGAATTTTTGCCGTGCTGAAGTTTTTTGTACTTTCAAAAAATGTAATCAAATCTGTGTCTCCTTTTTTTTTTTTTTTTTAAATGACTTCTGGCTTTAATTTAGGAAACTCCTCCTTCACCCCTAAGATCATGAAAACACTCACCTGTATTTTCTCCTAGTACTTTTCTTTCTTACATAGACATATTTGATCAAGTTCAGTTTATTTTGGGGTAAGGAATACAGTAGGAATCCATTTTTTTCTTAAGGTTAGCTAGATCTCATACCATTTGTTGAATAAGCATTTAACAAGTGTCCATCATATACAGAATCTCCTTACATACATGTGCTTATTTCTGGAACCCTGATTCCTTTTTCATTCATCTGTTCATATGTATATTGTGAGTCCTGCTTTTTAGAAAACTCAATTCAGAAAATGCTTACATACAAATTAGGTATCTAAGCAAATAGAATTCTTCAGACTGCGGCCAGCAAGCTGACCTAACTGTCCTGAAATGACTTAATTTTTCAAAATCTTAAATATATACTCCTTTTTAAAAAATATAGCAGCTCTACTAACATATAATTTCAGCTTTACTAACATACAATTCATCCATTTAAAATGTACAATTCAGGGGCACCTGGGTGGCTCAGTTGGTTGAGTGTCCAACTTCAGCTCAGGTCATGATCTCCCAGTTTGTGAGTTCGAGCCCCATGTTGGGCTCACTGTTGTTCAGCTTGTCAGCGAAGGGCCTGCTTGGGATCCTCTCTCCCCATCTCTCTCTGCCCCTCCCCCACTTGTGCTCTCCTCCCCCCAAAATAAATATTAAAAATAAAATAAAATAAAATGTACAATTCAGGGGTGGCTGACTGGCTCAGTTGGTTGAACACAGGACTTTTAATCTCAAGGTCGCGAGTTTAAGCCCCACGTTGGGCTTTTAAATTTTTTAAAAAAATAACAAAATAAAATGTACAATTCAGTGGTTTTCTGTATATTTGCAGTGTGCCACAATCAATCTTAGAACAAAAAGATACCCTGCATCCATTAGCACTCATTCCCCATTTCCTCCCAACTGCTCCTCCTGCCAGCCCCTGGCAACCACTAATCAACTTTCTGCCTCTATGTATTTGCCTCATTCAGTCATTTCATAGAAATAGAATCATACAATGTATGACCTTTTGTGTTGGCTTCTTTCCCTTAGCAGAATGTTTTCAAAGTTCATCTGTATTACTGCACGTGTATCCAGACTTCATTCTTTGTATTTTTGAATAACCCATGGTATGGATATACCACACTTTGTTTATCCGTTTACCAGTTGATGGACATGTTGGTCATTTCCACGTTTTGGCTTTTACGGATAATGTCACTGTGAACATTTGTGCACAAGTTCTTGTGTGAATTACATACTTTTTTTTTGATGCTTATAATTTTTGAGAGAGAGAGAGACAGAGACAGAGTGTGAGCAGGGAAGGGGGCAAAGAGAGAGGGAGACACAGAATCCAAAGCAGGCTCCAGGCTCTGAGCTGTCAGCACAGAGCCTGATGTGGGACTCGAACCCATGAACCATGAGATCATGACCTGAACCCAAGTCGGAGGCTCAGCCACCTGAGCCGAAGTCAGATGCTCAATCGACTGAACTGCCTAGGTGCCTCAAATTATTCACTTTTTTTTTAAAAAAGCATTGTCTTTTGCATAAAATCATACACTTCTTTGCAAGACTAGTCCTGTGAGCTATCTTTTCAGGATGATTAAAACGTTTATTTCCTTATACTCTTGTTTCTTTAAAGCCAAATGTAACTTGATTTGTGGAGGCCTTAATCCTGTCAGTCTATGCTGTTTGAACCACCATTAAATAAAATAAATAAAGAAATTAATTAAGAAAACTGCAATCTGGTAAAGAACATGACTGGCGGGTGCTGCAAAGAATCCAATGATAAAGGTGGAATGTACGGATCACTAATATCACTTTTAAATTTCTTTTCTTTTTTTTTTTTTAATGCTTATTTATTTTTGAGAGAGAGAGAGAGAGAGAGAGAAAATGAGAATGAGCGGGGAAGGGGCAGAGAGAGAGGGAGACACAGAATCTGAAGCAGGCTCCAGGCTCTGAGCTGTCAGCACAGAGCCCAACTCGAGGATCGAAATCAGGAACCACGAGATCATGACCTGAGCCGAAGTCGGATGCTCAACCCACTGAGTTACCCAGGTGCCCCAAGGACCGCATCTTTGTTTGTGGTAGGCCCAACGTAAATATACTGTATTTGTTAATTACAAGAATGAGGGAAGTTGTGTCCTGAAGCAGATTTCTAGCCTTTGCCCCGCCCACCTGCTCCCACTCTGTTGTTTATGCTCTCCCTGGAGATCCCAGCCTCACCCAATTCTAAGGGACAAGGGACAGATCAGGATTTATCTAAAGCAGACATAGTTGGAAGACTGTTTTTAGCATTTTGAGGAAGGGAGGGGTTGGCATCAACTAGAAAACCAAACGGATCCTGTTTGGTCAGTCCTTTATCTGCCAGTTTTGAAAGAAGAGAAATTTCTCCATACCTTGGAGTCTTACTGAACAACAACAACAAAAAAAAACAGTAAAGAGTTTAAATACTAAATCACACTGACTTGGCCAAATCCCAAAGGTGGCTGTGGAAGTGAGCAGACCTTGCCTTGGAAAAAGTCTCTAACCCTCCGTTCAATTGCAGCTCTGGGAGAAACAGAATGAGCAGACCTTTCAAAGCTGGAATTTTAAGCATCAAGTCCAGTTGGTCAATTCTGGTGGCCCACACCCACTCGGCCCGGGAAGCACCTTCGTGGACCTGACAGCCAGATACTCCACCAGACACATGGAAAGCAAACTGCAGGGATGTCCAAAAAGTCCCTTTCAGGAAAAGGCCTCTTTGCTCCTCATTGCTTAAACCTTGGCATACAGGGGGAGCCTGGGTGGATGAGTGTGTGGAGCCTCCGACTTCGGCTCAGGTCATGATCTCATGGTCTGTAGGTTCGAGCCCCTCGTCGGGCTCTGTGCTGACCGCTCAGAGCCTGGAGCCTGCCTCGGATTCTGTGTCTCCCTCTCCCTCTGCCCCTCCCCTGCTCGTACTCTGTCTCTCTCAAAAATAAATAAAACATTAAAAAAAAAAAAAAAAAAAAAAAAAAAACCTTGGCAGACAGGCCACACCCGAGGTGATAGGTTTGACCTGTAAGTGCCTGAAACTTGCCACGGGGCTCCCAGACACTCAGGCCCGACTAAAAGCAGCTGCTTGTGGATGTGACTATGACTGGCTCCTCTGTATTACTTGGTAATCAGTTCAGACGTCACCTACCTCTTCAGAGGGGGCTACCGTGGTGCTTCGCAAAGACCTCAAGACCCTACAGCTGAAACCCCGTCGGTCTCAGCCCACACAGCGCTCTAGTTCTCTCTCGCTCCTTAGCCGCAGAAGCTCACTGAGGATGAAGCGGGGCAGAGCCACCATCTGAAAGGAGGTGGTGGTGGTGCTTCTGATGAGTTGGTCTTTCCTCTGGTTTTATCTTCTATTCTGATGAAATGACGGTGATTGTCCCTCTGTTCCAGAACAAACAGAGCTGCGGCTTATGTTTCCCACTGTTCGTTGCTAATTTCATGCACCATCAGGTTTTGTGTTTCATGTCTCCATTAAACCTGTTTCCCCCTCTGGGATGCTGGAACACTGTGGGTAGCACGGTTGTCTTGTGCTGGCATGCTGGGGGTTGCAGGGAGGCTGGAACTAACTTGGGGAGCACCTGTCCCTTGGTGATACCCACCCACGGGAAGCTTGTTCTCCAGACTCCCCACCCTCACACCGGGGCAGCCATGGCTCGGAAACGGCCTCCGAGCTAAGCCCGGAAATGGCCTCCGAGGCTCTTCTCAACCCCACACCAGGTGGCCACCACCAATTGAACTTAATTGGCACTGTTTGGCAGTCCTGCTTGATTTATTACAATAATGGAAAAAGAAAAAATAAATCTGTCCTCTGGAAGCCTCCGGATTCACTTATACTCTTGTTCAGATCATGTTCCCCATACACATAGGGCTATTTCATGAATTTTCCCACCACCAAAAGTCTGAGAGGACCCCTCGTTCTTTTAAGGAGGAAGGGCATCTCTCCAAAGACATCTTTTTAAAAATAAGTTTTAACGTTGTTCAGGCATGGGAAGTACAGAGAAGAAAACATTTAGTGACCCATGTTTTTACTGCCTAGATCACTTCTGCTGGTAATAATTGTAACACTGAACTAGTAGTCATACATACAATTTGAGACTTTAATGATTAAAAAACTATAAAGTAACAAGTGAGAACATCTGTTCCCACCCTTTCGAATGGTAACAGCTATTATTTATTAAGAGTTTTTTATGGGTCCTTCCAGAAGGACCCTCTATCTATTTGTATATACATTCTTCTAAATTTACTAAAAAATGCTCTGCATTATGTTCTGTACCTTGCTTTTTTTCTTCCTTACCAAATAATACGCCTTGGCATTCTTTCCTGATCCACCTCATTTTATCAGCACACGGTTTTTCAACATAGGGATGTCCCATGATTTACTTAATCGGTGCCCTATCAATGGCAAAGCACTTTTTAAAGACTTCATTGGGCCCCTGGGCAGTTAACACGCTATTCACCAGTAAGAGAGTAGAGATCCCTATTTCATTCGTTTACTCAAAATCCTACAGCTCCAAAGATGATTCAGCTTGGTCCACAACATCTGGCAAATACAACCACAGAGCAAAGCATCAGCAAAGCTGGGGGTGGAAGTGTGGTATAAAAAGTCATTTGCAATGCATCACAATGAAGATCACTTGTAATGATGTAAACACTGTCAGTTCTAGAAGACTCAGTCATGTGACCGGGCCAGGTGGTATTGCGCTGGGTGACATCGATGCAGCAATGCTTTACCCAGAGTTCAGATTTACAATGTCTCAGAAGCCTTGCCACACTGAAATGCCTTATTTTATTCAGAACGGGTGTATTCTCTAGAGCTGCTGAGTCCACAGAGCTAGCCCTGTTTTCCCATCACCAAGTGCCTTGATAGTAGAACCATCTTTTATTTATATGTGTGTGTGTGGGTGTGTATTTTTTTTTTTTTTAATTCTCCAGAGAAAGAGACCTTTGCATTGTCCAACTTTAATTCTACCAGGGAATTGGGGTGATCATTTCGGGTAAAATCGAAACTAGCCTCTTTTGGCCACTTGCCAACTTGGTGTCCTAGGCATGTCACCTAACCATTCTAAGCCTATAAAATGGAGTTAATGATGCCTACCCCATGGGGTTATTGGAATGATTAACTGGACAATATACGTCCACAGGAAACATACGGCATGCCCCCACTTGTATATTTAAACACACATCTAATACGTTAATCTGCAAAGAGAGATGTCTGAAAAGATGTTCCCCAAAATGTTAACCCTGTTTTTCTCTTGGGGTGGGATTTCTGGAGGTTTTTTTTCTTAGTTGTTTTTTGTTTTTTTGTTTTTTTTGTTTTTTTTTCCATACTGCTTGGTTTGCTTGTTTGGGGGATTTAAAAAAGATTTTTACAATGATCAGGAAATACTTTTACAAAACACATAAAGCCATTTTCAAAATGAGATAATGCAAATAAAGAAAATCACACAGTAAGTGCTCAATCAATGGTAGATGTTATTACTGCGAAAATTTATCATGAAAATATGGGTCCTTCAATCCCAGAAAATCATCATTTAACTGTCTTTAAGACCCACAAAGCTCAATCTTTAAGAACATGGTCTTTGGAATCAGACAGTTCTGGTTTAAATTCCAGTTTCGTATCTTTTTTTTCCCCTTGTCAAAACCCTTCACCACTTATAGTTGCGATTCCTCCATCTGTGAAATAAAATGCTTTTCTCTCATCCAATCACCCAAATCCTACACAACCTTCAGAGCTTTCAGTGTTTCCAGCTGCCCTGAAAACAAGGAATTCCTGAAGTACTTGCAGACTTTGTCATTCTTGAGGGCCCTGGATATAACAATGGAACGTGGTCATAGCCAACAGAGCTAACTCCTTACACAATATCTATTCTTCCCTCTCTCTTTACCAATAGGTCTTTAATTTTATGCAAGGCAGCAATGTGCACGGTATTCCTGATCAGAAAGGATGTGTTCAACTTTCATATATTCTTTGCCCTTAACTCTTCCCCCTGTTCCCGCCTAAAGCAAGACAATGACACTTAAAGGGTCAGTAGCCATTTTTGCAACTGTAAGAGCCACCCACTAAGAATGACAGAACAAGAGAGCAAAAGAAGTCAGGTCTTTGATGACTTCAGGGAGAGGCTATACAACTCCTAGACCACATCCCCCAACCCCCTGTTTCATGAGAAAAATAAATCTTTACTGTGTTAACCCACTGTTGTCAGGATTCTGTTACATGCAGCCAAATGCAATCCCAAGTGAATATACTAATTACATGCTTACTGTGAAGATTCAAATAAGATGTTTGTTGAGCACTTAGCCTAGTGCCTGGAGCAAAGGCATAAGTTAAATACATATTTGTTGATGAGTTCCAGTTTTCCTTCCTCGTAAGAGGGAATTAGGAATTGAAAAATACGTCAGAGACTGTAATAGAGAGTTGGGAACTTTATTTATTTGGTCATTTGGAAAGTTCTTAGAATCATGCTCAGCAGACAAGAAGCGCTTTATAAGTATTTGATAAATAAATAATGAAATGAACAATAAGCAAATAAATGAATACATAAGGAATTGTCATGAAAATAAAAGATGTTGCAGTGATAGAGACACAGAGCCCCTTCTGGGGGGTACACAGGGAAAGGCTCTTGGAGGAGGTGATAATGAAGGTAAGACCTGATCCATAAGAAGGGGCCAACTATGCAACTATGCAAAGGTCTGGAGAAGGACACTGCAGCCAAAGGGAGGCCTGTCCAAGGCTCTAAGATAGGTGAGTTTGTTATGATGAGGGAATAGTCTTCCTGAAATCACCAAAGGTTTGCATTTGCAAGCAGAGAGAGGAATACATAGGGTATTCCATACAGAGAGTAAATCCACATTTTACACTGCCTGAAACTTACACAGCTTGGGAGACCCTCTTTAAGGAAAAGAACATTAAAGTACAAATATGAAATGGGGCTTCGGAAGGGAGCTTTGCAAGCAAAATGAGTGGCTCTGGAGCTTAAGCTACATGAACTTCAGAGAAAATCTATTTCAGGCTGGACCTGAGGTGATAGAGAAAAGTAGACTTAACATACAAATTATTCAGTCTCTTTTGGTACTCAGAGACCGATTTGAAGCAGATGGAGTGAAAAAGTTGGCCTTTATGATAAGGGTCCAGGATAGCTCACTGGACCCAAGGATGAGAACCCAGCTGGGTCAAATATATATGTTGCAACCAAAGTCTCAGACACAAGCAGGACTCCCCCTATTTTATCGCTTTGTAAACCTACACAGGTGCTTTATTCTTATTTTTCTCTTTGCAGATCAATTCCATGTACTTTTCTGACCCATGGAGCAGAAAACCATGGCCACCCACGTTACCTGCCATGCCTCCAACCACCAGTTCCCAGTCCAGCTTCCCAGGGAAGCAGTCTGATTGACAGACTTGAGTCAGGTGTACATCCTCAGGTCAAAAAAACCAGCATGATGGCAACAAAGAGACCACTCAACCCTGAGATGCAGACAAAGGCAGCTGCCTGAAAAAGAGGAATCACAGTGAGCCTGGGAGCAAACCCAAGAGGTTTCTGCCTCACCTGTTAGTCTCTGACTACAGAGCAGGACTGTCCAACAGAAATATAACACCACACACAAATTTGACATTTTCTAGTAGATGCATTACACAAATACAAAGAAACAGATGAGATTGATTTTAATGTATTTTATTTAACTCAACATATCCAAAATATGATTACTTTAACATATGCAATATATAAATATTTTACATTCTCTTTCACATACTCAATCTTTGAACTCCAGCGTGTGTTTTACATTTACAGCACATCTCAACTCGGGCCAGCCATATTTCAAGCGCTCAATAGCCACATGTGGCTAGAGGCTATCATGGTGGACACGCAGATCTAGATTTCTTGGCTGAGATCAGGTTGATGCAGCTACTCACGTACATCACAGCAGACCCAAGTCTGTACTGATCAAACAACATTCTCTTGGTTGATGCAGTTATCATTACAGTGTGTCTGCTCTTGGACTCAGCTAAATATGCAGGATTAATCATCGCTGGCTTTCAAAGTGCACATAGCTCAAGCACATTTGCTGCCAAAATGCAATTACAGAGTTCTTTCTTTGATGGATCCAGAGTTAATGTCTTTGCACTTCCTTTATTCCAGAAATGAAATTAAAGCCACACACACACAAAAGGCCCACAGAAACCTACAGCTCCATCAGCAAATTGTTCAGCCTTGGTAGGAAGGTCATTAGACTGGTTTTATACAGAGTCAATAAAGCATCGGGAAAACAGATAAATGTCAAAATCCTGGTTGCTTGGTTGCACTTCAGCTCAGCCTCCCAAAGGTAATAAATGCACCTCTCCAAAGTGTATCTGTTTTCAGTTCGCTGCATCCAGGTAAGTAAGCAGTGCAAGGACATATTTCTTCTTCATTACATGTATTATTCCCCCAAGTTCTAGCCAACACAGATGTATATACAGGTTAGATCTGCTCCACCTCACTTGGAGAGGCTAGTTTCTATTCTGGCTATTGATTTTTCAGACGGGTTTGGATGAAAAGACAAGATGTGACGAGTTTAGAAGTCTCTAACTTTTCTGCCCAGAGGCCGTTTGTGATGGCTGCCTCGTAAATTGATAGCTACTATACATGAAGCATTTCTTACGTGCCAGCAGGGGTGCTAAGCCCTTACAGACATTATGCCATTTAATTTTGCAACAATGCCATGGGTTAGTACTATCATCAACGGCCCCAACTTCTAGAGGAGGAAACTGAGGTTTCAGAAATATTAAGTGACTTGCCTGAAGTCACAGGGTTACTAAGCAATGAAACCAAGATTTGAACTCAAGTTGCTTGACGCCAAAGCTTTAGTTACTAAGGCCTGCAGAACAATTAAGGGTGATTTCTGAAATAGAAGGCCAGCCAAGTCTCACTTCCAGGGGCCAGACTTTTCACCAAAAGAGAGGATAGTAGGGGCGCCTGGGTGGCGCAGTCGGTTAAGCGTCCGACTTCAGCCAGGTCACGATCTCGCGGTCCGTGAGTTCGAGCCCCGCGTCGGGCTCTGGGCTGATGGCTCAGAGCCTGGAGCCTGTTTCCGATTCTGTGTCTCCCTCTCTCTCTGCCCCTCCCCCGTTCATGCTCTGTCTCTCTCTGTCCCAAAAATAAATAAAAACGTTGGGAAAAAAAAATTTAAAAAAAAAAAAAAAAAAGAGAGGATAGTGGAATGAGGTCACCGGTGGGCAAGGCTAAAAGGTGGCACAATGGAGCTCCTCTTTCATGGGAAAAATAAAGACAGATGTGCAAATGCCTGAGGAGGAAGCAAGTGACCAATCCTGACAAAGAAGGGTTGGACTCTGCCACAAGCTCTGACCTCGCACAGCAGCCTTGAACAAGCCACCTGGCTTTCAGTAATATAAAGATAATGGCTCTGCCAGGCCTCCCTGAGGGCCTATTTGGATTAACCAGTTAATGGTTATATACTAGTTAGAGTAGGCAAAGGGCCCAATAAAATCCCTACCCAAGCCTTTTTAATATAGAACTGAGCCCCTGTTGATGATAAAAAATGTTAAAGGAAGATCAAGTTCTCTTCAGTTTTACTGCTTTAATTGAACCCTTTGGCAGTCCTAGGCCAGTCAAGAAAATAATAGCATGCCCATGTTAATTAGACAAATTGACTCCGAAAGACAACACTAGTAATGTTCTTAAAACCTGAATTAATTTTGGTAACCTCAAGTGGAGGGCAGGCATTGGATAAATATTTATTGAAGGACTAAATGCACAGATTCAATGTTTAGCCAAGCACCTACTACGTGCCAAACAGTGGATTACAAAGATCAGGCTTTAAAAAGCTACCTTTCGGGGCGCCTGGGTGGCGCAGTCGGTTAAGCGTCCGACTTCAGCCAGGTCACGATCTTGCGGTCCGTGAGTTCGAGCCCCGCGTCGGGCTCTGGGCTGATGGCTCAGAGCCTGGAGCCTGTTTCTGATTCTGTGTCTCCCTCTCTCTCTGCCCCTCCCCCGTTCGTGCTCTGTCTCTCTCTGTCCCAAAAATAAATAAACGTTGAAAAAAAAAAATTTTAAAAAGCTACCTTTCTGGGGCACCTGCATGGCTCAGTCAGTTAGGCATGTAACTTCGGCCCAGGTCAAGATCTCATGGTTTATGAATTTGAGCCCCCCATCAGCCTGTCTGCTATCAGCAAGGAGCCTGCTTTGGATCCTCTGTCCGCCCCCCTCCCTTCCCCATGCGTGCACATTCCCTCCCTCAAAAATAAAATAAACATTAAAAAAATAATAATAAATAAAAAGCCACCTTTCTGATGTCAATATTTTGCCTGGAGATTGGGAGTGACACCATATCACTCCAAATGTGGATTTCTCCATCAACGAGTTCTTGCACAATCAGCAGTATAAAGCAAACTATCAAAGTAAAGAAAATTATCAAAAAATTTCTCAAAGCAAAGAGAAATTGAAAATTTGATAGCAGGTCTCTTGGCAGAATGGCCCTGGAAGACAGAAATCTACATTTGCCAAACACAGGAAAAATCACAGAATTTTCAGGAGCTATTTTGATAACAACTATAAAATTTAAAATATGCAGAGTATTTTCATCCTTTAAAGGACTGTATCTACCCAGATTTCCACAAGGCAAGAATAAATAAGTTCCCAGTTGGAGGTGAAGGTCACATCTCAATTACATAACACTCTCTTGTCAATACTTACCTGTTCGGAAAAGTATGTGAAATGTGCACGTTTCCGTAGAAATAACCAGGCATTTGTCCAGCTGGTTTCCAAACTGGCTAGACCTTGTCAATCAGTTAATGCCTTACCTGCTGTGAGATAAACACATAAGAAGTCACTGTCAGGCTACTGTATTTTCTCAAACCCTAATTTGTTCATGCTTTTATTCATTCAACAAAAATAAATTGAGGGACTACTGTATGCCAGACATTGTTCTAGACATGAATGAAACATGAACAAACCAAAGGTCACCTGTCTTCCTAGAACATACATTTTAGCAAATGTTTTCAATTCCCAATAGAATTTAAGTGTGCTTCAACTAGTAGTTTTAACAAAATGAAATAGCCTTTTGGACTAGTACTCAGATTTCCTTATGTTGATTCATTCTCTTGGCAAATACTAACTACTGGGCTATCCCGAAACAATACAAATATCTATTGAGATGGCAATCATGATTTCGAGGGAGCTCACTGTCTAAATGGAAACACAAGACATTTACAACAACAACAACAACAACAACAACAACAACAAAAACAAAGAAAACACAACCCAACACTACAGGGCATTAAATGCCATGAGCAAAGCGAGTAGAACACTGGGAAATTTCAGAGAAGAAAATTCATCTTCATGGAGAAGGTAACTAGGAGGCATCTGAATTAGGATTTAAAGGATGAGTATGATAAGCACAGGCAAAATGAGAGGAGGGTGGGACACACTAGGATAAAGGATTGTCTGTAAATGATCAAAAGTAACATTCTTATTTTCTTGAGGTGCCTGGGTGGCTCAGTTGGTTGTGTCTGACTCTTGATTTCACCTCCTGTCATGATCTCATGGTTCATGGTTCCAGAGTAGGGCTCTTCACGTTGGGATTCTCTCTCTCCCTCTCTCTCTCTCTCTCTCTGCCCCTCCCCTGCTTGCAGGCACGTGTTCATGTGTGCATTCCCTCTCTCTCTCTCTCTCTCTCTCTTCCAAAACAAATAAATAAACAATTTTTCTTTTTAAAATAACATCTGTGGGGCTGGGGAGGGGGGAGCTCAGTTGGTTAAATGTCCAACTTCAGCTCAGGTCATGATCCCTCAGTTCGTGGGTTCAAGCCCCGCGTGGGGCTCTGTGCTGACAGCTCAGAGCCTGGAGCCTGTTTCAGATTCTGTGTCTCCCTCTCTCTCTGCCCCTCCCCCACTCCTGTTCTGTCTCTCAAAAATAAATAACATTTAAAAAGTAACATTTTCTTAAATATGTGTTGGTGAAACAAATCTCTGAAAGCTGCTATGGATTGAATGGTTGGGTCTCCCCAGAATTCATATGTTGAAGCTCTACTCCCCAGTGGTCCTGGAAGTGGGGTCTTTGAGAAGAAATCAGGTCATGAAAGTGGAGCCCTCCTGATAGGATTAGTGCCCTTACAAAAAGAGTCACAAGAGAGAGACGATGTCTCTCTCTCTCTCTTCCTGGTGAGGATACAGCAAGAAGGTGTCATCTATAAACCAGGAAGAGGGCTCTCACCGGAACCCTACCATGCCTGCACCTTGATCTTGGACTTGCAACTTCCAGAACCCTGAGGAATAAATATCTGTTACTTAAGCCACCTAGTATATCTTGCTACAGCAGCCCAAAGGGACTGACACAAAAGCAAACACTTCAACCTGGCTTTCAAACTTTTTTATCCAAATCAAGTTTAGAGCAGTTGTTGTCTTCAACTCAACTGAATGCTCAGGGTCAACCTACAATGAAAAGTTAAGGGTGGAAAATGGGTTTCTTTCTTTCTTTCTTTCTTTCTTTCTTTCTTTCTTTCTCTTCAGTTTATTTATTTATTTTGAGAGAGAGATAGAGAGCAAGCAGGGAAGGGGTAGAGAGAGAAGGAGACAGAAAAGCCCAAGCAGGCTCCACAATGCTAGCACAGAGCCCGATGCTGGGCTCGAATTCATGAACTGTTGACATCGTGACCTGAGCGGAAACCAAGAGTCAGACGTGGAACTGACTGAGCCACCCAGGTGCCCTGAAAATGGGTTTCATCTCACATGTTCACTACGGAACTGGCAGCTAGAAGAAGTATTGTGTGGCAAGTAATTCTGAGGCTTCATTAAGGGTCAGCAGGAAAGGACCTGTGATTGATTACTGATGTCTGCTGCAGGCACAGGCTTCAGATGTGGTGGGTGATTTATTTGCCGTCCCTGGGTTAAGGTCAGACATCTGATTTGCTTAGGGAGGAATGCTGTGTCATAGTGGTTTTTAAACTGTTTTAGCAGCAGAACCCTTTGTTCAAATGAAATCTTACTCAAATTCCAATAGTTTGAAGAGAGCAGTCCTCATTGAACAGGAAAGTCCGATGTCTAGAGTCCCAACCTCCCCCTCCTCATTCACAGTGGCACCAGGAGCACAGCCTGAAAAACCACCACTTTATGAGACTGTTGCTTTCTGGGTTACAAGACGAACAGCATTTAATTTGTTTGGCTCATATTCAATTCCACCAGAAGGAAGATCATCCTATTTTACAGATACAAAAACTGAGGTCCAACGAAGTTAACTCATAAATCCGAGGCTGACAAAAGAAGGTTACTAATGAAGTCAAGAACCAGAAGCCAGGCCTCCTCCCTCTTACAGGACCGTGGTGTCACCGTCTGTGACTCGGCAGCTCTACCAGAGCTTGCCATGGGCTGAATACCAGAGACCTCTGAGGAAAAAAGCTGGGTTGAGTTGAAATAAACATGAGAAAAAGAAGACGGTCCTGCCTCTCTGTCTGAAATTCTGCCTCGCTCTGCCCTCCCCTACATATCTTTTCCACCAGCCCTGTTGTCAGTGACACTTTAGAGGTCTGTATCCCTGAGCAGCTCAGGGCCCCCGGGGGCTCAAGTTTCCTTCTCACTTCCTGAGACTTGCAGGAGAGGTAACAACCTGAGCATGACCCCTCCTCCTCTCTCCTCAGCTATTTCTTTTCTTTTTTTTAAGTTTACTTATTTATTTTGAGAGAGAGAGTACGCATGCGTGCATGCACAAGTAGGGGAGGGGCAGAGAGCGAGGCATAGAAAGAATGCCAAGCAGGCTCAGTACTGTCAGCACAGAAGCCCCAGGAGGGGCTCAAACTCATGGACCTTGAGATCATGACTTGAGCCAAAGTCAGACGCTTCACTGACTTAGCCACCCCGGCACCCCTCTCCTCAGGCCACAAAGGGCTGACGTAGGGTGGTCACAGTGGGTCCCCCATGTAAGCCACTTTACGAATTATACAGCGCTTTTCTCATCTCCCCAAGCCCACCCCACCACCTCATCACTTGTAGCCTGGACTACTGTGGCAGCCTCCCTCCCCACCTCTTCTCCCCTCTTGGGCTCTGGCCTCACCATGTTCCCTTCAACTTCCTACACTGCAGGAAGCCATCTTTGAATAATGCAGATCCAGTCATGCCTCTGTCTAAAACCCTCCAGCAGCTTCCCATTGTCCTTAGTTCCTCATGGAAAGACCATTTAATTATGACAAAGCGTGTGTGTGCATGTGTTGCAGTGTGCACATGCACTGTCAAAAAGCAGGGTGGTTTACGTTATTTAAACTGGGACACGAAAGTACTATAGGCTCCCTAGGATACACAGCAAAGTATATTTATTTAGGTCCTGACTCATTCCACAAAGGAACTGGAGCAGCTGGGTATATAATATGTCTCCTGGGCAAGCAAAAACAGGATGCTTTCTCAGCTATGTTTTGGAAACGTCAATTCTGTGGTATGAACCAACTACAGTGTAAAATAAAAATAAATTAGCGTCTTATTATCTTAAAAGCCCTGAAAGGAAAGGAAAGGGCATATATCTGCAGAGGTGCTCTATCACAGCATCAAGATGATTTCTGGATCACGGAATGGGCATTCTGAGGTGCATTAGGAGAAACGGAGTCAATACCTAACACAGTAGCCTGTGTGTCAGTATTTTCCTAGCACTGGCTGGCCCCTAGGTCCTAAGTCAAGAGGGCTGCAAAAAAACAGTTGAATTAAGAAATGGGCAGAGGATCTGAAGAGACATTTTCCAAACAATACATGCAGATGGCCAACAGGTCCATGAAGAGAGGTGCTCAACATCACTCATCAGCAGGGAAATACAAATCAAAACCACAATGGGATATCACCTCACACGTGTCAGAATGGCTACTATCAAAAAGATGAGAAAAAGAAAGTGTCTTGGCAAGGAGGTGAGAAAAAGTGAACTTTTGGCACTGTTGGTAGAAATGAAAATTGATGCAGCCACTACAGAAAACAGTATGGGAGTTCCTCAAAAAAAAAGAAAAATAACCACTATATGATCCAGCAATTCCAGTTCTGGGTATTTATCAAAAGAAAATGAAAACACTGACTCCTCTTCATTGTAGTACTATTTGCAATAGCCAAGACATGGAAACAACCTATATCTATGGATGGATGAATGGATAGAGAAAGAGAATGGGTTCGTATGTGTTTGTATATGTACACACAATGGAATAGTATTCAGCCATAAGAAAGAATGAGATCTTGCCATTTGCAACAGCATGGATGGAGCTTGAGGGCATTAGGCTAAGGGAAATAAACTAGTCAAAGAAAGACAAATACCATATGCTCTTACTTATGTATGGAATCTAAACAAAACAAAACAGTAAGTTCATAGACAAAACAGAATGATGGTTGCTAGAGGTGGGAGGTGGGAAGCTGGGCAAAATGGGTGAAGGGGGTCAAAAGATACAGACTTTCAGAAAAAAAGCACTTACTATAAATTAGTCAATACATAATATTTCAAAATTCCAAAGGTGCAAACATGCCTGTAATAAAGCCTCCTTCTCATCCCTGTCTTTCAGCTGCCCTGTTGCCCTCTTCAGAAGCATAATAGTCCATGCATACATTAGCCTGCATATTCACAGTTTTTATTTTCATTCAAATAGTGGAATTATATTCCCAGTGTCCTTTGCCTTGCTTTTTTCCCCCTACCTTGCTTTTTCACTCAACCATTTATCCTGAGACCCAGTTTCATTACATGTGACTGTCATGAACAGTGACTGGGCTGTGTCCTTGGGATTCTTCTTGGGCCTGAGGGACTTTGTTCCCACTAAAACAAAACTGTCTGACTTGGGGCTGGGGAGTTGGGCCCATATTTACTCATATTCACTGACCCTGGAGCTCATCATCTAGAGAAAGGCAGTTGCTGTCCGGGACCAGCAGGGCAGTACTTGGGGTCAGACAGTCAGCACCAGCCCTCCTCTGCACATCACTCAGGGTCACTGGCTTATTTCTAGAGCTTTTAAATAATTTTTAATTACACAGGAAATGCACAGATATATTTCTGTGGAAAAAAATGTTTGAACAATTCAGTTGAAGTAAAAAAGCCAGCCCCTTTGACTCCCCAAACACATGTTCACTGTCTACACAGAAGGGTCTACCGTAGCTTGGGTGTTTTAAGACTTTTGCTCTGTGGGGAAGATTGGTTTGGTGTGTTTTCCTACATGGGATCATATTCTTTACACCATACAAGTTGCTTTTCTCATTTAACATTTTGTCTTGGCCCTATTTCCACTTCAGAGTATGGAGTGGGTACTTTGTCCTTTGTAACCACCACATTACGATTCTATTGTATGGATGTATCATAGTTGATGTAAGGATCTTCCCTTTGATGAGCATTTAGGTTGCTACTAATTTTTCAATATCCACATCAACTGGCTTCTTTCACAGCATATGGGAAGGCAGCTCCCTTCCCAGGATTTCTGAAGATTCCAAGGTCACTTATGTTTTCCTGGTCACTTTCTGTCCCTGTCCTGTTCCTGAATCCACTAGGGGCTTCTCTATTCTTGCCTCTCCCCCCATGCTCATTATTGCAACTCTTCCTTCTTTATCATCCCAACACCAACAATTTCACTAAGGTTTGCTGGTAAAGGAGAGGGGTCACAGCACAATAGTGAACAGGAAACACATTACAACAAATACCAGGCATCGTTCTTCTGGAAAACTCCTTGACCACTGTACCTTGGGGAGGAGCCACTGGCTGAACTTCTCAGGCCCCTACAACTTGCCAGGTTATCTTCTCTCTCACAAGGGCCCTCTGCCACCTTTTAAATTTCATTGGCCAAGGAATAGCTGCTCAATTCCTATTGCTTTATTCTTACCTGGCATGGAAATTTTACAGCATGTTTAACAGTAACTCTGCTACTTGCTTCCTGTGTGACCTTCGATAAGTTACATAGCCTCTCTCAGCTCCAGTTGCTTATTATGTAACAGAAGCTATATTAGAATGTATTTTTTTTTAAATTTTTTTTTTCAACGTTTATTTATTTTTGGGACAGAGAGAGACAGAGCATGACCGGGGGAGGGGCAGAGAGAGAGGGAGACACAGAATCGGAAACAGGCTCCAGGCTCTGAGCCATCAGCCCAGAGCCCGACGCGGGGCTCGAACTCACGGACCGCGAGATCGTGACCTGGCTGAAGTCGGACGCTTAACCGACTGCGCCACCCAGGCGCCCTATTAGAATGTATTTAAAGCCCTCAGCACAGCATCTGGTACATTAGCTCATATCATATCCCTGAGGCTATCACCTCTCACACTGGGAAATGACCCATCAAGGTGTTTCCCTCTCGAAAGAGCAGTTACTGGCCTAAGTGAGTTCTATCACCAAACTATGACACCCAGCAGGTGTTGTGTGGTTGTTTTTTCTTTTTAATATTTTATTTTTAAGTAATCTCTACAGCCAACGTGGGGCTCAAACTTATAACCCTGAGATCAAAAGTTGCACACTCTACCGACTGAGCCAGCCAGGAGCCACCCCCCTCTGCTTTTTTTTTTTTTTTTTTTTTTTTTAAGATTTTATTTTTACCAGCAGGAGGTTTTGAAAAGAAGTGTTTTCTTCTCCATTAGTGGGTTGTAGAAAAGCTCCCTTTCAGCTTTACTCCTTACAACTGTTGCTTATGCAATGCATGAGTTCTTGGATGGCCAATGCATGGCCAGCATGAAAAGAGGTCTTGGGCAACTTAAGTGTGCTTTATCCAGGCCACAGAACCGAGATTCAATGCAGTCCCTCCCCTTCACTCTCTGCCATCATCCCTCCTCCACCCAGGGGTTCAAGGCAGACATCTGGGAGTCACCCTTGAGTTCACTCTTCCCTTACCCCCACCCTTAGGCTCCCACCAAACCCAGCTGGGGTTACATGCAGATTCTACAGCTCCAGTACTCTGAGCCAGGACACTGTGGGCTCCCCCACCGCCACTCCCACCGCTGCAGCAGTCCATCGTCCGCCAGGCTAGCAGAGGCATTCGAAAACATAAACCAGACCATTTCCCTGTCCTGATTAAAACCCATCAGTGCTTCCTGTGGCCTTCAGAGTGAAATCCAAGCTCCACGGCAAAGCTGGCAAGACTCTGGCCAATCCCCTCCTACTGCTTCTCCAGCTCCGTCTTCTGGGGCCCTTACAACTCACCCCCCTTCTCCTCCTCTAACCACCATGCCACCCGCTCTGGGCCTTTGCACCATCTCCTTCCTGGAGCACACCTCACGGCCACAGCTGCCGCGGTGGGTCCCGCTCAGCTTGCCAACGGCAGGGCAGAGAGGCCTCCCCTGACCACCCACTCTAATCAGCCCACCCCTCCAATTTCTCTGGCTCAAACCACCCTGCGTATCACCTTCCAGGTCTCTTCTTGTGGATGTGTTTACTGTCTGCTCCCCACAAAACAGGGGGCTCCGTGGAGGCAGGCACGTTGTCTTGTTCACTGCCCTGCACCCCGTGGGGTGCACAGTAACCACACGGTATCTAATGGGTGAACAGACAAACGACTACATTTACAAAGAAAATGAAGAGGAAATCTCCAGAGGAATGTGTAATTGGAAGACACACGCCAAAGGAGGGTCCTGTGGGAGCTATCTCTCCATACTGGAGCCTGGAGCCTCACAGTGAGACAGGCGTAGGTTGGAGCCAGGAGTGAGGTCCCGAAGTCCCAGGGCCTCCCATGGCCTCCTGAGACGGGAGAGGGAATGTCTCCCCACCACTTACAAGTGCCTTGATTGGCACAGTCAAAGGGCAGGGTTGCTGCCTCCACTGCTGATTTCCATGCAGCACGGCCTTTCTTCCACCCACCAGAGAGCCCACTGAGTTGCCATAGCAACAAAGGACTGCACCAGAGTCCAACAGGGATGTGTGCATCTCCCAGCACTTCTGTGAGGGCGAGGAAAAGGGAGGCTCAGTCCAGAGTTGTGCCCTTGCTCTGTCTGCCTCTGGCCTGACCTGGTCTAAGCAAAGCACTCTCCTTGGCCCCTCCAGCCCTACCTCATGGGAACATCAGAGGAAGCTCTTCCTTCACAGTCCTCTCCTCTGTTTTCTCTCTCCCGCTGTGGAAGGAAGGCCTCATCTCTATATCCTGTCCAGGCCCACAAATTGGCCAGAAGAACAAAGGAGAAGGATTCTCTGATGGCACATAACTCTCAAAACAGTCTCAAGTATGTTTTCTTTTTAAATACAACTTTGTTAGTCTAAACGGTCATCTCCTGGAGTTTTCGAGTCTCTGTTGGCTGTCTTTTCGGTCCCCCTGAAGAAGGCAAACTGGCTTTTTAATCCCCAGAAGCTAACAGCCCTTTGAGCAAGCTGCCGTGAAGCAGTTTGTAACATTCGTCAAAATAATGACAATGTTATTTACCACTCTCTGAGTGAGTATGGGGCGTGCCCCACCTCTCTCAAGCCTTACATCCACCTTAAAGAAAGGCATTATAGTCCCTCTTTACATGCAAGGAAACTGAGGCCTGATCTGTCCTGGAGTCACACAGTGGCCGAGAGGCCAAGCCGCCATCTGCACACTGCACTCTCAGACTCTGAAACCCAAGCCATTGGCCACCGCTCTGCATCGGGAGGCAAAATCAGCAACATGGAGTGACACATTTTGCGTCCCCAACTCCAGCCAGCCCCGTTAGTCCTCACGTGGCCCCCTCCCGGCCACCGTGGCCAGCAGTTGTTGGCTCTGGCCCCACGCCACATCACCCCCGCAGGGATCTGACAGCAAGTAGCTCAGAGTGGGAACAAAGGCAGCTTTTTCAGCCCCTTCTTTAGAAACCTTGACTCCTTGCCACGGAAGCGCTCCGTGGATTGGCTGCTACCATGGCAACTGGCTGCTGGTCTCTGTCCAATTATGTCAGTCCAGAACTGCGGTGCCTCCGTGTCCATTTCCTGCCCAGGCTCCCAGCCTGCCAGTCCAGCCCTTCTGACCTCCAGGCAATTTTGAATGCCTATGCTTTCTAATTACAGCTGCCTTTCAATTCCCTGCTCCTGATGAAACCTTTGTAATCTGCATTGAACTTCTCCTCCCCGCAGCCCTTTGTCATGCTCGGCTGCTGGCTCTTTATCTGTGGTTTATGAAGCACCAATTGTGTGCCCAGCCTTGCCTCCAGCATACTTGTGCACCTGATGGGCAGATAACTTGGACACACAAATTTCAAACATCCGGGACTCAGTGTCTAGCACTGAGCTCTGCTGCAATTGTGACCTGGTAGGAGGTCTATGGTGGCCTGATTTTAAGCCCAGATTTCTTTGTTCAATGACTCACGAGCACCTACTATGTTCCAGGCACTGGGGATACCATGTTAAACAACTCAGCATGGAACTTCATGTCTTCCTAGGGGAAAGGGGTGATAAAAGTAAAAAGGTAAACAAACATGACTTGGGGAGTGGGAAATGTAGTGAAAATAGAAAGGGGTTGAGGAGCTCTGATCCCGGGATGGACATTTTCCTCTGTCCTCATCTAAGCTTCTCACTTCCAGAGGGAGGGGCACACCTGAGGAAGCAGGGGGGAGGAAGTGGTGCTTGGTGCCCAGGGGGCATTTCTGGATGCTAGTGGCAGAGACTAAACTTAGGGAAAAGGATTTTTATTTAGGCAATGATGCAACTGGGAGTCTGAGGCCCCAAAGTCATCAGGACTCTATCACCATCTTTTCCCTCTCTCTGGCAGTCAGCTCCCTTCCTTCTCTTTGCAGTGGCTTTTCCCACAAGACAGGCAGCATGGCTGCTGACAGATCCTGTGTGCTTTACTTTTCCCAGCCGCAGTCATGGAAGACAGCCTGACCTCAAGCATTCTCCCATTTCAAGACCATAAGACTGTAACTCCAGGCCACTTGTTGGCCTGGATCAGAAGTTCCCAGCCTGACTAACCAGCCAAGGCCAGGGATGGGATCAGAGTACTAACAAGGAGGCTCCTGAGTTCTTTGTAGTTGGGAAAGGCAGACAGTACCAGGGTCCAGACCACCCTTCACAGAGGGAGACCCATCAAAGTGTGTGCCCCTCACCCCCTCCCCACACTCCTGGTTTCTTATTTTTATGGTCTCAATTCTGTTCCTGAGAGGTAACTTTGCCCCCATGGCCTGGTTCAGTCCCAACTCAAGGTCACCCTCTGCTCCGGGGACTTCTCTGCCCATCTTATCTTTGTTACCCTCATGTGTAGTCCCACCAAACCCATGCAGGACCCAAAGTCACCACTAACTCTGGTTGTTGTGTACAGCAGGTTTGACTGAAGGCCTAGGGAGTAACAGATGGGAAACACTCCATAGCTCAGAAGAAGACCAACATATGCTCCACACATTGAAACAATTCTCAGTGCCTTCTATCCTTAGTGCTTACTATGAGGAAATCACATGATTTCCCTTCCTCTTTGACCTTTCTCTTGGAACTCCCAGCAGGAACCGTGAAATTCCTTATTACTTTCTAATGCAGAGGTATTCAGCTTTCTACCTCCACTCAAGTCAGATTCCTGAACTGACCCTGGTGTCTCCTAAAAACACGTGAAGGTGCTTTGCTAAATAAAAGAACCTTCATTCTAGGGTGCCTGAGTGGCTCAGATGGTTAAGTGTCTGACTCTTGTTGGCTCAGGTCATGATCTCAGGGTTCATGAGGTCGAGTCCTGAGTCAGGCTCTGTGCTAGACATGGAGTCTGCTTGAGGTTCTCTCTTCTCGCTCTGTCCCGCCCCCTGTTTACACACTCTCTCTCTAATAAAGAAGAAGAAGAAGAAGAAGAAGAAGAAGAAGAAGAAGAAGAAGAAGAAGAAGGAGGAGGAGGGGGAGGGGAGGAGGGGAGGAGGAGGAGGAGAGGAGCCTTCATTCTGAGCTTACAGAGGTCAGGGGAGGTTTTCAACAGTCATTATTTGCTTGGCTTATCTACCAGTAAATTCTTAGGGATCCTATTCCCAATGGCCAGAGCAAGGACAGGAGGTCGGGGTGGAGGGGTTCATTCACAGAGCCTAGTTTGGCCTCAGGATAATGTGCTATCCCCCTCAGTGCTGAGCTTGTGTAAGGTTAAGAAAACTTGCAGGTGGTATATCTTACCACGTCTCCTCTGAAGTTAGACGGGGTTGTGTGCATATCCCTCAGATATCTTTTGAGGGATGGGCTCAGCAGGTCATACACTGGCTCAACATCCTGAGGGTGACACAGAGGAAGAATGAATGGCTCCCAGACTGTAGAGGTTAGTGATGCCTCAGCAAGGGACACAAGATCCCATTCAGAGAAAAGAAAGGGTAACACAGACCCTCTCACCCAATGTCAGCTATATTTTCCAGCTGAGAAAGTGCAGTTCCATGCTTGCATTCCCAGGACCTGACTTTTTCACTCTCACTGGGGTGGGGATCAGCAAATGCTAGAACTCTGACAGAGTTGCCGCCTCTGAATCTCCCTACTGGATTTGTGAAGATTCAAAGATGACAGTCATCTGGGAAGCCGTGCCCTTACATGTTTCCCGCTGCCTGAAGCTATTTCTGTGAACAATCAGAGCTTTCTTTCTCTATGGCCTCAAAAAACCTACTCAGGGGTAGTCTGCCCACATAGGGCACTCATGTAGCAAGCCTTGTCTTAGAGACCAGTTTGAATGTTCTGGAGGGATGGGAGCCAGAGACAGGGAAAACAACTGTCCATTCTGCTTCTGTCCTATTCTCCCCCAAAGATTTCACATGAGGAGAGTTACAAATATCTTGATGTTCATTCCTTATAAGTCTAGGTTCTTCTCATTATCCCAGGCTTCTTGGAGCCTGACCTATTAGTGGACTCCTTCTGACTTTGTGGTCTCATCAAACTGCAGGCTGTTTCTGCAAATGCATTTGACTTTGAATATAGGGGCTAGGCTACATAGTCACTGAGATCCTTTCCCCTTCTTACAAAAGGGAAGTACTAAGTTCATAGAATGAGCACTGGGCCACAAACCAGGTAAGTTTGGGGATCTGGTCCTAGTTCTGATAAGGTGTGACTTTGCTCAGGTCACGTGCATCTTGGGGCCTTTGGTTTCTCATCCATCAAATGCATGGCTCGACAGAGGCAGTTTTCTAAACCCTGGCCTCTCCTCTGTACCTTTGTCCTTTTTGCCATACCTGTGTATCACCTATACTATTATACACTGAATTCAACATTAATATGTTGAATTACCTTTTTAACTTGGCTTCATGATAAGCAATATATCCACGATATCACATACTTAATGTGCTATCTTAATTTTTTTTACCATGTGCTAAGACAAATACTTATTTTTTTTTTTTAATTTTTTTTTTCAACGTTTATTTATTTTTGGGACAGAGAGAGACAGAGCATGAACGGGGGAGGGGCAGAGAGAGAGGGAGACACAGAATTGGAAACAGGCTCCAGGCTCTGAGCCATCAGCCCAGAGCCCGACGCGGGGCTCGAACTCACGGACCGCGAGATCGTGACCTGGCTGAAGTCGGACGCTTAACCGACTGCGCCACCCAGGCGCCCCGACAAATACTTATTTTTAATTATACTCATCTGTATAATCCCTGAAACCTTCCTGAGTACCATACACATAAACCACCTTTGAGAAACACTGAATTGGAGCATAACTTTGAGAATGCTCTTTACCCTCATTGTGAAATGCTAATAATCCTCAAAAGGAAAAGGAATTTCAGAAAGGAAAAAATTTGTCATTCCTAAGCCAACAGCCAGCATGACCCTTGGAACAAAATGGTCATGTTTTGACAACTTTTTCTTTCCCATCACGGGTAACAGGACCCAACTCTGATTTTAGTTTCTGGAGGCTGAGGAATCTATAGAGCCCCGCCCACTGCTCTCCCCTTGGATTTCCACAGGGCCTACTGAAGACCACAGTCCCCAAGTAGCCCAGGCCTGCCCCTGTGCTAGGTGATGGGACTGCTGTGGCCAAGTGGAAACGGCTAACTCAAATGACGGGAAGGTTGGCCTTTCATCCTAAGCACGCAATCCCAAGGTCAGAGCAAGTCTTGCTGGCTGGCAGCCTCCTCCAGTTCCCTTCACCGGCACTGCTTCCTGGAACTATTTGGATGACATAATGCAAAAGACTCACGGAGATCCTCGGCTGGAACTCTCTTCTCTGGTAAGGCACTGGCAAGCAAGAGAGAGGAGGGCTGGTCTCCTCAGGTGAGAGAGGGAGAAGAGATAACACTTCCCTGGTGAAAAAGGATACTTGCACAATGAAAGAAAAAGTGAACAAATCATCAGTCGTCAGGGGTGACCTTCTCCACTACCTCAGGGATTCCCAAATCTGGCTGATTATCAGAATCACTTGAATGGCTTTTATAAATAAAATTCAACTATCCCTATGCTATTATACAGCAACTCCACTCCTTAGTATTTACCCATGAGAAATGAAAACATATTTGTGGCACCTTTAGTCATAATAGCTGAAAACAACACTAAAAGGCCCGTCAGTAGGTAAAGAGAGAAACAAACTGAGGTATAGCCATAGGGTAGAACACTACTCAGCAAGAAAAAAGGATAAATCCCAAAAACTTTATGAGAAGTGGAAAAAAAACAGACACAGAAAATGAATACTGCATGATTATGATTCTACGGATATGACGTTCAAGAACAGGAATGACTCATCTATGGTGATAGAAATCAGAACAGTGGCGATCTAGGCAGGATGGGGATTGATTTAACTTTCTGGGGCTGTGGAAATGCTCTGTACCTACACATTTGCCAAAATTCACCCAATTATACTCTGAAGATCTGTGCATTTCCTCATAGGTAAATTTTACCTTAATTTAACGTATATATAGATTAAAAAATATATATGTGGATACAGATATAGATTATAGATTATAGATAATATATAGAGATATATTATAGATTTTATAGATTATATATTATATAACATAATATATATAAAATAATTATATGTATTAGATTTTATATAATATAATATATATATATATCCCTCCTTTGGCCCCCATCCAATTCCTAGTAATTCAGCATCTCCAGAGGTAGAATCTGGAAATTTATATTTAAAAAAGTGATTAATCAGGTTTGGGAACTTTTGGATCCTAAGAAAGCTTTGACTGACTCTCAGTTACCAGATTTGGGGTAATCTGCTACTAGAAAGAAAGACTAAAATAACAGCTACTGCTTATTGAACACTTATGTAATAACCCCACAAAGCAGGTATCATTTTCTCCATCTTACAGATTAAACAAACAAAACAAAACCGAGAGCAAGGCACTTGCCCAAATCACACAGCTGGTAAAGAGCAAAACTACTTAGCCTAAGTCCTCTTTACTACAGATACCTCATTCTTTCCACCATTCATTCATTTATTCAAATAATCCAAGCCAAGTAAGTATTGTGTGCCTTCTTGGAGCCAAGCACTCGGCCGGGCATTATGCCATGTCAACCTCTCTGAGAAGATAGTAAGGAGGACTGATGGGTGAGCAAGATGAAGTCTATAAGGCAGCATTTACCTTTGCTTTATAGACTTGGGGAGGAAAAGGGATCCAAGTCCTCTTTTAATTTTCATTATTCAGATGGTTTAGGGAAAGTCCGGGGGTTTATGGTTATATAAGCATAACTAAAGGAAGCCTCTGTGCTGCTTACTTTGGGAACTTTCCAGAGCTAACACCAATAGCAGGTAATGTTAAAAAAATGGGCTAAAATCATTACGGGATTATGAATAATTCACAGGCACCCCCTATTATCCATTACATTTTGTTCTACATAATTGCTTCCTGGGAATCTGCTCCCAGGGCAGGGAATTGGGACTATGCATGAAATTGAATATTTCTGCCTTTGACAAGTAAATTTAAACAAAATTGTGAATTAGTTTCAGTCCCCTGCTGCCTATCCCCTTTGAGTCGATAAGACAGGTCCTTTACTGAACAAAATAACCGCGCAAGCAAAAAAGTATAGCTCTTTTGAAAGAGAAGTGAGGCCCCAGTTCCTATTCATACCAGGAAATGTTCCGAGGGTTCTAAATATGCTGGAGGATTTGGGGTAGGATGGGGGGACTAGAAGAGGGATGGCTAGGAGAGAATTAGAGTCAAACCAGAAAAAGTACTCTGGATAGTATAAAGATGGGACTGACTAGGATAAGAGTAATCCTTCTTTAAAAATTGAGATGGGACACCTGGATGGCTCAGTCCATTGAGTGTCTGACTTTGGCTCAGGTCACGATCTCGTGGTTCTGTCCCCCTCTCTCTGCCCCTCCCCCACTTGTGCTCTCTCAAAAATAAACATTTTTTTTAAATTGAGATGTAATTCACATACCAAAAATTCACCTTTTAAAGTGTACAAGTCACTATATCCCACCCCCTGGCAACCATTGATCTACTTTCTGTCTTTGTGACTGGCTCCTTTCACTTAGCATATTTTCAAATTTCATTCACGTTGTCTCACGCATCAGAAAGAACTCCATTCACTTTTATTGCTGAGTCATATTCTATTGTATGGATATACTATACTTTGTTTATCCATTCATCAATTAATGGAAGAAGTTTGGGCTATTATGAATAATCCTACCATGAACATTCGTGTATAGGTTTTTGTGTGAATATATGTGTTCAATTCTTTTGGGTATATAGCTAGGAGTGGAATTGCTGGGTCATAAGATAACACCTGTTCAATTTTTAACTTTTTTTTTATTTTTTTAATGTTTATTTATTCTTGAGACATAGACAGAGTGTGAACAGGGGTGGGGCAGAGAGAGAGGGAGACACAGAATCCGAAACAGGCTCCAGGCTCTCACTGTCAGCACAGAGCCTGACACGGGGCTCGAACCCACGAACTGTGAGATCATTACCTGAGCTGAAGTCAGACACTTAACCGACTGAGCCACCCAGGAGCCCCAATTTCTAACTTTTTAAGAAAATTTGTTTATTTTGAGAGATAGGGAGAGAGCAAGTGGGGGGGGGGAGCAGTGGGGGGGGGGAGAGGGGGGAGAGAATGAGAATGAGAGAGAGAGAGAGAGAGAGAGAGAGAGAATCCCAAGCATGCTCTATGCGGTCAGCGCAGAACCTGACACAGAGCTCCGATCCCACAAACCATGAGATCATGACCTGAGTCAAAATCAATAGTCAAACGCTTACCCTACTGAGCCGCCCAGGCACCCCAACGTGTTCAATTTTTCTAACATGTATTTATTTTTGGGGGGGGGAACAGAGAGAAGAAGCTTGAGGAATCAAAATAGGCTCCAGGCTGTGAGTGCAGAGACCAACGAGGGGATCAAACTCACAAACTATGAGATCATGACCTGAGCCGAAATCAAGAGTTGGCCGCTTAACTGACTGAGCCCCCAACATGCCCCACATGTTAACTTAAAAAAAATTATTTTAATTCCAGTATAGTTAACATACAGTGTCATATTAGTTTCAAGCGTACAATATAGTGATTCAACACTTCCATACATCACTGGGTGCTCCTCCGGAGAAGTGCCTTCCTTAATCCCCATCACCTACTTCACCTCCTCTGGTAGCTATCAGTTTGTTCTCTGGAGTCTGTTTCTTGGTTGTCTCTCTCTTTTTCCCTTTGCTTGTTTGTTTTGTTTCTTAATTCCACAACACAAGTTCAATTTTTGGGGGGAAGTACCCAACTGTTTTCCATAGTGGCTGCACCATTTTACATCCTCCCAACAGTGTATGAGGATTCCCCCTTTTCTAGCAATAACCTCTAGCAATACTCTTGCTTTATCTTCTTTATCAAAATTTATGTTCTATGCAGTAGTCATAGCTTATCTGAAAACCTAACCTACATTACTGGTCTCATGTGTCATCCCTCTGGATAACACCTTTACAATTTAAGAGAGCTTCCTGGAAAGAGCCTAAATGTCCATCAACTGATGAATGGATAAAGAAGATGTGGTCTATATATATAATGGAATACTACTTGGCAATGACAAAGAATGAAATCCTGCCATTTGCAGCAACGTGGATGGAACTGGAGGGTATTATGCTAAATGAAATAAGTCAGTCAGAGAAAGACACATATCATATGTTTTCACTCATATGTGGAACTTGAGAAACTTAACAGAAGACCATGGGGGAGGGGAAGGGGGGAAATAGTTACAAACAGAGAGGGAGGGAGGCAAACCATAAGAAACTCTTTTTTTTTCAATATATGAAATTTATTGTCAAATTGGTTTCCATACAACACCCAGTGCTCATCCCAAAAGGTGCCCTCCTCAATAGATAAGAAACTCTTAAACACAGAAAGCAAACTGAGGGTTGATGGGGGGAGCAGGGAATAGGGGAAAATGGGTGATGGGCATTGAGGAGGGCACTTGTTGGGATGAGCACTGGGTGTTGTATGTTAGCAATGAAACATGGGAATCTACCCCCAAAACCAAGAGCACACTGTATACACTGTATGTTAGCCAACTTGACAATAAATATTATGTAAAGAGAAAAAAAAAGAGCTTCATGGAGATACACTAGTACATTATTCAGGACACTTCCAAATTCAAATTATCTGAAGTAAAGAGAGGATTTATTTACTCATGTAGCCGGGAAGATAATCAGGTAGCCTACAGAATCTTAAGGGGAAATTATAGGAACCAAGGTTTCAGCTTCAGGAAGAAGTTGCCTCACTTTCTCTCTTGCCCCTCCCCCCTGAATCTCCCTCTTGTTTCTTGTTTCTTTGGTGTCTTCTTTCCATGACACTCTCTCCACCTCTCATCTCTGTCGCCTCCACTTGGCCTCATTCCATATCAGGTTCTTTCCATGTACGAGAAAGACGGCTGCCCGCTGCTCAGACCTACATCCTCCCAGTTTAGCAGCAGTGGGGATAGTTTAGACTTAGGGACGGAGACCTTCTCACCCACCATCATGTAAGTCATGCCATCCTTGTATCAATAGCATGTCCAGGAAAATGAAGTCTAAAATGTGTGGCCCCCACTGGCTCCCACACCCACATCTGGGGCCGGATCAGAAGAAGGAGACCTTCTCTGAGACTCACCACCTAAACTAACTACCGCCTCCTTAGTCATTTCACTCTGTTGCAATTTTACTTTTTCCAAATGAGTGGAATGGAATCTTTTTTTAGAAAATGGAGGAACAACTTCAGTAATTGAAAGCACTTTCTATTTTACTCTTAGTGGATTCCCAAATCTGAAAAGGACTCTCAAGGGACTTCCAAAACTTCTCAAGTTAGGTTAAACACCTATTAGAGCCCACGTGTTAAAAAAAAGAAAACGAGCTGAATCCTTGAATGTTAGAGCTGGAAGACTCTGTGGCGACCACCTAGTCCCCCAACTCATTTTACACTGGGAGCAACTGAGGCCCAGGATTGGTAGGGCTCTGTCTGGTCACACAGATGAAAAGCAGTAGAGCTAGCCCCAAACCCTGATGTCCAGGCCATGCCCTTTCTTCTTGACCAGGCTTCTTGTCTGCACCCTCCCTTAGGTGCACACTCAGATAAAAAAAAGCGGGGGTGGGGGGTACTCCAGATTCATAGTAAGGGCATGAGAAGGACGTGCTGAATGTACGTACAGACTTCCTAGTTGCAATTTACTCTGGGCATCGCAGGGACCCAATTTATGCCGTGGGGAGGATTTCTTGCTGAAATCAGCACTGCCTGGGCCATAATCTTGCTGTGAGTCACAAACTGCACAGGAAGTATCTGAATGAGATTTCTTTAAGTGAGAGAGAAGTGAAGGGTGAGGAAAAGAAATATATGCAGGCATTTTGGGAACTGAAATGAAGAGCTGCAATCAACAGACTCACCCAACATGAGTCCCACCCCTGTGTAATGCTCTGTGGGCAGTGTGGACGCCATGGACACAAGCTTCTCCTTGCACACATGCTATTCAGAGAAAAGACATACTTCTGGGACACATTTTAGAATCTTTTTTCCCTCCCTCACATGAATGTGTAAGAGCTCTTTATACGAAGAGTTTCATTCTTGTATATCTTGTAAGTGTCAAATATTTCTGCCCAGCTTTCATTTCTCTTTTACTTGTTTTTATCTTCTGCAGTGTTTAATTGTCATATGTGATCTTATCAATTAATTATTTCTTTTGTGCTGGCTAAGCTTTGATGTCATAATTCAATATCCTTCTCTACTTCATTTTTTTTAACCGATGAAAGTCATTTCTTATAAACCCATCGAAACTTCCCTTAAAAGCCCGAGTTTGCAATAATTTGAACAAGACAGACTTCCATATGCATTCTACTTAAATATATCCAAATTTTCTTCCAATACTTTTGATTTGTTTTTTTTTTTTTTTTAATGTTTACTTATTTTTGAGAGACAGAGAGACACAGCATAAGCAGGGGAGGGGCAGAGAGAGAGAGGGAGACACAGAATCTGAAGCAGACTCCAGGCTCTGAGCTGTCAGCACAGAGCCCGACGCGGAGCTCAAACCCATGAACCATGAGATCATGACCTAAGCCGAAGCCAGGCGCTTAACCACCCAGGTGCCCTTCTTCCAGTACTTTTGTACACGTAACTATTTCAATTATCTGGGATTCAATTTGGTGCAAAATGTGAGATAGGGATAAGTTTTTGTTTTCTTGTTGTTTTTTCCAAATGGCTAATCGCTTATCATAATAACACTTACTAACTAGTAATTCTCTTCACTTCCAGTAATGTTTTCTAGCGGTGCAGACTGTGAGCATGCATGCTTGGTTGCTGTTGTTTTAAAATATGTGCATAAATCCATGCCACTTTTCTCTTCAAAGGATGGAATTTAACTCCCCTCTCCTTGAGTGTCAGCTGGTCTTAGAAACATAATAAAGTAGGGGCGCATGGGTGGCTCAGTCGGCTAAGTGTCCGACTTTGGCTCAGATCATGACCTCACAGTTTGTGAGTTCAAGCCCCACATTGGGCTCTGTGCTGACAGCTCAGAGCCTGGAGCCTGCTTCAGATTCTGTGTCTGTCCCTCTCTCTCTCTGACCCTCACCCACTCATGCTCTGTCTCTGTCTCTCTCTGTCAAGAATAAATAAACATTAAAAAAAAAAAAAAAGAAAGAAACATAACAAAGTATAATGGATGGTGTAAGTGCTGGTGTGTGACTCATGAGGCTAGGTCATAAGCGACATGCAGCTTTCTTCTTGCTCTTTCTTAGATCATCCACCCTAGAGCAGGGCAGCTACCAGATTCCACAGCCCCCACAAGTGCAACAGGGAACCTCTGCTCCCTCAGAGCGCCCCAGGTCTGTCGGGGAGGCGCTGAGAAGAGCCTCACAAGAGCACACAAACCAGCCTATCTCTGTAGTCACCAGGCAGCTTCTTGCCTTTTTTTTTTTTCTCTTTAGCACCACTGCTTCCTGACTGCGGCTTAGGAATCCCATTGGAAAAGCATCGCTTCTGCATAAACCATCGAGAGAGGCCCGGGAGCAGAGTGTTTCCTGGGGGTTGAGGATGGAATTGCTTCTGAGCTACAGCAGGCCACCTGGGTCCTTGAGTGGCTCTGCTTTGCCCTGAATTTTGGGGTGTCCAGCTTGAATTGATCTATCAGTTTCTTTCTATAAGTCCCTCTCTCTGTAGAGTGCTCAAGGCAAGCCAAAGGAGTAGGTACGGACACAAGTCCTTGTATCTGCTTCCAGACATTTATCGTCTCTCCCACAGAGAAACGTCCCGTTAATTAGATGGAGCCATGGAGCTCCATGGAGATATGGATTAGAGCCCTAACAGCAACCAAGACGCAATGCTCTGTTATTCCCCAAACCCTTTTTATAGACCTCACCTAAGAGACCCCCTTTGGTCTCTGTCTCACCTAGTTAGCACTTACCTTCTCACAGATAACACATTCCCCTTCCTTGGTCCAGATATCGCTTCCTTAAAAAACCCAGCAGCTCCCTCTCTGCCCCAGGCACATGACCTGCCTGAGTTTCTGCATTAATAGCTGACCTAGCATTCTTAGAGAACCAGTGTCTCTTGCGCATCAGATCTAGGAAGGAGCAACTCTGTGTTCTAGAGAATATTCTCTTGCCCTCTTGCCTTCAAAATGGCATTCACTGAAAAGAGAAGGGTTTTGCTGTCAAGACCGGGGACGAAGCCGCTCAGAGAGACAGACAGGCAGCCTTCAAAACACGCATACGAGCCTTTTTAACAAGCAACTCCACTGTTGGAAAAAATTTAAAGACAAGAACAAAGATTTAATGGCAAGGGTGCTCATTACAACACTGTGTATAAGAGTGAAAAATTGCTAATAGCCTAAACGCTCAAGACTAAGGGTACTGATAGATTATGGCACATCCATAAAATGGAATACCATTTAGCTTTTAAAAACTGCCCTGTAGATGAATGTTCATGGGCATGTAAAGATGGGCATTGTACATTGTTAGCAAAAATTACTGTAGTTTGTCATTTTTTTCAGTATACACGCTAATAAATGTAGGATGGATATTCGTCAAAGATTAACAGGAGTTGACTTGAGATGATGGGTATTTTTATTGTCTTCATTTTGCCTGTGTACGTGTTCTACACATCCTCTAGGTGGGTGTCTGTCACCTTGTAAAGAGAAGAAAATTGTAAGAATTATTTTCAATTCAAAATCTGACTGCCTCTCTACAAGACCAGCTAAAAGCAAAAGGACTGGCAAGACCAAGCGCCAATGAGGATATAGGACTACCAAAACTCTCGTCCACAGCTGACAGGAGTGCAAAGTCTAACAACCACTTTGAAAAAATGTCACAGGATATTACTACAGCAAAACAAGCATCTGCCCCATGACCCAGCCATTCCTTTCCTGGGTTTATACCAATAGAAGTGTCTGTTTATGTACACTAAGTACACACACAAAATCATTACAGCTAATTAACAATAACTTTACTAACAACAACCCAAATCTGGGAAAACACTAGTGTTCATCAGCGATAGACTGGGTGAAATAAACTGTTGCCTACTAATACCACAGAGTACTACAGAATACTGAAAAAATAAGCCTCTACAACATGGTGGAACATGAATGAACTTCACAGATCTAACGTTGATCTGTGTACACACATTATTCTATTTACATGAAGGCCAAGAACAGGCCAAATGAAGCTATGATAGAGATCAGGATAAGGGTTACCTGGGGGGTATTGATGGGAAAGGAACATGAGGGAGACTTCTGGGATGCTGGGAATGTTCTATACCAGCACTGTCCAAAAAACATATAACGCAAGCTGTCTATGCAATTTAACATTTTCTAGTAGCCATATTTATTTATTTTTTATTTTTTATTCCAGAGAGAGAGTGTGAGCTGGGGAGAGGGACAGAAGGAGAGAGAGAGAATCTTAAGTAGGCTCCACACCCAGCACAGAGCCCGAGGTGGGGCTCAATCCCACGACCCTGGGATCATGACCTGAGCCAAAATCAAGAGTCAGACACTCAACCAACTGAGCCGCCCAGGTGCCCCCAGAAACAGTGAAGTTTAATTTTAGGGATATATTTTTATTTAATATCCAAAATATTGTCATTTGGACATTTAATCACTAAAAATTATCAATGATATATATTCCTTTTTTTGTACTAAGTTGTTGAAAGTGTATTTTATACCTACAGCACATCTCAATTCTAACTAGCCATGCTTCAACTGCTCAATAGCCACACATGGCTGGTAGCTACCATATCAAAAGCCACAGGACTGTACCTTGATTTGAGTCGTAGTTTCATAGGTATATACTTACATAAAAATTCATGATACTGTACATTTAAGATATAAAAATGATATGAAGTATGAGCGCCAGGCTGGCTCAGTCAGTTAAGTGTCCGACTTCAGCTCAGGTCATGATCTCCTGATTCGTGGGTTTGAGCCCTGCATTGGGCTCTGTGCTAACAGCTCAGAGCCTGGACCCTGCTTCGGATTCTGTTTCTCCCTCTCTGTCTGCTCCTCCCCCACTCATGCTCTGTCTCTCCCTCTCTCAAAAATAAACATTTAAAAAAATGTTAAAAGTTATACTTCAATAACATAAACAAATACATTTTTAAATAAACCTTTAAAAAAAGAGGGTTTAAGAGACACTTCGAGCCAAGAGAAGCAGCCTACGGCTGCCTAGCTCAGTTGACCAGCCCTCTCTGGAACTGAGGATACCTGTCAGAGTTCTAAGGGCAACCTCACAAGTCAGCTGACTTGTCTGCACTGTACAGGCTAGATCCACGGTGTGGGGGAGCAGGGTGAAACCAGCAGGGTAATAGAAGGAAAAACAGAAACTTGTGGAGAAGGCTCCAATGCTAATAGGAGTGTGGGATGATTCTCATAAACAGAGTGCCTTCTTGCGGGGTTTGACCCCAGAGTTGAAGAGCATGCTCTGGGACTCACATAGAAGATGGCCAGGAAAATTCCCAACCCACTGGCCAGGAAGGTCCCCAAGGCCGTGGCTGACATTGGTTCCACTCAAGCCTGACAGAATCTACCTCCAGAGTTTTACTTGGAACACCATAACTTAGGCCTGTGCTCCTGAGGTAGAGTAAATATACCTGATGATTTCTGTAACATTTTTCTCACTAGTTATGTACTTATTTAAAATTGTGTGTGTAGGGGCTCCTGCTTGACTTTGTCGGTGGAGCCTCTAACTCTTGATCTTTGGGTTGTGGGTTCAAGTCCCACAGTGGATGTAGAGGTTACTTAAAAATAAAATCTTTAAAAAAATTGTGTGTATATAAGTACGTGTGTATATAATGGAACATGAAATCTATGATTTCATAGATAACAACTGATTAGAATAATGCTAAAGTTTAAAAAATGACTAAAAAATATTAAGTAATAACACAGACAGTACATGGATAATAGCAACCAAAAAACTAATGAAGTGGTATGCAATCTTTGAATTTTAGAAAACAGTGCTTTATATACAATCCTCCCTTCATGAAATGATACTGAATACCCAGGCTTTTTGGGGTGGGAGAAGCAGAGGTATTTAAGGGACTGGTCCATGTGGATGAATCAAGTAGAAAAAAAAGATGAACGATTTGTTTAGAATGTCTGTAAGAGGCATCAGAAACTGCCTAGTTGGGGGCTGCCTGGCTGGCTCAGTCGGTTAAGCGTCCAACTTCGGCTCAGGTCATGATCTCAACCGTTTGTGGGTTCAAGCTCAATATAGGGCTCTGGGCTGAGAGCTCGGAGCCTGGAGCTTGCTTTGGATTCTGTGACTCCCTCTCTCTCTCTCTGCCCTTCCCCTCCCCTGCTCATGCTCTGTCTCTCTCAAAAAATAAATAAACATTAAAAAACAAAAACAAAACCCACAACTGCCTGGGTGGAAGTCAAAGGCAATTTTCTAGGCAAACCCAGGCCTCAGAGAAAACAACCGGGGCAGGTTTCTCCAGAGGGGTTTATGTTGTAGTCATGATAGAAATTCTTTGTTCTCCTGGGGCAAAGGACAAGGCCCCGACTCCTCACCCAACCAAAGCCCAGAGCCATGCATTTTCCAGATCAGCAGATCTCTAGACATGGCACTTCCTGTTTGTCCGGGAGCCCTCAGACAAAACGACTGCTTGCAGGGCTGATCCACGGCTGAAGGTCTGACAGAGAGCAAAGTCAGGGGAAGCGCACATCCGTAAATACTGAATTGGTGAGCAAAAACAAAGAGCAGTACCCTAACTTCGAGTGGTTGCTCCCTTTTTTAAGTCTGTTAGTACATCGATTTTGGGAATTTGTCTTTTCCTATCAATATTCTGAAAGTCTTTTCTTTCTGATCTTTTTTCCTGGTTCTGACCAGAATGCTTCCCAACTGGGAAAGGACTAGCTTTGTATATCAGGGCCAACCTGCAGGGTCTTTGGAGGAAGCAAAGAAGTAGGGGTTTTAACTGGCATTGAGTTCCTCAAGGGCCCTCAGCATCCACTGAAGAGAAGCCTGCCCACCTCCAATTCAGAAAGTGCACAGGGGTTTCCGCTCTATTTCTCCATGCCCTTTGAGTCTAAAGCCCTGTGTGGAGGAGCCGCTGAAGGAACACAAAGATGTCACCACCTTGTTCTTAAAGAAGCTCAGTCCAATTGGGAGCAGAGGAGAACAAAAGTGTAAAAAAGGCAGAAGGAAGCCAAGAAGGAAGGAGTGGGCTGAGGAAAGAACCAGCCACCTTCACAGCCCCAGTCTGGTCCACAGGACAGATTTGGGGGATGAATTTTCTATCCCTCCTCCGAGCTCCCCGCCATATGGAAGAGCCCATAACAGTCGTGAAAATTTGTTTCTATTCATTGTCCATTTACAGTGTGACAGGCACTGTGCTGAGTGCTGTCCATGCACTATCCCATTTGGCAGAGAGGTTGCGAGCACAGGCTCTGGAGCTACTCATTCAGCCAACGTGTTTTATTGAGAAACTACTATGCGCCAGGTGCTATTGTAGGTACACCGGGGAAATGGCAGTGCCAAGGCCAAGTTCTTACCCTAAGAAGTTACAGCAGAGGCTTCACTTGGACCAGATCTGTGTTTCAAACCTGTCTCTGCTTTTCAGTGGATGATTGACCATTATTAGCTCCTTGAGCCTCAGTCTCTAAATCCATGAAATGACCACCAAAAAAAAAGAAGAAGAAGAAAGAAAAAGATTTGCCTTAAATGTCTGTGTGAGGATTACATGAAACACACATGTAAAGTTCTTAGAGCAGCACCCAGCAGATAGCACAGGCTCAATTAATACTGGCTATTATTTACAATCCCTGAAGTAGGTACCTTTATTGCCCCCCCCTTTTTTTTACTGTAGTAAAATATACATAAAATAAAATTTACTACTTTAACCATTTTTAAGTATACAGTTCAGTGGCACTAAGTACATTGACACTGGTATGCAAATGTCACCACCAGCCATCTCCAGAATTTTTTCCATTTTCCCAAACTGAAACTCCCTTCCCCATTGCCTCCCGTCCCTGGCAACCACTGTTCGACTTTTTGTCTCTGAATTTGACTACCCTAAGTACCTAATATAAATGCAATCATATAACATTTATCCTTCTGTTACTGGCTTATTTCACTTGGTATAATGTCCTCAAGATTCATCCATATCGTAGCATGTGTCAGAATTTCCTTCCTTTTAAAGGCTGAATAACATTCCACTGTGCGTACAGACCTCATTTTGTTTAACCATTCATCTGTCAGTGGACACCTGGATAGTTTCTACCTCCTGACCATTGTGGATAATACTGCTATGAATGAAGGTGTACAAGTGTCTTTTCAAGTCCCTGCTCTCAATGCTTTTGGGTATATGCCCACAAGTAGGATTGCTGGTTCATATGGTAATTCCATTTTTAATTTGGAGGAACTACCATACTGTTTTCCATTCCCACCAGCAGTGCACAATAGTTCCAATTTCTCCACATCTTCATCAACACTTCTTATTTTCTTTTTCTTAAAATAACATCCCATGGGTATGAAGTGGTATCTCATTGTGGTTTCAATTTGCATTTCCCTACTGGTTAGTGATGGTGAGTATCTTTTCTTGTGCTTATTGGCTTTTGCATATGTTCCTTGGAGACATGTATATGCAAATCCTTTGTCCATTTTCCAGTTGGGATTGTTTGTTTTTGTTGTGTAACCAAGTTGTAGCAAGGTGTTTTACATGCATTTATTCCTTTCTTCCTACAATGCTCCTAGAGCCTCCTCTTAATCCTCCAGCCAGGCACAGACTCAAGCCCAGCCTCCTCTCCTGGCACCCCAAAGCAAGCCAGACTGATAAATGAAACTTGCAACAGCAGCTGGAGAAAAGAAAACAAAGCAGAAAGAAGGGAGGGAAGGTCAGCCAAAGAGATAAATAAACAGGCTCCAATTCTCTCAATCCAGGGCATGCTAAATTAGGTCCAAAATAACAGCACCTCAAATCCAAAGGAAAACTGATTCATGTGAATTTCACTTTGAATTTCACAAGGGAAATGGGTCTTTCACATTCTAGGAGCATTCTCTCTGCCTCCCCTATGATGAAAGAGTAGCAGCAAAGACCAAAAGAAATAAGAAAAAGGGTGAGGGGCCTGGAAGGAGGGTAGGTCCTATGCAATCAGCCTCTGTGAGCAGAATCGTGTCTGGTGGAAGGAGGGACAGTGATCGCTCCCCCATTGCATTCTCCAGAGGTGGACCCTTAGAGCACTAATGTAATAATTAAATTGATGTTAGAAAGTCAAGTGAGGCCATGATGAAAAGCTGTTGCAAGGAAGACATATAAATGCAGAACAGAAGACCCCTAGGGGGTGCCTGGCTGGCTCAGTTGGTAGAGCATGTGACTCTTGACCTTGGGGTTGTAAGTTTGAGCCCCACACTGAGTGCAGAGATTACTTTAAAAAAAAAGAAAGAAAGAAAGCATCTAAAAAGATGGCCATCCACAAAGCATTTTTTAAACATAATTGCTCCTTGTGGTGCCTGGGTGGCTCAGTTAGTTAAGCATCCAACTCTTGATTTCAGTCCAGGTCATGATCTTATGGTTCATGAGTTTGAGTCCCACATCAGGCTCTGAGCTAACAGTGCAGAGCCTACTTGGGATTCTCTCTCTCCCTCTCCATCTACCCCTCCCCGCTGCCTCAAAAAATAAACTAAAAATAAATAAATAAATACATAAAAATAGTTGCTCCTCTTGTGGTAGGGCCCCCTCCTTAAGGAAAGAAAAAAGAGAAAACAAATCTCAAGGCAACCTGGCTATATGCATATGTGACAACATCCCTCATGACCTTGTAACGTGAGACCACTTAATCAGACTACATGTTTGTGTGTTGCTATACATGGGAGACAAAGAAATAGCAAGTATATAAAAAACTACACCACATGACATTCCGGGCTCAGTTCTTTGGGTACAAACCCAACTGAGCAGTGCTGGCCCGAATAAAGTTGCTTCCTGGAAAGAAAAGACTCAGCGTCACGACTCTGTGTGAGAATCCTGCTACACTCTGACAGTGACCCCAGCCTTACCCTAGTCTCTTTGTTCTTGATATTAGAATTAGACTATAGCTCTTCACCAGAAAACATGCTAAATGCAGGTTCATGGGCACCATCTCCAGAAATATTGCCCCCGTGTGCCTGAGATGGGGCCCAGGAACCTACCTTTTGGCCCAGCTGCCCATTGTGACAGTGACGTCAATGGTCAGAACCTGTTCTTTGAGCCCTTCTGGCTACTTTCAGCAGCAGAGACAACCCTGGGCTTTCCCCGGTCTATGGGACAGCCATCATGGTCTCCACATCCCCTTTCTCTCCCCAGATCCCAGATTCCTGAGACTGCAAACAGAAAAATTAGGGGCCGATCACTTATTTACCCCACGACAACAGCATTTTTTCCTTCTTAAAAAAATTTGCTTAGAGATGCTTTTAATTTTTAAGCACTTGCCCCTAAGTCTTTGCCGCATAAAGAGTGTGAGGGAAAAATTTGGCAGATGGCATTTGGGGGAGAGATGGAAAGCATCTAAGAGCCATGCAAACTGATCATCACTGAGCAATGAAGATAAAGGGAGAATCATAACCTAAAGTTACAGTAGGAATAGGATTCTACATACTGGTCAAGGTCACACCCATTATAACTGTAATAATGGCTCATGAATCTCATGCCAGGCCCTGGGCTAAGTGCTTTTCACTAATTTATTAAAAATATATTTAAATATGGGGGCACCTGGGTGCCTCAGTCAGTTAAGTGTCCAACTCTTGATCTCTGCTCAGGTCTTATCTTAGGGCTGTGAGCTCAAGTACCACATCCAGTGTGGAGCACACTTAAAAAAAAAAATATATATATATATATATGAAAATATATATATAAAAAAATATATATATATGAAAATATATATATATGAAAAATATATATATATATGAAAAACTACATAAATAATTATAAAAATGTAAACAGAGGCTGCATTTACAGATGGTCTCAGGTCATTCAAGCAATGTAGCCTTGTGGTTTTAGCACATGAGCTGTAAACAGCCTTAGGTTCAAATCTTGGTTCTGTCATTCATCAACTATGTGACCTTAGCAAGAAACCTCTCCTGGCCTCAGTTTGCTCATCTGTCAAATAAAGAAGCATGTAGCTCACAGGGCTGCTCTGCTGATGAAGTGAAATGATAAATGCAAAACTCTTAGCACGGTCTCTGGTACGTAGTAAAGCAACTTAAGAGTGTTTATTACCATTATTGCTGCCAGAGTGGAGGGCGAGTCCTGACCTAAAGTAGGGCATGTTGGGCCAGTACCCACTTCTAACTTCATACATCTCCAACAAAGATCTAGAGAGATCCAGGGAACACTGCTAGGCCAGAGTAGTCACTGAGGTGGCACCCAGAGCTGGAAGCTGGCAACCTCTCGTCTTCACGCTGGATGACTCTCCCTTCCCAGATGGCATGGCCCAGAACTGGCAGAAGACCTTATAAAATAGGTTGCTTCAAGAATTAAATAAACAAGCAATGCCTGGCACATAGCAAATGCCCAATCACCGTTAAGCATTGTTATTATCATCTATAATTTTATAAGACATTTGCTAAGAACACGACCGCAATAACAATTAGCATGATTGTTAGCATAGACTCTTGGAGTTTGGACGTCTTGGGTCTGGAAGCCCAGTCCTTTCACTGTTCCCTAATAACAGCATTCCACCTTGTTTTGGACGAACTTCAGCCCTCCATCCCACGGTCCTGGCGGGGCTGCCAATCACAGTCCTCTATTCCAGACCCTGACAGTCCCGTTAAGCCTCATCAGTCAGAGGCCACCAGGAAGGAGCCTGCAGTGATGCAATCATATTTCTTGTCTTGATGTGGTGAGGTGGGGCCTTCCACAGGACTGCTCGTGTTACTCTTTAGGACTCAGGATTGAGAAAAGCAGAGTTAACTGGGGATTGAAAGCTGTTGTGTCATGAGGGTGGCTGAGTAGTTGGTTGTCCTCCGTAACAGATGAGAATGGCAAAGAAGGCCTTTGTCACAGATCAGAAAGCATCGGTCACCCAAAGAGAGGTCCTTATGACATTTCATAGTTTCTACATGACTTTGGGAGAAAGTGTTTCCTGTTGGCTTTCCAGCTGGCTTTATCTTCTCTGTCCTCCTGGCTTCATTCTTGGGCAGTGCAAGCTGATTTTCACTGTTAGTTCCAGACCCAGTTTTGCTCTTTCAGCCCCAGGAGTGACTTCAGACAGAGACACTTTTCCTCAAGACATGTTACTGGTATTTGCTAGAAAATTGTCATAATGAGAATTCAAACCTCTGATGACCATAACATGAAGAAACCCCCAGGAGTCGTGCAAAGACCAACCTACAGTGACAGGCAGCACCTGTAGTGGCACTCAGGCCCTGAGCTGCGGCAGGATGCTCCGGGAGCCTGGCAGGGTGCCCTCAAGTGGAGACGAGGTCGGAGCATGGGAGCAGAGCCCCAGGGGGGTGCAGATCCATGGCTGCTGGTGCTAACATGCCTATAACGGCCTGGTGTCTTCCCGGCCTCCTGGAGGGCTGAGTGCTTAGTTACTTTTGCGATTCTGGGAGCCATTGCGATCTTTTTTCCAGGAATATCTGTTAAACCAAGCCACTCAGTTTCTGCTGCTTTCCACTCCAGAACCCTAAATGACATATCTCTTTCTGTAGGCCCTGTGTTTGCTGCTGGGGATAGAGAGGAATGGGCTGCAGTCCTACTTGGACATACTCACTGACTACTTGTGACTAAAGGGAGTGATTATGCTCATGACAAAAAGATTCTTGCTTTTGGGGCTCCTGGCTGGCTCAGTTGGTAGAGCATGTGACTCTTGACCTCCGGGTTGTAGGTTCAAGCCCATGTTGGGTATAGAGATTATTTAAAAATAAAATCTTTAAAAAAATAAAGATTCTTCTACTCCTGAAATCATTGTTGCACTATATGCTAACAAATTTGGATGTAAATTTTAAAAAATAAAATTAAAAAAAAAATTCTTGGGGCACCTGGGTGGCTGAGTCGGTTAAGCGTCCGACTCTTGATTTAGGCTCAGGTCATGATCTCACAGTTTGTGGGTTTGAGCTCTGTATCAGGCTCTGTGTTCTCAGCACAGATTCTTGGGGATTCTCTGTCTCCCTCTCTGTCTGTCCCTGCCCTGCTTACTCTCTCTCTCTCTCTCTCAAAATAAATAAGCTTACAAAAATCCACTCCTGGGTCCTCCCCACACCACCCCATTTTCCTTCCATAGATCCGATGAAGGCTTTCTCTGACCCCAGCACCTGGCCCACAACAGTCTCAGCAGATGCAGTGAAGGGATGGATGGATGGATGGATGGACAATGGGATCATCTCCATTTCTACACATAAGGAGACAGTCTCAAAGAGGCTTACAACTAGGCCACACACCTAGTATCAACAAGTGGTAGAACAGAGATTCAAAACTACGCCAGCCTGTGTCTTCACTACACCACACTGTGTTTCTCTTGTTCGCCCTGGAAAGGAGCTCTCTTCTTTGCTTGGATAAGGGAGAGCCAAGGTACCAAGAAAAGACTCCAATGTCAAAATAGCACATTCCAATTTGGGGGTTCCTCAAAAAGGTAAACATAGACTTACCATGTGACCCAGCAATTCCACTCCTAGGTGTAAACCCCAAAGAACTGAGAACAGCTATTCAAGTACGTGCACACACATGTTCACAGCAGTGGTTTGAGTGGTTTTTTATTTTTTAAAATTTACTGCACTCCAGCCCGTCCTAACAGTTAGCTTGCTTCAAGCTTATGCATTCCTTGCTTGCTAGCCTGTCCCTTGATGCACAGCAGAAACAACTTACTTTCCTTGACATTTGCAGACCACTGGTTTTGGGGCATGAAGAACCAAACTTTTCCAGAAGATAAGCCTTCGAAAACAGCTGCCACTGATCCAGCAAGTCTGTGAAGGGTCATGTCCACATATGAGTAACCACATGGGCTTCTCTTGGGTGTAGCCCCCCCCCCCCCTTTCCAATGCTTTCTCCTTTAAACTCTACAGCTTCCCCTGGACAGGGAAGATGGTCTTTGAGACATTAGCCTACCATCTTCCCAAGTTGCCAGCTTCCTGAATAAACCAACCTTTCCTTTCCTTCCATCATTCCTCTCTTGATTTTCAAGCGATGAGCAGGTGAACCTAAGTTTGGAACTGGTTCTCTGCCCTGTAACATTTATAATAGTCAAAATGTGGAAATAGCTCAAATGCCCATCAATGGGTGGATAGATAAACAAAGTGTGGTATATGATATTATGGAATCTAATAAAAGAAAAAAGCATGGAGTACTGATACCTATTACAATGTGGATAAACCCTGATAACAACATACTAAGTGAAAGAAGCCAGACACAGGTCATATATTTTATGATTCAATTTATATGAAATATCCAAAATAGGTAAATCCACAGAAACAGAACACAGATTTGGCGGCTAGAGGGGCTGAGAAGAGGGAAGAATGGAGGGAAACAGCTTAATGAGGAGGTGGGTCCTTTTTGGGGTAAGGAAGATGTTTTGAAACTAAATAGAGGTGATGGCTATACAACACTGTGATTGTACTAAATGCCACTGAATTGTTCATTTTGAGATAGTTAGTTTCATGTCATGTGAATTTCACCTCAATTAAAGAAAATCACATTCCAAGAGTCACACTAACACTCAAACATCAAATGTCTCCCATGGTACCTCTCCCAGTCCCAGGCACACAGTAGGTGCTCAATGAATGCTTGGTGCTTTTTAACTGGCTTTTAGGCTGTGTTGGATAAGCCCTCTTTTGGAGGAAGTATGATTGAATGGCTAAGACTGCCGACAGCTGGGTTCAAGCCCCAGATCACCCATTTACATGACCTCGGGTGAAATTCTAAACCTCTGTATACCAGTTTTCTCGTTAGTAGAATTGGAATAACTGTGCCTACCCCATAGAGTTGTTCTAAGGACTGACATGATAATGCACGCAAAGCACTTAGCACAGTCCACATAACACAATACCTTCTCAGCGAACATCAGCTCCTAGGATGACAGTGATTATCTGCTACAGTGGGTTCTGCTCCCAAACTCTCCGTTTCCCAGTGCTTATCATACTCTAACACATTCTGTGCTGTAGAAAACTGGTTTTGCCAGGAAAGAAGCTATTCTTCTCAAGGCAGACTGACTCTCCAGGGAGAAGACTTTCAGCTATGAAATTCCAAGGAGGCTATGGAGTACCCTTCTTGTTTGTTTGTTTGTTTGTTTGTCTCCATCAGCAACAGAGAGCTCCCAGGAAGTGAACTCTACACAGAATAATGAGAATGGTTCCTGTTTCCTTTGGCTGCCTGTGAAATTTAGTGCATTTACTGTGAGCTCTGTTTCTTGGTCATATGCTATGTGGGATGACATTGCTTTCCTTTCAGCCCCAGGCTGCTTCCTGTGCTCTGTGATGTGGAAGAGATTTGGAGACGTGGGAAACATCCCACACAGCTGGTCCACCAGCCTCGGAAGTCCACCCTAGAGCAGAAGAGTCACCAGGCTCAGGAAACATCCTGTCCACACCCTCAAACATATCAAACCTGTGCCTTTTATCTATGCCCAGGTCACACACTTGATTTTTGAAACCACTGTTTTAAAAATAATTACAAGTGGGACATCTGGGTGGCTCAGTCCGTTAAGCATCAGAGTCTCGATTTTGGCTCAGGTCATGATCTTGAAGTTGGTGAGATTGAGCCCTGCATCGGGCTCTACGCTGACAGCACAGCACCTGCTTGGGATTCCCTCTTTCCCTCTCTCTCTCTGCCCCTCCCCTGCTTGTGTGCACATACACTCTCTCTCAAAATAAATAAACTTAAAAAAACATAAAAATAATCAGAAGCATTTAGCATAGGTAATGCACTCACAAAGGATAAAAAAAATCAAACAAGGGGCATCTGGGTGGCTCAGTCGGTTGAGCATCTGACTCTTGATCTGACCCTGGGTCATGATCCTAGGGTCATGGGATTGAGCCCCACATCAGACTACGCACTGAGCGTGCAGCCTGCTTGATTCTCTCTCTCTCTCTCTCTCTCTCTCTCTCTCTCTGTCTGTCTCTCTGTCTCTCCCTCTCTCCCCAACTCATGCACACACGCACTCTCTCTCTCTCTCTCTCTCTCTCAAGGTAAAATAGATTTAAAAAATTTAAAAATCAAGCAGTATGAAAAGGAAGACTTCCTGCTTCTTTTGCTTCAGCTTCCCAGCTTTTCAGTTCTCCTCCCCTCAAGGAGATCACCACAACTGTTCTAGAATATCATTCCAGAGATAGTCTATAGGAACATGTATTTATTTCTACCTCCATGACCCTCATGCATACTTCAGTGCAAATGATACCATACCTGGAGTTCTGCATCTTGCTCTTTTATTTATTTAAAAAAATTGTTTTATTTATTTATTTTGAGAGAGAGAGACAGAGAGAGCGAGCAGGGGAGGGGCAGAGAGAGAGGAAGAGAGACAGAATCCCAGGCAGGCTCTGAGCTGACAGTGCAGAGCCCGATGTGGGGCTTGAACTCACAAACCACGAGATCATGACATGAGCCAAAATCAAGAGTCAGACACTCAACCAACTGAGCCACGCAGCCACCCCTAGTTTTTTTAATGTTTATTTTTTGAGGAGGGAGAGGGGCAGAGAGATGGGGACAGAGGATCTAAAGCGGGCTCTGCACTGACAGCAGAGAGGCCAACATGGGGCTCAAACCCACGAACAGCAAGATCATGACCTAAGCCAAAGTCAGACACTTAACTGACTAGGTCAGCCAGGTGCCCCGTCCTTGTTTTGTTTTTTTTTTTTTTTTAACTATGGGGGTAGTCTTTATAGCAGTTCACAGAACTCCTCCTTTTTAACTGCTGCATTATATGCCATCGTATAGATGTGCAAAACTTTATCCAACCAGTTTCCCCATGATGGGCACTTACGTTGTTTCCAATATGCTCCTTTAAGAAGCAGGGCTATAATGAATGACCTTTTAGGAGGAAATGAGAATTACAGTTCCTTCTGTTGGGGGTTGGGGGTGGGGATTCTTCTGTTACTCTTGAACTTTCCCCAGAGTTGCGAGTTTATACAGGACATGTTCTGTACTTTGTCCTGCACTCTCTATTAACTATCTATTAACTTTCAGGATGCCCTGAACGTATTGAGCTTTTTATTAACCTATTTTTAAAACTAATTTATTATCATTTTATTTTTTAAATGTTTTTATTTATTTTGAGAGAGAAAGAAAGAGCATGAGCAGGGAAGGGGCAGAGAGAGAGGGAGAGAGAATCCCAAGCAGGTTCCGCATTGTCAGTGCAGAGCCGACACAGGGTTCCATCTCACTAACCAGGAGATCATGACCTGAACTGAAATCAAGAGTGGAACGCTTAACCGACTGAGTCACCCAGGGGCCCCCATTTTTTTTTTATTTTAGAGAGAAAGAGGGGAGAGGGGCAGAGGGAGACAAAGAGAATCTTAAGCAGTTTCCACGCTGATTTGAGCTGAAATCAAGAGGAGGATGCTCCACCAACTGAGCCACCCAGGTGTGCCATGTACTCAGCTTTTTAAAACTAAGTTACTAAAAAGTTTCAGTTATTTTTCCTCCACCATAATTGGTATTTAAATCAATTAAATGGCCACACTAACTGAAAAGCATAACTCTACCAATATAGATCTGGACAACCCCTTATGGTCTCCGCAGGTTTAACTGAGGTAATTATAAAAGGGAAGGCTGCAAATTAAAGGTACTTATTTTCACATTCAGGAAAGGAAAATACTGTTCTTTGGCTAAAGTCCCAAGCGGTGAACACTACCCACCATTAATAAAAAATAGCGATTTTTGTTCTGAAAATCAGCCAATCAGCGATACTCACCCCGGTAACCAGGCTTCAGAAAGTGAGAGATTCGAGGAAGGAGAGCCCCATGCCTCTGAAAGCCAGCCAATCAGTGACAGCCCTGTGCTCCTAGACAACAGCCAATCAGCAAGTCCCTCATTCCACAGTCCAGGCTTCAAAGTCAGCAAGTCAAAAGCAGCCTTGCCCTAGCGATACACGAACACAGCTGAGGGTCCTTAAATTCCTAAATAATTCCTCTTCTGAAAGTCCACCAGCTCCTTGTCACACTCCCCCCAACCCTTACAGAAAATCAGCTCTAGCTTTGTTCAGGAGACTTGGCCGTAAAAGCACACGTCTCACTTTCAAGCAAACATGAAGTTCATCTTTGTGCGTCAGACATAAAGTTCAATTTAATATTAGTTTGCAATTATGCAGCCCTTTTAACATCTGGACCCCTGTTTATGATTGGTTGTGAGATCAGACTTCGGAGTGCAGGTGCATTGTTGCACCTGTGAGCTCTTCACATTCAATCTCTTTGACTCTTGGACTGTTTCTATTGTCTATTTTTTATTTGTGTATATTTGAACCCCCCCACAAACAAAAGCAACCATAAATTTTGTGAACTTTCTGAGCATAGTCATTTAGTGAGCGAGGAAAAATTCCTTTTAAGGTTTCCACGGTGTGCAATTGGTCATTTCATATTTTAAAAATGGTGGAAAGCCACATATAAACCAGCATATGGTAACAGCTACGCATAAGAGATGTATGGCTTCCTCAACTAGTGTTAAGGGGAGTGATAAACAGATTTTTTTAAAAGAGAGATTCAGGTTAAAATGATAAAATACTTGCAGCAGAAATGTAATGGACTTCCACACTGTGTATCATCATCAGTCTTCAAGCTCAAATAACCATTCAAAGATACTACTGCTGAAAGTGTTTTCTGATTCTAAAATTGTAAGAAAATTTTCAAATAGTAGCATCCACTTCTATAATAAAATTGTAAAAGCTGTATTTAGTATTGTTGAAATGATGAAAGATCTAAATGTCTCACCTTATGGCATAGCCACAGTGCAAGTAATCTCAAGGCAGAAACAACTTTTCTTTTGTGCAATATTTTTCTGGTTAAAAAAGCTTGCTAATAGGGCTATTCTGAGTAGAATCTCTTCCAGATAAGACCTCAGAAAGTTTCTGCAAATTTATGCAGAAACTCTTTTACTGAGTTCATCACACACACACACAGTTCACCACACACACACACACACACACACACACCCCAAAAGGGCCCAGGAAACTTCTGGAGGTGATGGAGATGTGTATTACCTTGCCTGTGGTGATGGTTCACGGAGGTATGCATATGTCCGAACTCATCAAATCACATACATGAAATATGTACAGTTTTATTGTGTATATAAAAAAAGAACTGTTGAAAATTTTTTTACTGCTTTTGTTGGAGATAATATGAACATAACTTTTGGTGAATGTTTGTATAAGGGTATAAATCCTGCTTATTCAAGGTTGAAGCACAACATAAATAATTCTATGGTTAGTTATCCTGCTGATATTCTGCATAATGCTACTCAACAGTACCTGATGTCTTTTTTAAAAAAAAATTTAATGTTTATTTCTTTTCGAGAGACAGAGCATGAGCAGGGGAGGGGCAGAGAGAGAGGGAGACAGAATCTGAAGTAGGCTCCAGGCTCTGAGCTGTCAGCACAGAGCCCAACATGGGGCTCGAATTCAGGAACCAGGAGATCAGGACCTGAGCCCAAGTCGGATGCTTAATCGACTGAGCCACCCAGTCACCACTCATGTCTTTTTTACTGAGATTGGAGTAACTGTCATGAAATTGCTCTCTTACTTCAGCATTGATACTATTCTAAGTGAGCAATTTAAGGATTTTGATTTTATTGGCATTCAGTATTCTTCATTTCTCTTACATTGAAAAACCATTAATTCTCGTTAACACACAGTTGAGAAAATCCTCCATTTATGTGAAGGACTGAGATGATACTTGAATTCTAAAGAAAAGGGTTTTCTTCTCTAAGAAATACTCTCTAAGAAGCCAGTTGTTGGTTCAAAATTCCTGTTGGCTTTTTTTTTTTTTTAATTTTTTTATTTTAACGTTTATTTATTTTTGAGACAGAGAGAGACAGAGCATGAACAGGGGAGGGTCAGAGAGAGAGGGAGACACAGAATCTGAAACAGGCTCCAGGCTCTGAGGTGTCAGCACAGAGCCTGACGCGAGGCTCGAACTCACGGACAGCAAGATCATGACCTGAGCTGGAGTCGGACGCTTAACCGACTGAGCCACCCAGGCGCCCCCTGTTGGCTTTTTAAATAATGCATTGAATGAAGTTTACTTCTTTTTCTTTTTCTTTCTTTCTTTCTTTCTTTCTTTCTTTCTTTCTTTCTTTCTTTCTTTTTTCTTTCTTTCTTTTTTTTTTTTTCATTTTTTAATGTTTTTCTTTTTTGAGAGAGAGAGAGAGAGAGAGAGAGAGTAGGGGAGAAGCAGAGAGAGAGGGAGACAAAGAATCCAAAGCAGGCTCCAGGCTCTGAGCTGTCAGCACACGGTCCGACCTGGGACTCAAACCAATGAACCCCGTGAGATCATGACCCGAGCTGAAGTCAGTCGCTCAACTGACTGAGCCAACTCAGGTGCCCCTACTTATTTCTTGTTCATAGTTTTCAGTATCAATTTGGCAGTAGGATTGTGCAAATTGAAAGAACAGCTAACAGTGTAATGGAGGTGCTCCATTATTAAGGAACTTGTTGAATGTGTTAAACGAGAATTGATGAAAAACTTGTCCCTTTTATTATCAAAACTCTTGTTAAAAAGTACATTATGTATGAACCAGAAAATAACTTTCAGTCCAGTAGATAACTATTTCAGCACCTGCCATGATTATCTTTTGAAATGGGTTTCATCCATTACAAAATTTGACTATTTTACTTGGATGTTACTCAACACTCTTTTAGCATGGGAACAAGTAGAATCAACATGGGTAACACAGAAGAAAAAACGAACAAAAATTGAAGACCATGCTTTTTGCTGGTGGACATTTTACAAAATTATTGATCAAGAGATGCAGTGGAATCCTGCAGAGTTGGAAAAGCAGGTTATGCTGTGAAAGATGGTATTATGTGCTTCAGCCAATAACATTTGAAGCGCGATGCTCAGGGTTGGTAACTTTTTGCAAGTAGATGTTCCATATGCTGGCTCATAATGCTAATGCTGAGCACGATTTCTCATTAACAAATGTTCACTGCTCAGGAACAGAATAAGTTGAATGTGGGGTTCCTGGGGAGCTCAGTCGGTTAAGCGTCCAACTCTTGATTTCAGCTCAGGTCATGATCTCCCAGTTTGTGAGTTCGAGCCCCGCATCGGGCTCCGTGCTGATAGTGTACGGCCTGCCTGAGATGCTCCCTCCCTCTCTCTCTGCCTCTCCCCTGCTCTCGCTCTCTCTCAAAATAAATAAACTTAAAAAAAAAAAAAAAGAATGTGATCACTGCAGAAATCATGTTAAAATGTAAATGGAACAAAGACTGTAACTTCAGGGAATTTTATAAGCAAATTCTGCAAAACGAGGAACTATTAAGGAGAACCAAATAACCAAGGAAATATAATGAAATAAACAGGTGTGTAATTTAGATACTTAGAATTTATTTCAGATAAACAACTCTGTTTTTAGAATAAGTATGTCTCATGTAATTTTTTTTATCTCAAAGTATATGCAAATAGGCATTAGAAATAATTCAAATTTAACTGTGTCCTGTGTTTTTACTTCTTGAATTGGTGAACACCTTACCCGCAGCCTCTGTGCCTCTGTGCCTTTGATAATCCCTGTCTATAATGCCTTCTCCCTCTTCTTCAAGACCAAATCCTAATTCTCTTTTGAGACCCATCTCAAAATGATCCCTTAGCAATGGCTAACTGTGCCAGGCACTGTTCTCAGTGTCTTACGTCTATTAAGATCATTTGTTCCTCCCCGAGGTAATTATTTGTGGTTATAATAGCATATACTATAAGGAAGATATTTTCATATTTTATGGATGAAGCAACCAGGGAACAGAGAAATTAAGTGACTTACCAGAAGTTACCCAATTAGTAAATGGTAGAGCTGAGATTCATAGCCAGAGAGTGTGGCTCTGAAGTCCATTCCATGATAAGCCATTCACGTCTGTCGAATATGGTTGCCCTTGGAACCCAGCCACCATGTTGGAGGAAGCCCAGGCCACAAGGAGAGGCCCTATGTGAGTGTTCCAGCCGACAGCCAGCATCAACCACCAGGCCTGTGAGCAAATGAGCCTCATGATTCCAGCTCCAGCCTGTGAGTCTTACATTTGAGGCTCCACTGTACCCTGTCTGAATGTCTAGCACATTAGAAATCATGAGAGATGATTAAAAATACATGTTTTTAAAAGGATTCTTCAGAGCAGTTTTAGGTTCACAGCAAAACTGAAAGGAAGGTACAGGGGCACCCAGGGGGCTCCGTCAGTTAAGCTTCCTATTTTGATTCAGGTCACGGTCTCACGGTTTGTGGGTTCCAGCCCCACACTGGGCTCTATGCTGTCAACGCAGAGCCTGCCTCAGATCCTCTGCCCTTCTCTCACTCTGATGCTCTCCCACTCACACACTCTCTCTCAAAAATAAATAAATGTTAAAAAAAAAAAGAGAGAAGGTACAGAGAATGCCCATATACCTCCTGTGCCTACACATGCACAGCCTCCCTGGTTATCACCATCTCCCGCCAGAGTGGTACATTTGTTGGAACCGATGAACTTACACTTATTCACTGTAATCCGCCAAAGCCTATAGTTTTCATAGGGGCTCATTCTTGCACATTCCATAGATTTAGACACATGTATAGAGACATGTATCCACCACTATAGCATCTTACAGAATGGTTTCACTGCCCTAAGAGTTCTCTGTGCTCCACTTATTCATTCCTTCCTCCTCCCTAACTGCTGGCAACCACTGATTTTTTTTTTTTTTTACCATCTCTCTAGTTTTGCCTTTTCCACAATGTTACACGTTTGGAATATTACAGTAGACAGAGCCTATTCAGACTGGCTTCTCTCACTTAGTGATAACACACTTGAGTTTCCTTTCAGGTCTTTTCGTGGCTTGACAGTACATTTCTTTGTAGCCCTTATTGAACTTACTGCTTTTAGTCATTGAGTTTTGGGATAATCTATTGTGCAGCAATAGATAAGTATCCTTCCAGAATTTCCTCTAACTAGCCTCATGGTAAAAAAAAAAAAAAAAAAAAAAAAAAAAAAATTACCTATGTTTTCACTCATCCATTCACCGGGTTATTGAACTTAACGATATATCTGGCTTCAGACATGGCTCAAATGATGTCATCAGGGTTAGGTATCTGTTTTAGATGTTTCTACTTTTCTCATTGGTAGTTCTAAGCTTTCCTGGATTTTACAGCTCCCCCCAATGTATATCCTCAAAATACCAGCATAAGCCCCAAGGAAGACCTGAGTCATCTGCTGTAACGATGAGTCATGTCTTCAATTTCAAGTCACAGAAAACTCTAACAGTTTAAACCATAAGGATATTTGTTATTTACTTAGGAGAAGTCCAGAAGCAGGAGTCCCAGCATTGGTCAAATATTAAGAAGCTCTTTCTAGCCCTCACTCTATCCTTACACTTATTGCCTCATGGTTATAACATGGCTTTTCCAGCTCCAAGCATCACATCTGCCTTCACGGCAAGAAGAAAAGGCAAGGAACAGAGACTGTTTGGCGAGCATGTCACTTTTCTCTGAAAGTAAAGTAACTTCCCAGGGCCATCTTTTTACTTCATTGTCCTGAACTAGGTTACCGGGCCACATCCTGGCTGAGGAGCTGGGAGAGTAGTTAACTTCCAGCGGCCACAGTGGGAAGCCACAAAGGAGAAGGGAGCCTGTGAGCTGCCCTTGGGTTAGCATCTTCCATGTCTGCCTAGCCCTGAATTAATCATGGCCAGGGGCATGGAGCTCTCTAATTGATTAGATCTTAGGCCAAAGGGCAGGGCCAGCTTCACAAAACTCATATGAACCCTGGGGACCGAGCAGGATTTTCTGGGCCTGGGGGCCAGATGTTTACTCGGAACAGGGGCAATGAAAGAGTAGAAAAACATCTGTCACAGGAGAGCTGCAGAATGTTCCACTCTATGGGTGAATCCACAATTCTTTTAATTAGCCCATTTTGGTTCTACAAGAGGACGGAAGGCTGGGTGTGGGTAAGATGAACCCCAGGCATGCAGTGGGAGGAACATGAGGGGGCAGGAGGTTAGGGTAGAGAACATTTGGAGGGTGGAGAGTGGGCTGTAAGGAAGGTGGGAGGAAATAAGGAGTAATGATGGCTGGCCATGAAAGCCAAGCTATACTACTGTATCATCGAATACTTCCAACAGATACATAAGGTCAATGTTACTAATCCCACTCAAACCGTTTGTTCCAGAAGAGAAAATTCAGAGCTGGAGAAGTTGAGTCCTTTGAGTCACTCACTCAAGAACTGGGAATTGACTACACCAGATCCTTCTGATCTGTCCCTAAGCTCTCTGATTCCAGAGCTGCCAGCCTTGACATGGACCTGGAACTGGTTCCCTACAAAAAGGTAATGGGGGTTGGGGTGGAAGGGACAGGCCCGCTTAAAGTCACATGAAGTCATTCTTCCTGGACACACCCGAAGGCAGCTGCTGATGAGCACCACCCCTCCCCCATTTATCTGATGCGTTTGGAGACTGCGGTTGTGAAACATCTACGGTCCTCATGTGGAAATGAGATTTCTGACTGCATTTTTTCCCCCTGCAAATTAGCTCCACCACTCCTTCTCATCAGGGCCTCACCAGAGTAACACCACCTCTATCAAGCTGGCCTGGAGCTGCAGGTGGGCCCACGGGGAGCCGTGAGCCCAATGACAGGAACTGCAGAAGGTGGCCACCTAGCTCATTGTGTGGTGTGTTCCCATTTCTGTAAAATAGAAGCACATTCAAGGAAAAACAATTTGGAAATGTAGTCTAAACTGTTAGCAATGTTATCTTTTTTTTTTTTTTTTTTTACATCCAAGTTAGTTAGCATATAGTGCAACAATGATTTCAGGAGTGGATTCCTTAATGCCCCTTAGCCATTTAGCCCATCCGCACCCCAACAACCCTTCCAGCAACCCTCTGTTTGTTCTCTGTATTTAAGGGTCTCTTATGTTTTGTCCCCCTCCCTGTTTTCATATCATTTTTGTTAGCAATGTTACCTTGAGGTGGAGACCTGGGAAGACCAGGGACCTTCCCTTTTCTCTAGTATAGATTGCTGTAAAGATTAAGCTTTAAAAATAAAGCAAGAAAAATCCAATTATATTTAAAGCAAAGAGGTTGTAATATCTAGGTAAAACCATGACATCTAAAAGTTAACCTGAAGGCAGAGCTAGGCCCAACTCTAGGAGACTCGAAGGAAGCGATTCTGCTCTTCCTGCCCCCACCCTTCCCCAGCACTAAAACTCAGGCCCCAACCCCAGGCCAAGCACTGCATTCCTGGGAGTCACCTGAGGCCCCCAAGTCCCCGGCCTCCTGCACGAACCCAGTCTCCAAGCCTCGCCTCCCACGGCTGTTCCCAGCCCTGCGCGTCCCTGGAGCGGAGATGAAAGGGTGGCTGGCCCCGGCCAGGGCACAGTCCACCGGGAGCCAGGGCCCCGCAATCACCCGGACGAGTCAGCCCCTCCGGCTGAGAGCTGCTCCGCGTGACCCGGTGCCACGTGACCCGCGCGGGGCGGGGCCGCCAGCACAGTTGCTGCAGCCGCCGCAGGAGGTGTCGGAGTAAGTGGGTACCGGGCTGGCGGGGACCCTCCTCGCGGGTGGGCGCGGGCGGGGCCCGAGCGTTGCCCCTGCCTCTGGTCCCCGGGGACCGTGAGCCAGCGAGCTGCTGGGATCCCTTCCCCATGCAGGGCCGGAGGGGCGATGGGATCGCCATCGGGGTCGGAAAGGCACAGCCGTATCCTTCGGATGGCTGATCCAGACACTTCCGCCCCTCACTCTAACTGACCGCAGTGAGAGGGTAGCAGACGCCCTCCTTGCGGAGCGGTTACATTTTCCCCCGTACGCTGTGGGGGAAACTGAGGGTCCACAAAGCAAGCCAGGCCGGTGGGAGCACCCACTCCAGCACTGATAAGAGAACACACCTCTACAGGCAAAACCCGTGGATCTCACGTGCTCTAGCATCCCAGTATACCACTACACCTCTGTTTATTGAGGAAGAGGCCGTAGGTACAAAATATCCAGCGGATGGGGGAAGAGGGGTCGGGAAAGAGGGCTGGGTCGAGCTACAAGGTAATTGCCAACATATTAAACACTATGGTTTACATGCATCCTTATTTAATATTCACCATCGTGAAATTTGTCAGGGAGGTACTGTCCCCATTTTCATGCCTGAGGAAACAGTCTCGAAGATCTTGAGTCCTTTGACTAAGGTTCTGCCGTTGGTAAATGGAGGAACGGAGATTAGAACCCAGGTCTGTCTCACAGCAGCGCCTCCTGGTGGGTGGTGGAGGCACTTGGCCCAGCCTATTCCTCTGTGAGCTGAAAGTTGGGATCTTTTCCTCTTCCTGGCTCATCAGCCTAGGCAGAGGGTGTTGCTGGGTGAGAAGGGCTTCTCCCCTCTCCCCAGCCACCTGCATCCCTCCCTTTATTCCTGTCCCTTACCACTGATTCCTTTTGTCACCTGTCCCCTACAGGACAAGATGAAGCTCATCATCCTGGACCATTATTCTCAGGCCAGCGAGTGGGCAGCCAAGTACATCAGGAATCGCATCATCCAGTTTAACCCAGGGCCAGACCAGTACTTCACCCTGGGACTTCCCACTGGTGCGTTGTGGGATAGAGAAGGTGCCATGGACTGGAGGCAGGGGGAGAGAGTGAGCATCTGGGGTTTTTAAGGGACCAGGTTCATGGGCTCATTAAGCCAAGAGACTTTGAAGGAGGGCTCTGAGGTGCTGGTGCTATGAGTGAACAACCTTGTTTCCTGGACATGCAAAACAGAGGACAGTTTCCTTTATGGTCTGGTTTAGTTGCTGCCTTCTCCTAAAGAGTTCTGGTATAGAAGGGATCCTGGTTAGGCAGGAATAACCTGATTTTTAGACTCCATTCTAAGTCTTCCCACCAGAAGTCCTTAACAGAACTGAGTCGTAATGTCTTCAGGCATACATTTTATGTAATGAATGAATTTCTGTGCATCTAAAGTGCTACTAGCTGAGCATTATCCTTGGGAGAATTGAGAAGATAGTCCACTCAAAGCATTTTCTATAATTAATTAAACACAGGACCTAAGTGAAAAACAGTCCCAGTTTCTTCATTCATTCATTCATTCATTCATTTTTAATGTACATCCAAGTTAGTTAGCATATAGTGCAATAATGATTTCAGGAATAGAATCCAGTGATTCATCCCCTACGTATAAACACCCAGTGGTCATCCCAACAAGTGTCCTCCTTAATGCCCTTTGCCCATTTAACCCATCCCCCTGCCCACAACCCCTCCAGCAACCCTCAGTTCTCTACATTTAAGAGTCTCTTATGTTTTGTCCCCATCCCTATTTTTATATTATTTTTGCTTCCCTTCCCTTATGTTCATCTGTTTTGTAGCTGAAATTCCACATGAGTGAAGTCATATGTTTGTTTTTCTCTAATTTCACTTAGCATAATATACTCTAGTTCCATTCATGTTGTTGCAGATGGCAAGATTTCATTCTTTTTGATTGCCGAATAATACTCCATTGTGTGTGTGTGTGTGTATGTGTGTACATATATATATATATATACACACACACATATATATGTGTGTGTACACATATATATGTGTGTGTACACATATATATGTGTACATATATATATGTGTGTGTGTGTATATATATATGTGTGTGTGTGTGTATATATGTGTGTACATATATATATGTGTGTATACACATATATATGTGTGTGTACACATATATATGTGTACATATATATATATGTGTGTGTACACACACACACACATATATATATATATATATATATATATACACACACATTGATGGACATTTGGGCTCTTTCCATACTATGGCTATTGTTGATAGTGCTGCTGTAAACCTTGGGGTACATGTGCCCCTTCAACACAGTTTAACTGTATCCTTTGGATAAATACCTAGTAGTGCAACTGCTGGGTCGTAGGGTAGTTCTATTTTTAATTTTTTGAGGAACCTCCATAAACGTCCCAGTTTCCTATGGAAAAAATCAGAATGTTGCCTTTATGGGAGGATATTTTGACCTCAGCTCCTTAAGGCAAATGTCCTGATTCTTTCTTTCTAAGTTTGGGTGGATCTGCCCCTCATTGTCCCATCCACTAGAGCAGGGACCTTCACACCTTTTCTGTAAATGGTCACTTAGTCAATATTTTACACTTCACTGGCCACATAGCCTCTGTTGCAACTATTTCACTGTCCTTGTAGCTCAAAAGCAGCTGCAGACAATACATAGATGAATGTGCATGGCCGTCCACCAATAAAGCTTTATCTATGGGCACTGAAGTTTGAATTTATATAATTCTCATATGTCACAAAGTAATATTCTTTTGATATTTATAAGCCATTCTTCACTGATGAGCTGCACAAAAAGAGAGAGCAGGCTAGTTTGGGCCTGTGGTGTGAAGTTTGCTGACCTGTGCACTAGAGGTTTGTGGGAGCAGTATCTACACGTATCTGGAAAACCACCAATGTCTCAAGCCCTGTGGGGGCTGCACTAACATCCTGTTTTGTAACTAGAGCTATTCTAGGTCAGTGTCTATGCTGCTGAAATCCCTCCCTAATTCCCCATCACCTGTATAATCAGATCCCGGCCCCTCAGTGTGGCATTCAGGGCCTTCCAAGACCTGGCTCCTTCCTGTCCTGCTTGAACCAGCATGGCATGTCCATATAAGGGTTCCTTGGAACATCCCTTCTTTTAGGTGAAACATCTAAAAGGTGAAAACATCTTTAATTGGTGGAAACCAAATAAACCAACTCTAGCTAACTCAAGCAGAAAAGGAATTTATTGGTTAGATATTGGGGAGCTCACAGAATTGATGGAAAAGCTAGAAATTTGGAAAATGCACATGATGAAGCTCAGGGGAAGGATAGAGAAGCTGTGTGGCTCAGGCATGGCTGAGGCCATGTCACAGGGACAGATTGATTATGGGGGCAGGGAGGGAACTTTCATTCATTCAACAGGTTATTTAGTGAATGCCTGCTGTATGCCAAGCTGTTCTAGGCACTGGTGATACAACAACAAACAAAAGAAACAAATTCCTTCCTTCCTACAGCTTTAAGTGTAGTAGGAGAGACAGATAATAAGTCGACAAATAAAGTATGTTAGATGGTGATGAGTGAATGAGAAAAATGAAACAGGGAAAGGGGTTAGGGTGTGTCTAGACAGGGGTGGGGGTTTGCAATATCAGATATGGTGGTGGGGAAGGTCCATCTGAGAAAGTGATGTTTGAGTAAAGGCCAGAAGAAGTGAGAGTTATGCAAATATCTGAAGGGAGAGCACTGCTGGCAAAGGGAACAGTATGTGCAAAAGCCCTGAGGTGGCATTGCAAGGAGCAGGATCAGTAAGGGTGAGAGAGGTAACCAGGGGCCAAATTATGTACATATTTTGTTAGGATTATTACTCAGTGAAATGTGAAGCCATTAGTAGTTTGTGAAAAGAGTGATTTGATTTGGGTGGGTCATTTTTCTTTTCATCATCTTATTTTTAAGAATTTCAAATATTCACAAAAGCTTAAAGAATAATGTAGTACCATTTTCCTGGGCTCACCAGTTGTTAACATTTGCCACAGTTTCCTTCTTCTCTTCTGTCTCATGTTCTCTCTCTCTCTCTCCACACACACACACACACACACACACACACACTTTTTTATGAGCCACTTGAAAGTAAGTTCCCAACCTCCTGACACTTTACCTTTAAATCTTTTGGCATGTATCTCCTCAGAATAAGGACATTCTCTTACATAACTACAATGCTATTATTATCCCTATTAAAAATCCTTCCATAATATCATCTGATATACAGACTATAGTAACATTTCTTTCCACATCATCCACATTTATGTTTTATAGTTTTCCCCCCAATAAGCCTGTATCCAGACTTCATGAATATTTACTTTTTTAATCTATGGAAGTCCTGCCTTTTTCACGTGCTTTATGACATTGACTTTTTAATGACCCTCAACTCGCAGGAGTTTGCTGCTCCTCAGGGAAGTCTTCTGTGAACCTACAGACTTACCCTGATCATAGCTGACACTACTGTTTCATGTTCCCAGTCCTACAGGGTGAGCTCTTCCAAAGCGGCTGCTGTGTCTCCTGCTCCTGTGTTCTCATCATGTGGCCCCCTGCCTCACATGCTAGTTGCTCAGGGAATATCGTGTCAGTAAGTAAGGTGATGTTCACTCAGGTTACTCATCATGGTCATTTCAGTCAGCTGTGTCCTGAGCGCTGGGATTCAGCTGTGAACGGGACAGACACGGCCCTGCCCTCCTTGAGCTTACAGTCTAGTGGGGAAGTAGGCATTCAGAAGCAGTTAGGATTGGAGCATTGGGAGAGGACTCCATATCTGACATGTTCTCTCAGATCTGATAGGTTCTCCTTGCTGAGCAGCCCAGCTGGGCATCTTCAGGAGCTGGGAGCTAAAGGGGATTCATGGCGGGGCGCCTGGGTGGCGCAGTCGGTTAGGCGTCCGACTTCAGCCAGGTCACGATCTCGCGGTCCGTGAGTTCGAGCCCCGCGTCGGGCTCTGGGCTGATGGCTCGGAGCCTGGAGCCTGTTTCCGATTCTGTGTCTCCCTCTGTCTCTGCCCCTCCCCCGTTCATGCTCTGTCTCTCTCTGTCCCAAAAATAAAAAATAAACGTTGAAAAAAATAAATAAATAAAAATAAAGGGGATTCATGGCTGTGGCCTCTCTTACAGGGAGCACCCCAATTGGCTGCTACAAGAAGCTGATTGAGTATTATAAGAATGGAGACCTGTCCTTCAAATATGTGAAGACTTTCAACATGGATGAGTATGTGGGTGAGTCTGTCTCTTTCAAGGTCTTTCCTGATTCCAGGAGAATTGTACTCCTCCCCTTTCAGGCTCAGCCCAGGAGAAGAATAGGGAAGTCCCAGGGAGCCGGTGATGTTTAGGGATAAGCTTAATTAGCAATACCTGTCTCTTCCAGGCCTTGGTGTACTCAGCTATAAAAGCTGACCTCCTAGCTTGTAAGCAGTAAGTGATCAAACAGATATGGAGGCCTCTTGTACGGAGGAAGCATTTTTTTTTTTTTTATGTTATTTTTGAGAGAGAGACAGAGGGAGCACGTGAGCAGGGGAGGGGCAGAGAAGGAGACACAGAATCCAAGGCAGGCTCCAGGCTCTGAGCTGTCAGCACAGAGTCCGATGTGGGGCTCGAACTCATGAACCGCAGGATCGTGACCTGAGCTGAAGTCGGACGCTTAACCGACTGAGACACCAAGGCACCCCAGAGCAAGCATTTTAAATACATATTAAATGAGTATCTCCTTCTTGTCTGCCTCTTCCCCAACTCCATGCCATTTCTTTCTGGAGCCAGTAATTACAAATGGGATCGTGGCTGGGGTGTGTCCCTCAGTGTCCGTGTCCTGTCTTTCTCTCCAGTGTTCATCCTCCAGCTCCCCTTCCTGCGAGGTACACTGGGAGAAGAACGGACACTGGTGTCCCTTCCAAAGCTGAAAAGCTACACCTTGGTCTTCTGTACCCGTCCCACCCCCACCCCCCGCCAGGTCATCATTTCATTTGGCTTCTTTTTAAACATCTTTTTTTTCACTTGTTGTAAAATCCACAAAATTCACCATCTTAACCATTTTTATATGCACAGTTCAGCAGCGTTTAGTCACACTGTTGTGCAGCCATCCCCCAGAACTCTTTTCATCTTGTAGAACTGAAACTCTACCCATTAAACACCAACTACCCATTTCCCACTTACCCAACCCCTAGCAACCACCATTTTACTGTTTCTGTGAGTCTCACTACTCTAGATACCTTATATAAGTGGAATCATAGAGTAAATGTCTTTTTTGTGACTGGCTTATTTCACTCAACAAAATGTCCTGAAGGGTCATCCATGTTGTAGTGTCAGAATCTTGTTCCTTTTTAAGGCTGACATTAAACATCCACCTTAAACATTCTTTTTCTTGGCTAAAAAACATATTGTGAAGCCCTGAGATAATTCTGTCCAAGCACCTGGCATTGAAGTTGGGGTTCAGGCTGAGCGGGGTATAACTGTGGGTGAATGGTGAGGTGGGAGGCACGGGGGAAGGGGCATGCTTTCCTTTCCCAAATGGGCCAAGCCCCACTCCCAGGTTGCTAGGCCACCTCCAAAAGCCCAGAGTGGCCCTGGCCTCCAGCCTACAATTACTCTTTTGTGAAAAGGAGACCCAGATGAGGGGATTTCTCAGGTTCCTGGTGTGTAGCTACCTTGGCCCAGTCCTGTCGTCACAGCAGTGGTGGAGGGTGGACACAGGGAGTCCAGCTCAGACTATCCTAAGTGTCTCAGGGCCAGAGGGGCGGTGCCCAGGGCTCCCTGATGAGCATTTCCCTGAAGGAGTCTGTGAAGGTCTGGGGGTATCCTGGCATCCTCTTTGTAACGAGAGCTGTGGCCCAGCCTGGGAATGACTTAGTGTAGCCATGGCCCCACAGGCCTTCCTCGAGACCACCCGGAGAGTTACCATTCCTTCATGTGGAACAACTTCTTCAAGCACATTGACATCTGCCCAGAAAACACCCACATCCTGGACGGGAACGCACCTGACCTGCAGGCCGAGTGTGATGCCTTTGAAGAGAAGATCAAAGCCGCGGGAGGGATCGAGCTGTTCGTTGGAGGTGAGCTTGACACTCTGCAGCACGTGTCCAGGGCAGGTCCAGGGTGGTGAGGACATGTGGGAACGGGACGAGACCCATGCCTGTCTCACTACAGCTTCCTCACTGCACTGAAACAGTAGCGATTATTTATCACCCTGAGTCAGGGAAGACCCTGGAGTAGGAGCCCTCACCTTAGCTGTGCTGCTCAGTGACTGTGTGATCCGCACTTCAGTGCCTTGTTGGTAAAGTGAGACGTCTGGATTTGGACTCTCAGATTCTATTCCCTAGTCTTAAGGTTTTGTATGGATCAGTCCATGGGACTTACCTAAACAGTTCAGAGCAAAGACTCTGTGTAGTTCCAGAAGATTGCAACTTGGCCCCCGCACCACTGTAGCTTAGCCATTTGAACACCAGAGAAGTTTGATGACTTCCCCGGGGTCAGCCACAACAGTGGAAAGAAAGGAAGAATCTAGGGTGGCCCCTTCTCAATTTGAGGTTTGTTCCTACCCTGGGCTGCCCTCTTCCATTACCGTCTGTCGCCACCTCCGGATTCACCCATGGGGGTGATAAGTTGGGACTTTTACTGCTGTAGATTTAACTCTTCTTTACTTCAAGGCAGGGAGGAAGAGGCTAATGTTCTCAGCACTCATGTTCTGAGATTTTATAAACTTTGCAACCCCTGACCAGGCCATTTTTTATTTGCTGTAACTCTATCTCAGCAACAGGACCCCTGACTACTGGGAAGGAGAGAGAGAAGTTACCCATCAGTGATCTTGCGAAGCAGAAGCTATTTGGAGTGCTGCTTACTTAGCTTTCTGAGGGTGGTAGTGAGGCCACGACGTCTGTGTGAGCCTCAAACAGAAATGCCAGGAGGTGGGGAGAGGGGAAGGTCTTATGCTTAAGGTGTACCTGCCCAGGGTGAATGGGAAAAGAGATATGATTTCAAGGATTTTTTCAGACCCCAAGTGGGGAAAAATAGATTGTCCATTCTTGAAATCTTGGATCCCTGGGACTGACAGGCCTGTCCTCATTGTTTCTCCTGGGCAGGCATTGGCCCCGATGGACACATCGCCTTCAATGAGCCGGGCTCCAGTCTGGTGTCCAGGACCCGTGTGAAGACTCTGGCCATGGACACCATCCTGGCCAATGCTAGGTTCTTCGATGGTGACCTCACCAAGGTGCCCACCATGGCCCTGACGGTGGGTGTGGGCACTCTCATGGATGCTAGAGAGGTAAGGGCTCAAGGGGTCCACAGGCCTTCCTGGGGGGTGGGGTGGTGAACTGGCCTTTTTGTTGTTAACTATACAGGGTACCACCTGGGTACAGTTATTAAAAATGAAGACCTTACAAATAAGGCTAAAATCCTAACTGATCCCATCACTGTTTCCCCTTCCTCTTTGGAGGCAACCATTGTTCTCAGTGTGAGGGAACCCTTTTCAGCACTGCCTACTTACAAAAGGCTGCAGGCTCCCCTGCCTCTGCCTGTCTAGCTTCTCCCAGGCAGAAAGGAGCCTGGCCCTACTGATGTCAGAATATGAATTTGCACCTGCCCGGGTGCTGAGAGGGACTGCTGGTTCCCTGCAGTTGGTGGAGGTCACTGTTCGAAGGGAGCTCCCCCTGCCACCCCAGGATAGTTGTGGTTCTAGGCCTGTGTTCGGGGATTCATAAATGTGGGGAAGTGTGATTTGAACTCGGTTCAGTGTGTTTTTCCCTAGAAAGTGGAGTATCATTTGAATTTTTGGTGGTTCTAATTTCTTTACTGTCTTTCATTAGAATTTTAAAAACATTTTCTCTTCCTTTCAGGGGTATATTCAGTGGGAAGCAGCTACACATTTTAGCTTCAAGTTTCTTTGCCTAACAAACATCTACATCAGTGAAAAGGGCTCCCTGTTTTGAGTGAACTTTTGTGAAATGAGTGATATCACCCACTTTCTCTTGGGTAACCTTGACTCAGTACCTAGGAGGTCACCCTGCTATTTTTGGCCTTGCAGCTTATAAACCTGCAAGGGTTTGAGGGCCCTCCCTGTCACGTGACGGTATTATGATCTGGGAAAGGACCTGGGTCTGGAAATCAGGAGTTCTGGGGTCCTGAATGAAAAATCACATTCTCTCTGTGCCTCTGTTTTCATTTCTTATGATAGAGGAACAGTAAATCCTGTTCACAAGTCCATGGTACAGTGGAATTATAATGAAAGGAAATCTAGAGAGCAGAGTTCTTTATACTTTCCAGCACTTCTGTTCTTGATATTTGAACTGTTGAGGGGAGGCTGTGCCTTTGTTTTATTTGAACAAAAAGCATCACCCCAAGTGCTATTAGTCAGTCTAATACCCGGAATTGAAAGTGACCAGATTGAGGGGCAGCCTTTCTGGGCTTCAACCTTAGGAGCCACACGCATAACTATTACCATCACTTCCATGGCCCTTTGTAGATGGGGCAGATCGGGACCCCTCTTATTCAGACTGTGCTTGTGAAAACTCGGCCAGCCTAGGACCCCTTGGGACCCACTGTCACAACCATTGGGATAAGGGGTGTGGGCCTCTGTCTTGCATGTCTATTCATAGTCGTCATCAAAGGTATCAGGAGGCACCATCAAGTGGTGGCCTTTGGGTCAGAAATGACCTGGAGCAAGGGACTTAAATCTCCTGGAGCCCTTTTCCTCATCCTAGAACATGATAATGATGCCCCTGCCTTAGGTTATTTGTGTGATCAGGCACATACAGCAGGGAGCACAGTGTGGTGCAGGCTAACAATTTAAAATGGTATATTAAAAACAATGATTCTTACAGCTGGTTGGGGAGACTGGGCCAAAATTCAGGTTTCTGGACTCTGGGTTCCACTGCTCATTCTCCTCCATCACAGGCTTGTTTTCTGATCCCCAGGTGATGATCCTCATCACAGGTGCTCACAAGGCATTTGCTCTGTACAAGGCCATCGAGGAGGGGGTGAGCCACATGTGGACCGTATCTGCCTTCCAGCAGCATCCCCGCACGGTGTTTGTGTGTGATGAGGATGCCACCCTAGAGCTGAAAGTGAAAACTGTCAAGTATTTCAAAGGTGAGGGGAGGGCTGGGGCTGGGGGTTGGTGGCCAAGTTTAGGGTGTGCCAGGTGTGAGGAGTGGATCTAGTTTTCTTGCTCTGGCCACTTTCATAGACAACTCTGATTTTAACAAAAATGAAACCTTAGGATCTCAGAATACAGTCAATGCTCTGCCATCCATGACTGCAAGGGTCTGTTTCTGGAAGCCTCTTTGTTCTGAGGAGGCAAAAAACCCAGTGAAATGAAAAGTTGTCGTCCAAGGGCAACGTGGTGATCTCTTGGCAATGATATTGAGCCTCAGGGTGTTTTAATCTTTCAAGGTCTTCTGCAGGCCTTCCCCTCTAGGTAGGCCACTGAATTCTTAGGAGGATCTTTTTCTCTTCCACTTTAAAAAGGACACACTAGGGGCGCCTGGGTGGCGCAGTCAGTTAAGCGTCCGACTTCAGCCAGGTCACGATCTCGCGGTCCGGGAGTTCGAGCCCCGCATCAGGCTCTGGGCTGATGGCTCAGAGCCTGGAGCCTGTTTCCGATTCTGTGTCTCCCTCTCTCTCTGCCCCTCCCCCGTTCATGCTCTGTCTCTCTCTGTCCCAAAAACAAATAAACGTTGAAAAAAAATAAAATAAAATAAAAAGGACACACTGCTTTAAACAAACTTATGTGAAAACCCTCATCTACTAAGCAGACATATTGGGAATTTATTCTTTGGTTAAAAGATTAACCTTTGAGACTGCGTGCCGTCATAGCAGTCACGTCACGCTCTGTACCGCTCCCCACCGTTGCCCTGTAGCAGCAGCCGCAGCCCCCGATGCCAGCCCCAGAGGCCTCCCGTACCCAGGTCCAGGTCCCGGCTCCACCGCCGCTGTCCAGTCAGTTCACTGCTACTCCCAGGGGGTTGCATGAAACAGATGGGGAGTTTGATGCTCACCGGGTGACATACTTCAACAAGCCAGATATTGACGCCTGGGAATTGTGTAAAGGGATGAACACGCTTGTTGGCTATACTCTGGTTCCAGAACCTAAAATCATTGATGCTGCTTTGCGGGCATACAGATGGTTAAATGATTTTGCTAGTGCAGTTCACATCCTAGAGGTTGTTAAGGACAAAGCAGGACCTCATAAAGAAATCTATCCCTATGTCATCCAGGAACTTAGACCAACTTTAAATGAACTGGGAATCTCCACTCCAGGGGAACTGGGCCTTGACAAAGTGTAAACCCCATGGATGGCTTCTCAAGGATTTATTCATAATGCTACTTGATTATAAACAGTCACCTGGAATTACTGATGATAACGTATTACCTTATTTGAACAAGTTTTCCTTTATTGAGTACCAAACCATGTAATGGTAACTTGGACTTTTATAAAAGGGAAATGAGTTTGAACTGAAAAAAAAAAAAAAAAAAAAAGAAGATTAACTTTTGAATGGCCAACACCCCCAGAGACTGGATTTAAAAGTCCTGTGGATTCTAGCATTCTTTGGAAATAACAAGTTCTTTTCCTACTCTAGGGTTTTTGTCATTTGGAGCCACAGAAAAAAGATAATTTTCAGGAAGAGGAAAAATTTGAGAGCTCTTGGATATGACTGTTCATAATGGAACTTGGCTTCTACCTGCCTTAACTGCTTTTCGTTTTTAACTTTTCACAGGTTTAATGCTTGTTCATAACAAGTTGGTGGACCCCTTGTACAGCATCAAAGAGAAAGAAACAGAGAACAACCAGTCTCCTGAGAAACCGTATGGTGATTAGCCTGCGCTCACCCTAGCATCAAGGACGTCCTCAGGACAGGCGAGGCATTTCTGGTGATTGCTTTAGGAGGACACAGTTGTATTTCTCTCACCCAGTATGGTTACCCCAGACCAACGGGCATACAAATTGTTCTTGGCTCTGCAGCATGGAGCCTAGTCGTCAGAGTTTAGGGACAGGGAGAATGACTTGTTTTCTAACTTAATCAGAAAAAAAAGTCTCTGAAAAATGTACTCCATAATTTTTGATGTCTGCCCTACAGAAATTAGGGTTTTTAGCTTTGGTTCTCCCTCTGGCACTGTTCTCACATACAGCACACTCCCAACAGGAATTTCTATCATTTGTATACTGATTCTCAATTTGGGGGGGTGGTGGGAAAGGGACCTGTGTATACGGGCCAGACCTCTCTGGAGAGGCTCTGAAAGCCCCTCTTGAGCAGGTCTGCTATTTGAGGATCACTACTCCAGATGAAGGAACAAATTCTCAACCTTATGTTCAGTTCCAAGTGCCGTGGCAAGAAAGAAAAGGATTTTTCTTTCCCTTCTTGTTTTTCTCTGCTCTCACAGTTGGCCTTTCCGTGAACTCGGAGGATTCCTTGGGGGAGAATCTGGGTGGCCCGGGCTAAAGAGAAGGCTTTTGCTGATAAACTCAGAGCCTCAAGGGGCATGGCCACGTCACACTCCCTTCCCTCGGGGACCCTCCAGCACGGAAGGAAGGCAGAAACCCTCTTCCCAGCAGAGCCCATGTTTCTGTTCCAAGGTCTCCCTGGGCACCATGTCAGTGTGCCCAGCTAAGGAGATGGGGGCCAGGGCAAGCAGCTCGCTTCGGCCTAAGTTTAGTCACAACACAAGTGACATGTTCTCCTGCTTCCCTGAGAGCTGAGTGCCAAGACAACATACCAAATGCTTCTAAAGGCGCCTAATAATAGCCTTTCCTCACTTAAAATACCTTGCCCTTTCAGCCCTCTCAGGTTCCTGTAGCGTGTTCTCGTGTTCCCAGAACACCAGGAAGCACAACAGTTTTGCCCCTTTATCCTTCACCCCGTGTTCACAAAATGAGTTCATTGCTCTGCCTTTCGACTCTCTTAAGCCTTCGTGGAGTGGATGCTGCCTTCCCCTCCCTATCTCTGTGCCTGTTTGAAGCTGCTGCTTCCTCTATTTCTGGGAAAGATCTTTCAGAGACCGGCTCAGGCCTCTCCTTGAGTGCTGTGTTTGGTACCTGGTGTTCTGTCTTTAGCTTTTATACGTGATCGTGCTGTCATTCTGTCTTAGGCTAGTGGATCGATGGGCTTATTTACAATGTGATATTTTCTATTAAATCTGATATTTTCAAATAAAACGTGTCTTTATGGGTTTGCGCCCCCAGGGGTCAGAGGGTGGTCTGCGTTGATATTTATGTATTTTGGCAATGGCTGGTGAGCAAGGCTTCACATTCACTCCTCACAGCAGTTCCGTAGGAAGGTGCAGTCACAGCAACTGCTCACCCTCTTCCGTCACCAGAGGGAAAATAAAGTCATTCATAGACATGAAGCACCTGTGTAAAATGGCAGGTAGGAACAGATGAGCAATGAATTGTCATGTTCTGGCTATGCCTGGGATCCAAACAAGGATATGGCTTCTAAAGAGAATAAGGAGATTTGTGACCAAGGGGGATATAAACATTGCAAGGTATGAAAAAAATAGGTTTGGATGGTTTTTTTTAGTTAGAAAAGTAAACATAATGGAACATCTTGGGTCAATATAACCAGTTGAGGTACAAGTGGAAGTTGGCAGAAGGGTTTAAATTTTTATCACTTGTTTTGAGATATAATTTACGTGCCTGTAAAAGTCATCTATTTTAAATTCAATGATTTTTATTAAGTCTACCAAGTTGTGCAATTCCCTGCCACATCCATTTCTGTCATCCCCGAAAGCTCCCTGTTCTTACCCCAGCCCATGTGACCACTGATCTGCTTCATCTCCACAATCTACCTTTTCTAGATATTTCCTAACAGTGGAATCCTACAGCATGGCATCTTGTGGGTCTGGTTTCTTTTGTGAAGCATAATGTTTTTGAGGTTAATCCATTCAACATGTATCAGTATTCCCTTTTTATTGCAAAACAGTATTCCACCGTATGGATATACCACATTTTGTTGATCTGGTAAAGAAGGGATTACATTTTAAGTGGGCATGTTAAGAAAAAATTCTATTAGAGTGAAATGAAAAAGAATTTAGTCATGACAACTAAACTGGAGATGCCTGAATGAACTTGGGACCTTAAAAAGATCCCTTTCCGAGGCCCATGTTTCCCTGGTGGCCCAACAGCAGTGTCATCCTGCTACAACCAGTTCTTCTGCAGGTCAAGTGGGATGTATGCTCTGGGCCAGATTGGGCCTCTGACACTACTCAGGCCTCCTTGGAAAAGAGCTAATTACGTTTGGGGGCGGGGATCACAGCAGGCCTGGAATATCTTGTTGCCAAAAGTAAGGGTGCTTTTAAAAAGGTTTGAGGCAGTAATGAAAGGACAAGGCAGGCAGTTTAATGGAGCTCTGAATGGCCAGGTTGTGACAATCTAATCAGTAAGTATTAAATACAGCTAGGTAAAACAAGTTCAATCTGTAAAACCCTAAGTCTGATACTCAAAGAGAAAAAAGGTAATATTAAGTATAAATGGTATTGCATTTCAGGAAGAAAGGATTGAATGCGTTCAAGGTTTTATTGCATTTAGTAAAAAGTGGCAGCCTGTTGACATAAATGGGTATCACGTCTTCTATTAAATCTGTTTATAAAGTAGAGATGGATACAAAAGCCAGGCCCACTATTTCCCTGATACATCTATGGCTTACTTCCTTACTTCCTTCAGGTCTCTGCTCAAATGTCATTTATCGGAGATCATCCCTTACCCTCCAATATAAAATAGCAATCCACACTCCCTATTCCCCCTTTTCCTGCTCTTTTAGTGCCTGATGTGTATTTAGTTTCCCACTAAAATGTAAGCTTCCTGAAGGCAGGCCAAATACTGTTCTAACCCATCTCTATCAGTGCTTTGATATCTAGAAGGTGTCTGTTTTCGGTTGAACTATAAGCCTGATAGTACCTCCCAAGAGTAAGGACCATAACAACAACCAGGGGGAAATAGGAGCATATTATATGATAATAGATTAGCCAATTGGCCTACTAAGGAGATCTAACTTTGTAAACTTGATTCCTCATTCACGAGAACCCAAATCCTTACTGTGAGGAGATGCTAGTGAAACATGCATACGTTTCCAATAAAATATATTTTAACAAAATACAGAGTTATTCAAGAATGATAAATAAAACAGAACATAATAATTCAGGCTTCAAGGGAGCCTTAACACCGGCTGGCAACCACACGATATTCCCCTAGTCTGTTCGGTCTCCTCTAATTTTAAGGCCTCAAGCCTCCAACCACTCTTCCTCTAGCCTTTCTCTCAGCTGTGACCTTGAAAATCAAAGTAATCAAGACAACGTCCATAAGCTCCACCATCACGCGCACCCACCTGCCAGCCCTGCTCTCATGGTTTCCCTTCTTCCTGTTATTCGCTGCTTGTTCAGTCCCTCCACTTGTGCACTAAATCCTTCTCTTGCCTCTTTGAGGGCATCATTCCAGCAAGATTCTCCCTCACCTGCAGCATCAAACTGTCCTGCTTTCCTGGGTCACTCCTATCAGCATACAAAACAAGCTTTAAAAACAAAACTCTTCACCAGGTTTGCCCCATCCTGGAGTCACCTGTACTCTAGCTCTCTCCTCCCTCCCTCTCTTCCAGCATTACCACCATGTATACCTTATACCTCTGTAACTGTCTCACAGTTCTGGATATTCCGTCCCTTTAAAAAATTATTCTTTTTCTTCAAATTTCCGCTTGGAACATTTCTCGTGACATACTTGCAAGTTCACGGATTCCTTCCTTAGCTGTTTTAAGTCTACGGATGGACTCCTCAAAGGCATTAATTTCCGTTGTTTTTGTTCATAGCATTTCTTTTTGATTCTTAGTTTCCATATTTTGCATACATGATGCACCTGTTCTTGTATGTTGTCCACTTTTTCCATCAGAGACCTCAGTATATTAACCATAGTTACTTTAAATTCCCAGTCTGATAACTCTAGAATCTCTGCCATATCAGTCTGGTTCTGGTGTCTGTTTGGTCTCATCAGATTTTTTTTCCTGCTTCTGAGCATCCTTGTATATTTTTTATTGGAAGTTTGACATGATATATATTGGGTAATAGGAACTGAGGTGAATAGGCCTTTAGTGTGAGGTGTTATGTTTATCTGGCTCACAGCTAGGCTGTGTTCGATGCCTGCTGCAGGTGTCAGAGGTTTTGATTTCCTTCAGTGTCCATGTTTTCAGTCTTCCCTTTCTGGTTTTCCCTAGAAATTCCTTCTTGAAATAGAGTCGGTGTGTTGCAGCTTCTTCAAAAGCTGTAATCCACTATTGTAATACTGGAGTCCTACTGATGGTATGGGACTAGGGAGAATTCTTCTGTATCTTATGAGTAAATCTATTTTGTCTTTTTTATGAGCCAGAGTCCTGGGCTGAGAACTTTAGAAGTTTCTTAGCCTTTTTTTTTTTTTTTTTCCTTATGTGAGAAAGGAAGGAAGGGGCTTACGCTATCCAACAGCCCTTCCCCAAGGTCAGAGAAGACAAGTAGTTTTCCCTGAGGGCAGTCTTCTGCCAAGTTAACAAAAAGCTCTGGGTGTATTTTGAAATGGCTACTACCCCCCAGCCCCCTTACAAGAGGAGAATTTTCTGCCATCTTCACAATGAGAACCTGGGGAAGCTTCTGGAGGTAAAACCCACCAAAGTGTGGGCAACCCCTTAGAGTAACTCCCAGGAGTTTTAAACTCTCAAGCTAGCCCACACTCAGCCCCCAGCAATTCACTTCAATCCTGATTACTGGCTCTAGCTTCTCCTTTAGGTGAAGTGACCTGTATTTTCTGCATATTTTTTCTCTAGTTTTTGTGGTGGCTTGCTCTGTGACCTCTATTCTTTGATGGGTCAAAGAGAAGCTGATTTTCAGTGTGCTTAGCATTTTTTCTTGTTGTGAGGCTACCCCATTTCTTCTCAAACACACTCCAGATTTCCCCCTCCCTTCCATTGAAACACCACTTGTCAAAGTCACCAATGACTACGTAGGTCGCTAATTCAATGCTCAGAGCTCCTGTTACTTGACCTATTTGCAGTATGTGACAGCTGACCACTGCTTCCTTCAAACTTCACATGGCTTCCAGGATTTCCCCTGAGTAGCCACTGTCTATTCTGATGGGTCCTCCACATCGCCCTGAACTCTTGGCATCTGGAGTGCTCCAAGACTTAGCCTTTGGACTTCTTCTCCCCATGTAACTCACTCTCTTGGTAATTTCATCCAGTCCCGTGGCTTCACATACCATTTATACACAGACTCCCATATTTCCATCTTCAGCCAGAGACTCTCCCTTCAACTCCAGACTAGAATACCCAACTGCCTACCCAACATCTCCATTGAATTAACTGCCAGGTGTCTCAAACTCCTCTGTCCAAAACTAAGTTCCTGATCTTCACCAGAAAATCTCTGCCACCTAGTTTTCCCCTTGTCAACCCGAGACAAAAAGAGCTAGGAATCAATTCTGACGCCTCACTTTCTCATATTATATATCCAATCTATCGGTGAATCCTTGAAGTTTTACCTTTAAGGTAAGTACACAATGTGACCACTTAAGAAGATTCCAACTGCAGACATGCCGGTCCAAGCCACCTGCACTTGTCACCTGAGTGCTGCAATAGTCTCCCTTCTTTTTTTTAAAACATTTTCTTGGTACTTTTTTTAAGTTTATTGAGAAAGAACAAGCAGAGTAGGAGTGGGGGGGGGCGTGGGGCAGGGAAGGGGTGGAGTGAGAGAGAGAGGGGGAGAGAGAGAGAGAGAGAGAGAATGAATGAATCAATCCCAAGCAGGCTCTACACTGTCTGCGCAGAGCCTGATGCGGGGCTCGAACCCACAAACCGTGAGATCATGACCTGAGTTTAAATCAAGAGTCAGACGCTTAACCGACTAAGCCACCCAGGCACCCCACTGCAGTAGTCTCCTAACTGGTCTGTTTCTACCCTTGCTCACACACTCTCCTAAAACCTAAGACCCTATCACACTTCTGCTCGAAGCCCTCCAAAGGCTCCCATCTCAGAGCAGAAGCCCAAGTTCAAGCAGTCAGCCTCTGCTATCCTAACTCTTCCTACTCTCTCTTCGGTTCCTACTGGCTCCCATGCTGTTCCTGGAGCACTCCAACATGCTTCTTACTCCAAGAGCCCTTGCCTCTGCTGCCCTCTCTATCCAGACTCTCTTCTCTTAGGTGCCCACATGGTACACTCCCACACTGCCAAGCCTTTGTCCCAGGGCTATCTTGATGATAAGTCTTCTCCACTTTTTTAAAATTCCAACATCACTCTGCCTCCCCGATCTCCTTATTTCCTCAACCAACTTCACTTCTGATCAACCATATTAGTTCTTTAGTGTCTGTCTCCTTCTACCAGAATTTAAAGTTGCATAAGGGGAGAGATCTAGGTCTGTTTTATTCACTGCTACATTCTCAGCACCTAGGAAAACAGGAAGGCCCATCATCGTAAGGTGTGCAATAAATACTTGGTAAGCAAGTGAATGAATACTAGGAACATAGTAGGCTGCAAGAAATGGAGTGGGAATGGGAATAAGACACGCATCATCATCTAAATTTCCATGCATTGACATTAATATTAGTTTAGTTTGTTGGTTCAGCGAAGGGGGGAAAAAGCCAAGCAAGGGAAAAAAGTAACTATGTTGACTCAGTATTTACAACTTTGGGATCAGAATCTCACTAAGTTTTCAGCGTGTACAGTCCTCTCCGAGGCGTCCTGTGGCTCAGAGAAGTATGCAAATCCTTGGGAGTGGCAAATCTTTAGGCGACCTGAATCATTGCGCAAGGACTGGACTGTGAATGCTGCAAGTGGATAATTAGCATTAACCTTCGTTAAGAACATCCTCAAAGCCAGCTCTCTGACCACAAAGGCCCAGCCTGGTTTGCTGGCTGATTTTTTCATTGAGCCAAAGTTCAGGGAGCAGACTATTTGGCTCTTCTTCCCAGTATCAGATGGTGCCGGTGTTATGACTTATCCGTCACACTTAGGAGCTTCAGATATAACAGTCTGTTTACCAAGGGATGCACAAGTGACACTTTCTATGTAACAACTGGATGCCAACTATGGTTCAAGTATAGTTTTAAGTGGCCTCACAGTTTGGATAATACTGCTGCTCCTGCCTTGCTGATGTCGTTAAGTTGCCATTCTACCTCCCCGTGTGGATAGCAGACTACAATCAAACACAATGAGGAAAATGAAAATCCCAGAAATAAGCCTGTTTCTGTAGCAAAATAAAATACTGCTCCTCTCTTAATCACGTACTGCATTTTTAGAACATGGAAACTGCTGCCACCTGCTGGCGATGCTTCCGACAAAGTAATACTTGGTGGGCTCTCCAAAATTTCCTTCCAAAGCAGGCAGCCACATGGATTTATGATTATTCTATCTAATCAACTCTACTTTTCTCCTAACAACAACAAAAAATGAATCTTAAGTATATTAAGGGATTTCTAAAGTAAATTAGAACCATCTACTCCAAAAATATAACCCCGCTGGGGCACGTGGCGGGCTCAGTCAGAAGAGTATGCGGCTCTTGATCTCGGGGTTGTGATTTCGAGCCCCACGTTGAGTGTAGAGATTACTTCAATAAATTTAAGAAACAAAATGACCTTGCTGACAATACTAGAGGACTGGGAGAGTGGCTGCCAAGTCTCTTCTCCGTTATCCATCTCCTTACTTGCTGGCTGCGGTATTTAGCTGAGACTGCAAGCTTGCCCTCTCAGGCCTGTGGGTCCGGATGACCCACAAGTCTCATCACCTTACCCAGTTTAGGGGTACCTGGCTGGCTCAGTCAGTAGAGCATGCGACTCAATCTTAGGAATTTGAGTCTGAGCCCCACGTCAGGTACAGAAATTACTTAAAAATAAAATCTTAAAAAAAAACCCAAAAAACAAAAAACTTACCCAGTTTCACAATTTCCTCAATAAGCTGATTTGGAAAATGACCATAACAGGTACACTGCCTAAAATTCCATACAAAGCCAGTGAAATGTCCTGAGAAATAACGGATTTAAAGCTACAAAAAGACCTCAAACAAAACGTGCAATGATTTGCTGAGCCTGCTAGGATTAGGTCATCAGTCTTCAAGAAAAGGTTTTCAGGAGTACCAGGGTGGCTCAGTCAGTTGAGTGTCCAACTCTTGACTTAGGCTCATGTCATGATCTCATAGTTGTGGGATCAAGCCCCGCGCTGGGCTCCTTGCTGGGCACGGAGCCTGCTTAGGATTCTCTCTTCCTCTCCCTCTGCCCCCCATCCTCTGCTCATGTGTACATGCAAAAAAAAAAAAGAAAGAAAGGAGCCTAAGAAAGCGTGATGACTAAATGTAATAGGCGGTATTCTAGATGGGATCTGCAAACAGCTCAAGGTCATTAGGAAAAAAACTAAAGAAATCTGAAACAAGTATGGACTCTTGTTACTAATAATCAATATTTGTTCATTATTGGGACAACTGTATCATACTAATGAAAGATGCTAGTAATAGGGGGAAGCCTGTGTGGAATATAACAGAACTCTGTACTATCTCTGCAATTTTTCTGTAAATCTGAAACTTCTAAAAATGTTTACTTCAAAAGAGAATGGGACAAGATGCAATTCAATTGACAAAGTGGGCCCTTAAGTCTGTTCAATCACAACCTTAAAAAGTCACAAAACTTGTATTTTGACTTTGCAAGTTATTCTGTAGCTTATTTTCATTTATCTGTTCTAGACTCAAACCTTTTATTTAAATCAAGAGATGCAACCTCTTCAAACTACACTTTTGAACATGATGACCTGGCAGTCTGTACAGGCACCCTTTGCTCTCTCGTGCCCACCAAAAGGATACATGAGGTTCATGTCAATTTATGACAAATCTCGGCCCACTTGTAACAAAAGGCCTTCATGAAATTAAACTAGGTACAAGACTCCTTATTCTATCATATAGTTTCTTGATATACCACAAAGTCATGATATTCCACAAAGTCATGTATTTCACAGGGCATGTGTGGTTACCCCAATCTTTCATTTTACTCAGAGACAAAAGTACTCTACCCAAGGGGCGCCTCGGAGGCTCAGTAGGTTAAGTGTCCAACTCTTGATTTTGGCTCAGGTCACGGGATCGAGCCCTGCATCAGACTCTGCGCTGACAGCACGGAGCCTGCTTGGGATTCTCCCTCTTTCTCTACCCCTTCCCCCCACTCACGCATGCACTCTCCCTCTCCAAATAAATAAAATTTTAAGAAGTACTCTATTGTGCTCGCTTTGGCAGCACGTATATTAAAAAAGTACTCCACCCAGAACTGTACCATCTTTTTTTTTTTTAATTTTCCTTAATGTTTTTATTTATTTTTGAGAGGGAGACAGAGTGTGAGCAGGGGAGGGGCAGAGAGAGAGGGAGACCCAGAATCTGAAGCAGGCTCCAGGCTCTGGGCCATCAGCACAGAGCCTGATGCGGGGCTCGAACTCGTGAACCGCGAGATCATGACCTGAGCTCAAGTCGGTCCCTTAACCGACTGAGCTACCCAGGCGCCCCAGGAGAACTGTACCATCTTAAAATTACCTCATAACACATGCTTCAAAAATAAGACTTTATAAGCCCTATTGTCTTTGTTATAATTGGATGGTGAAAATTTTGTACCTAAGGAAGAAAGGATGGAACATTCAGATGAACAAACAAGTCTAAGACTAACCACCTGTGTTTTTTAAAATCGTAAAGAGAAACCTCCCATTTCTTTTACAGAAGTGCATTATAAAGCTTTCTTTCCTACTTCCACTTTATCAACAACATAATGTGCAAAACCCTAAAATAAAATAGTCTCTAGCAAATACCAACTAGTCCATGAACTAAAGAACTTCTGAGTGGCTACTAGTGAGAACATCTCAACTGAATTCCCATTCCATCACAGAGCCACTCTTCTGAGGTATATGCTGTATACGCGTTTTAATTTACATTTATTATATTCAACTTATTCTTTTTTTTATTATTATTTTCAACTTATTCTTTAAGAAATTAACTTTAGTTCTGGGGCACCTGGATGGCTCAGTCGGTTAAGTGTCTAACTCTTGATTTCGGCTCAGGTCATGATCTCGCAGTCTCATAGGTTCGAGCCCCACATCAGGCTCCATGATGATGGTGCAGAGCCTGCTTGAGATTCTCTCTCTCCCCCTCTCTCTGCCCCTCTCAAAAATACACAAGTAAGCTTAAAAAAAAAAAAAAAAAAAAAAATATATATATATATATATATATATATATGAAATTAACTTTAGTTCTTATATAAAATGTGCAAAACGAAAGCTCATGAACCATATGGTTGAAACAAAATATGGGCCCTAAAAACCGAAGTTCAGTCACGAGTCTGGGTAAAAGAACAGGTGCTATTCCATGACTTTTTTTCTGTTCACTTTAAGAATATGTGTTACATGCCATAAAGTTTTTTAAAAATGTGATCAGTTGCCTTGGAGACAGAACAGCAACTGTGCTCTAATTATAAGACAATTTTTAAATTATTTTTATTTTTAAGATTAAGCAGCCTCATTGACAATCCAGAAACAGTCCTTGCTGACTCTGGATACACACACATAAAATGGTTAAAAGTGATTCCTCAATTTTCAATGACAAGTTGGGAAAAAAGAACATGTTCACAGCTGCAGCTGTATCACTCTGTCCTCTTTTTCAAAAAATCATTTTGCTACCAAGCCATTCACCAAACCACAAGGAAAGACAATTTTTCAAAAAGCCATCAAAATCCAGAAACAGGGATCTAGG